>NC_138780.1:17138036-17508036 GCF_965119305.1 Pelophylax lessonae
GCCTTAAAGTGAGCTTAAGGCATGCTAAAGTGACCTCTCACACCATTTTGTCATGCCTTAAGTGCAGTTAAAGCTTGATAAATGAGTCACAAGGACATCATAGAGGCTTCACCCCGTTTTTATATAAGCTGCCTTAAAATGAGCTTAAGGCATGCTAAAGTGACCTCTCACACCATTTTGGCATGCCTTAAAACTTGATAAATCAGAGGCACAAGAACAACATAAAGGTTTCACCCTGGTTTTGTTTAATGCACCCTTAAGTGAGCTTAAGGCATACTAAAGTGGCCTCTCAGTGCATAGACTTCACCCCTGTTTTATATGGGGCACCTTAAAATGAGCCTAGAGCAAAAGTGACCTTTCACTCCATAGTATTGTCTGTCACTTTAGCATGCCTTCAGTGCAAATACATCTTTAAGATTTAAGGATACAGCAGGAACACCATAAAGGTTTTACCCTGGTTTTATTTAGGGAGCCTAAAGTGAGCTTAAGGCACGCTAGAGTGGCCTCTCAGTGCATACTATTGTGTGCCTTTTGGCATGCCTTAAGTGCAGTTAAAGCTTGATGAATCAGAGTCATGGGGACACTAAAGGCTTCACCCTGGTTTTATATGGAGCACCTTAAAATGAGCTTAGGGCATGCTAAAGTGATCTCTCAATCCATACTATTGTGTGTCATTTTGGCATGCCTTAAGTGCAGTTAAAGCTTGATAAATCAGAGGCATGGGGACATTTTACAGGGGTTTTGTATAAGCTGCCTTAAAATGAACTTAAGGCATGCTAAAGAGACCTCTCACACCATTTTGTCATGCCTTAAGTGCAGTAAAAGCTTGATAAATCAGAGGCATGGAGACACCATAAAGGTTTCACCCTGGTTTAGTTTAAGGCACCTCAAAGTGAGCTTAAGGCATGCTAAAGTGACCTCTCACACCATTTTGGCATGCCTTAAGTGCAGTTAAAGCTTGATAAATCAGGGGCATGGGGACACCATAAAGGCTTCACCCCTGTTTTTTATGGGGCACCTGAAAATGAGCTTAGGGCATGCCAAAGTGGCCTCTCACTTTATACTATGTTGTGTCATTTTGTCATGCCTTAAGTGCAGTTAAAGCTTGATAAATGAGCCACAAGGACATCATAGAGGCTTCACCCTGGTTTTATATAAGCTGCCTTAAAATGAGCTTAAGGCATGCTAAAGTGACCTCTCACACCATTTTGGCATGCCTTAAGCACAGTTATAGCTTGATAAATCATGCCATTTAATTCCCACAATCCTCTGCACACTAGCTGCAACTTCAAACCAGGATGGCGGTGCACTGGCTGCTCTTTAGGACACATTCCAGCCATGCACAGTGCAGCTCACAGCAGCCTCGGGAGACAAGCCGCGCGTTCAGTGATTTCAGTTCATTATGAGACTTCTCATTAAAATCCATTCCCCCCTCCTGTGGCTGCAGATTCATTGGGGCAACCCCCCCCCCCCCCCATCCCGGAGTGAACAGACAGAGAACTTAATTAAAATAGAAGGGGTGATCCCCTCTGATAAATGAGCTGTTATTTTTTAACAGCTGGGGGATGCGACACCCCGACCCGGCCGTCTCACTCCTCACGCTGCGTCTCTGCGCAGAAACAATTAAATCCCATTAATTTTCGGGGCGGCGGTGAAAAAAAAAAAAAAAATCTCTATTTTCCCTCTCGGCGGGGAATGCGTGTCAAAAAGCGTAACTCAGAACAGCCTCTGCGTGTCTCCAGCTGGCAGCCCTGCCCTGGGCCGGGGGCCAACATTCTGCCAGCGCTCCCGCCGTCCGCTGTCCACGGAGAAAAAAAGGGGGGGGGCATCCGCGCTCTGCACCTGTTCTGTGCCACCAGGGGGGATTTTGCTTTAACCCCCCATCAGCTGGGGGGGGGGGGGGTGTCCTGCGCTACGGACCACACAGGAACTGCGAAATACACTGATATAAAATACATACAAGCCAAAGGATTTTGTATGTCTGTCCATCCAGTCCTGAGAGTCACACAGCTTTGCCACACAGCACAGCCCTGTCTGCTAGGGGGGGGAGACCCGATTTGTGTCCCCTGCAATTAAGAAACACTGAAAGATCTTCCTGCAACTTGTGACTGGACAGTGAAAGGAGAAGCAGCTGCATGATGAGCTCACCGCTCTCTCCTCCTATCAGCATGCTTTATACAGCACAACTCTTTAGCGCCGTGTGCTGCTACGTTCTCTCCTAGTCTGAGCTCTGCTGTACAGGGACTGCAAAGGCCGTATTCAGCTACTTACACTCTATTGTATTATATTATACACTGCTCACAATATATATATATTTAATTATTATATTGTTTTATATTTTATTATGTTATGTTATAATATATTATACTATACTAGACTATATTATATTACATTATGTAATGCTATATTATAAGATATTAGATTATGTTACATTATATTATATTGTTTTCAATTTTACTATGTTATGTTATAATATATTATCTTATATTATATTATGCTATAATATACTTGACTATATTATATTATATTATATTATGTTACTGTAAATTATATTATTTTATATTATGTTAGGTTATGTTATATAATATTATATTATGTTATGGTATATTATATTATAAACTGTTATATTATTTTATACTATTATTAATATGTTAAATATTATATTATATTATAAACTGTTATATTATATTATACTATGGTATATTATATTATATTATATTATATTATATTATATTATGTTAAGTTATTTAATATAATATTATATTATGTTATGGAATATTATATTATAAACTGTTTTATTATTTTATACTATTATTAATATGTTAAATATTACATTATTTATTTTATATTATGCTATGGTATATTATATTATATTATACTATGGTATATTATATCATAAACTTTTATATTATTTTATACTATTATTATTATGTTAAATATTATATTATATTATAAACTGTTATATTATATTATGCTATGGTATATTATATTATTTTATATTATATTATATTATGTTAAATAATATTACATTATGTTATGGAATATTATATTATAAACTGTTATATTATTTTATACTATTATTAATATGTTAAATATATTATTTTATTTTATATTATGCTATGGTATTGGTATATTATATTATATTATATTATATTATACTATGGTATATTATATCATAAACTGTTATATTATTTTATACTATTATTAATATGTTAAATATTATATTATATAAAAAACTGTTATATTATATTATGCTATGGTATATTATATTATAAACTGTTATATTATTTTATACTATTATTAATATGTTAAATATTATATTATAAACTGTTATATTATATTATGCTAAGGTATATTATATTATTTTATGTTATATTATATTATGTTAAGTTATGTTATATAATATTATATTATGTTATGGTATATTATATTATAAACTGTTATATTATTTTATACTATTATTAATATGTTAAATATTATATTATTTTATTTTATATTATGCTATGGTATATTATATTATATTATATTATACTATGGTATATTATATCATAAACTGTTATATTATTTTATACTATTATTAATATGTTAAATATTATATTATATAAAAAACTGTTATATTATATTATGCTATGGTATATTATATTATAAACTGTTATATTATTTTATACTATTATTAATATGTTAAATATTATATTATAAACTGTTATATTATATTATGCTAAGGTATATTATATTATTTTATGTTATATTATATTATGTTAAGTTATGTTATATAATATTATATTATGTTATGGTATATTATATTATAAACTGTTATATTATTTTATACTATTATTAATATGTTAAATATTATATTATTTTATTTTATATTATGCTATGGTATATTATATTATATTATACTATGGTATATTATATCCTAACCTGTTATATTATTTTATACTATTATTAATATGTTAAATATTATATTATTTTATTTTATATTATGCTATGGTATATTATATTATATTATATTATACTATGGTATATTATATTATAAACTGTTATATTATTTTATACTATTATTAATATGTTAAATATTATATTATAAACTGTTATATTATATTATGCTAAGGTATATTATATTATTTTATGTTATATTATATTATGTTAAGTTATGTTATATAATATTATATTATGTTATGGTATATTATATTATAAACTGTTATATTATTTTATACTATTATTAATATGTTAAATATTATATTATTTTATTTTATATTATGCTATGGTATATTATATAATATTATATTATATTATATTATACTATGGTATATTATATAATAAACTGTTATATTATTTTATACTATTATTATTATGTTAAATATTATATTATAAACTGTTATATTATATTATGCTATGGTATATTATATTATATTATATTATATTTTGTTAAGTTATGTTATATAATATTATATTATATTATGGTATATTATATTATAAACTGTTATATTATTTTATACTATTATTAATATGTTAAATATTAAAATGTATTAGAATCCAGTGGGAAGTGTGGAAGCTCCTCAGGCATACTGTCCATACAATAACTGGGCGGGTGGAATATATTCAGTCATTGCCAGCAGAAGAGAAATCCCATCCCAGCCTCCCAGTCACACCAATCAGAGTGGACCTGTCAGTAACTTCACGAGTCTGTATGAATAAATTCCTGACATGTCACCATATACAGTGATGCCATCATTACCCTGTAAAAGCTTATCATTCAATAGCCATCCTTGAGCACAATCGTGTGACTTTGCCTAGGCTGAGATGATGTCACCAGTCTGCTGCAGGCAGAAGGCAGCATTTCCTCAGTCTCCTCCCCCAGGGACCACTCAGACTGCTACTTTGTAGCAAAGTGAGAGATCAGCAGGGGGCTGATCTGCGTCAGACATTTGTGTACACACAACCAAGAACTGCGCTGCCACCCAAATTTACATAATAGCGTCATCTCTGAGCCACCATCTGGGCCCAGAAAGTAGAATGTGACCCTGGGTGATGCCTGAGTAAATATGGCGCCCTTCTTCTGGAGAGCAGAGCAGATAAAGGCAGGTGTTACTTAGCATGCATTTTAGTAAGCCAGAAAAACAATTATTTTATGGATTGAGAGAATTCCAGATATAAAAATGACAGCTGGACGCGGAGGGGGGGGTTGGAATCGCACACGCTGTAATAAATACATACAGTTCGGGTTACATTACTTTATACAGCCATAAATCAGGAGACGGTGGCTTTTCCCAGAGTGGAAAACCCGCGCCGGTTTCCTCCAGGGAAAAAGGGAGCGCTGATGGAAAGGGATACTGCTCGGTGACCGGAGCAATAAAACATGGCCGCCCTCTCCCCTCCCCCCCACCGCGGGGAACAATACAGAGATATCCGTAACCTGATGGACGGGGGGGGGGGTTTAGTGATAGAAATATTCTCGTGGGAAGGAAGTGTACATTTCAATATTAAATGCCTTGGCTGATATTTTATTCATGGCGTTCACCGGGCCGCGCTGGCAGCGCTTAGGGCGGCGAGGAAAACGGACCCGGCTGACCCGGATCGCTGACCTTACCCAGCGTAAATGGGGCGCGGACAGACGTGTCAGACATTAGCCTGACTGCAGACAATTCTTTTCACATTTAGTTTATTTTCGTGCACTTAAGGCATGCTAAAGTGGCCTCTCTGTGTTCATTTTAGCATGCCGTAAAGCTAAGTATTTCGCCTTCCCTGGTTCCTCCTTCCTGTCCTAATCAACACGCACTTAAAATTATAAAAAAATTTCTAATTTCATGTAATGCCCTATTTTTAGACCCGGTGATGTCATCACTGGGTCTCTGTGCTTCTCTATGTAATGCAGGCAGATCCTGGCTGGTGGGAGGAGCCATGAGGGTGCTACACGTAGCTTTCTGAAACTATAACAGCCCCCTGTCTTAGTGCTCCTCATAGGAGGAGCCCTGATGCAAGCAAGGGGAGGAGTTGTGCCAAGAATGGAATGTCTTGATGGCAGTAGAGGGCGCTCTTAGGCAGACCGCCCTGGGTAACACCCTCATGTGATGCGGAGCCTGCTGTTTGAAAGAACTGAAATCTAGGAAATAAAAGGGGCGGGGCCAGGGATGCTCAGGCTGGGCAGGAAAGAGCGAGATGATGCCAGTAATGGGATGAGTTATGCAAAGAGCAGAATGCCTAGATGGCAGTAGAGGGCACTCTTAGGCAGAGCGCCCTGGGTAACGCCCTCATGTGATGCGGAGCCTGATGATTGAAAGAACTGAAATCTAGGAAATAAAAGGGGCGTGGTCAGGGATGCTCAGCCTGGGCAGGAAAGGGCTAGAAGATGTAAGAAGTGGGAGGAGTTATGCAAAGAGCAGAATGCCTTGATGGCAGTAGGGGGCTCTTCTAGGCAAGTCGCCCTGGGTAACGCCCTCATGTGATGCGGAGCCTGCTGATTGAAAGAACTGAAATCTAGGAAATAAAAGGGGCGTGGTCAGGGATGCTCAGCCTGGGCAGGAAAGGGCTAGAAGATGTAAGAAGTGGGAGGAGTTATGCAAAGAGCAGAATGCCTTGATGGCAGTAGGGGGCTCTTCTAGGCAAGTCGCGCTGGGTAACGCCCTCATGTGATGCGGAGCCTGCTGATTGAAAGAACTGAAATCTAGGAAATAAAAGGGGCGGGGCCAGGGATGCTCAGGCTTGACCGGGAAGGGCTAGATGATGTAAGAAGTGGGAGGAGTTATGCAAAGAGCAGAATGCCTAGATGGCAGTAGGGGGCGCTCTTAGGCAGACAGCCCTGGGTAATGCTCTCATGTGATGCTGAGCCTGCTGATTGAAAGAACTGAAATCTAGGAAATAAAAGGGGCGTGGCCAGGGATGCTGAGGCCGGGCAGGAAAGAGCTAGATGATGCCAGTAATGGGAGGAGTTATGCAAAGAGCAGAATGCCTAGATGCCAGTAGAGGGCGCTTCTAGGCAGGCTGCATACAGACCACCCCTGGATAACGCCATCATGTGATGCTGAGTCTGTATGTTTGAAAGAACTGAAATCTAGTGAAGGGGAGGGGCCAGGGACGGTCAGGCGGGCAGGTAAGGACTAGATGATGCTGGGTGTCCTTATACTAGGAAATGAGAAGGGCTTGCTGCAGTTTCCAGTGCACACTGTTAAAAGCTGCTTTCCACTCCATTGCAAAGACTTTGTGAAAGTCGTTATTTGCATAGGAATAGGCCCCACCCCCGCCAAGATATAGGCTTTGCAGTACTACTGTATGTGGGACTATATCTGGGCCTCCTGGAGACATTGCTCATTCGGATTGGTATTCCTAACAAGGTCCCTTTAAATAACCGCGCCACTGAAAAGGGATCTTGTTATGGGCGGAGCCTTGGTGGGCGGAGTCAGTCCCTCGCTTCTATGGCTTGGATACTCCCATAGCAGGAAACTCCTTGCCATAATTCCTGACCACTACAGACTGTGTGTCCAAGCTCCTCCCCTTACATTCTCCATAATATGCAGTAGTAATGAGGAGACCATTATAACACGCACTTTAAGCACGCAAACCCGGGAACTGGTGTAACTCTCTAGCACCCACCAAATGCTAAAAGATCGGTTTAGGGCGGAGTAACCCTTTAAGGGTGAAGGAAAATGTTAAGGAACTATGGTGTCCCATGAAAGCCAATCAGAAGCCGAGGATTGTTCTCTGCATATATTAAAGTATTGTACGTTCTGTTTCAAGAAGCGACTTGCCCTCGGGTTGGGGTTGGCAATGTGCGGAACAGACGAGACATAAAATAAGATCAAAAATTTCTCCGGATTTCCAGACGCTTTCCCCCGACTTCGCCAACTCTAACAATCCTATTAAAACAAAACCTTCCCTCCGCTTTGATATCTGGAGGAGTTTACGGGGAATGTTTAAGCTTCTGAATTTTTCATGAACCTCATAGACTGGAGGAGTTCACACAAATCATAATCTTTTAAGAGTGTTCTTCTCACTGACCACCAATGTGAGGAAATTCTTCGCACTGACCACCAATGGAAGGGACATTCTTCCCACTGACCACCAATGTAGGGAACATTTGTCCCACTGATCACCGATGTAAGGAGCATTCTTCCCACTGACCACCAATGTAAGGAACATTCTTCCCACTGACCACCAATGGAGGAACATTCTTCTCACTGACCACCAATGGAGGAACATTCTTCTCACTGACCACCAATGTAAGGAGAATTCTTCTCACCGACCACCAATGGAAGGAACGTTCTTCCCACTGACCACCAATGGAAGGAGCGTTCTTCTCACTGACCACCAATGTAAGGGACATTCTTCTCACTGATCACCAATGTAAGGGGCATTCTTCCCACTGACCACCAATGTAAGGAGCATTCTTCCCACTGACCACCAATGTAAGGAACATTCTTCCCACTGACCACCAATGGAAGGAGCATTCTTCCCACTGACCACCAATGTAAGGGACATTCTTCCCACTGACCACCAATGTAAGGAGCATTCTTCCCACTGACCACCAATGTAAGGAACATTCTTCCCACTGACCACCAATGGAAGGAGCATTCTTCTCACTGACCACCAATGGAAGGAGCATTCTTCTCACTGACCACCAATGGAAGGAGCGTTCTTCTCACTGACCACCAATGTAAGGAGCATTCTTCCCACTGATCACCAATGGAAGGCTTCTTCTCACTGACCACCAAGGGAAGGAGCGTTCTTCACACTGACCACCAATGAAAGGAGCGTTCTTCACACTGACCACCAATGTAAGGAACATTCTTCCCACTGGCCACCAATGTAAGGAACATTCTTCCCACTGGCCACCAATGTAAGGGACATTCTTGCCACTGACCACCAATGTAAGGGACATTCTTGCCACTGACCACCAATGTAATGGACATTCTTCTTCCTGACAACCAATGTAAGGAGCATTCTTCTCACTGACCACCAATGTAAGGGACATTCTTCCCACTGACCACCAATGTAAGGAACATTCTTCTTCCTGACAACCAATGTAAGGAGCATTCTTCTCACTGACCACCAATGTAAGGGACATTCTTCCCACTGATCACCAATGTAAGGGACATTCTTCCCACTGATCACCAATGTAAGGGACATTATTCTCACTGACTGCCAATGTAAGGAATATTTTTCTAATGACCCCCAATGGACTACTCTTGGAAGGGGTTCCTTTGGAGTAAAATTTGACAAAGGCTGATCTCTGCTATCTTTACACTAATAAGGAACCTGAAATGTCCCATGTATGTATATGGAATTTGCGTTGCGTGCTTAGTAACACTTTGTGCACAAAACAATTTCACAAGTCGATCGTCTGCAGCTGCCAAAGTCTTTCTGAGTTAATTATTTTTTGCCATTGCCTGCTCAGTTGTACATCCCCCGTTATAATCCAAATTTCCCTGTCGGTGGGGAGGGCAGGCATGTTGTTTGGAATGAATCCTGTTACAATGTAACTCATTAGCAATTTAAGAGAGACATCTTCTCCAGGCCAAGTGTGCAGGCTGTTTGCATCACAATGCGGGAGGAAGTGACAGTAAGCTCTTGGGGTGCGGAAAGGTGAAAATCTTTCTATAGATCGAGCTGAATATATCCTGAATATAGGCAACAAGTTTAAGAGCTGTATACGAAATATATATAATATATATTTCATGAACAGGTGCTTTTAGGTACCTACAAGCTTATGAGCTGAGGATACCCCTAGGAAACAATCGTCTGGAAAGTAATAAAGGATTTCCCCCCGAAAGTCTTATTTTAGGTATAGGTGGAGCTTGGTGGGCTTGGTGAGTCAACCATTGACTTCCTTTAGGTCTTGAATATCCCAAAAGTAGGATCTCCATAACTCCAAACTCTGTTCCTGTCCCCCTGGGGCTTTAGGGGGTTTCCATCTAAATTAAGCAGGTATGGTGGGAACCCCTCATAATGGGCACAGCAGGTATACAGACCCAGGAACTCAGCACGGGGATGGTAGGAACTCCATAATGCGCAACATGGGTTTGCAGACCCAGAAAGTCATCCCAGGGATGGTGGGAACCCCTCATGATGGGCACAGGAGGTGTACAGACCTGGGAGCCCAACACAGGGATGATGGAAACTCCTCATAAAGGACACAGCAACAGTGGGACCTGGTAACTCAATACAGGGATGGTGGGACCCCTCATAATGGGCACAGCAGGTGTACAGACCCGGGAACTCAGCACAGGGATGGTAGGAACTCCTCATAATGGGCACAGCAGGTGTACAGACCTGGGAACTCAGCACCGGGATGGTGGAAATCTCTCATAATGAGCACAGCTGGGTCACAGACCCAGGAATTTATCACAGGGATAGTGGGAACCCTCTCATAATGGGCACAGCAGGAGTCCAGACCTGGGAACTCAGCACAGGGATGGTGGGAACTCCTCAGAAAGGACACAATAGGAATGGAGACCTGGTAACTCAGTACAGGGATGGTGGGGACCCCTCATAATGGGCGCAGTGGGAGTGCACAACCAGTAACTCAGCACAGGGATGGTGGTATTCACTCATAATGGGCACAGTAGGAGTGCAGACCCGAGAACTTAACACAGGGATGGTGGAAAACCTTCATAATGGGCACAACAGGTGTACAGCCTCGGGAACTCAGCACTGTGATGGTGAGGACCCCTCATACTGGGTACAGCAGGTATACAGACCAGGGATCTCAGCATAGGGATGGTGGGAACCCCTCATAATGGGCACTGCAGGTGTACAGACCTGGGAACCCAGTACAGGGATGGTGGAAACCCCTCATAATGGGTACAGCAGGTGTACAGACCTGGGAACCCAGTACAGGGATGGTGGAAACCCCTCATAATGGGTACAGCAGGTGTACAGACATGGGAACTCAGCACAGGGATGGTGGGAACCCCTCATAATGAGCACATTAGGTGGAAATTTTTCACAAAGAACTTATGAATGAGAGACTAAAAAAAAAAAAAAAAAAATTGTCCTAAAGTATGACCCTCCAGCATCTATCAAAAACACTTTAAGGTTTGCATGGCTACCTGAAAAGATAGCTGTAGGCATTGCTGGTTGAGGACCCCTCACCCAACTGCTATGATTATCCCCCTGATAGGAAGTGGGATTGGATGCATGTTCTCCGTAAGCCTAAACACGGATGGTCATGGTCACCCACTAGGACCAAACCAAATTAGGGATGCGCTGGCCAGGAAAGTTGGTTGGATCCCGTTTCAACATCATCCGTCAACATCTACGTCCTTCCTTCCCAGGAATATCTGATGTTCCCCAATTCCACCAATATCTGCTGGACTGGACATTGATGAACTATAGCCTAATATCACCCATATATGTAACAGTTCTCATGATATACATTTGTGGACACCCAGCCATCACACCTTTTTTGGGCTTGTTGAATATATATCACTCCAAAACCATGGCCCTTAATATGAAGTTGGCCACAACTTGCTATAGCAGCCTCCACCCTTCTGGGAAGGCTTTCCTTAAGATTCGGGAGGGCGCCTGGGGGAATTTGTGTCTATTCAGCCAAAAGAACATTTATGAGGTCAGGTACCGATGTTGAATGAGAAGACCTGACTCACAATTGTGCTCCAATTCTTCCTAAAGGTGTTCAGTAGGGTTGAGGTCAGGGCTAAGTTCCTTGACGCCAAACTAGCCAAACCATGTCTATGGTGCTGGCCACCATTTCTGAAATCGGGAACCAATGTTGGATAAGAAGACCTGGCTCACAATTGGTGTTCCAATTCATCCCAAAGGTGATCAGTAGGGTTGAGGTCAGGGCTAAGTTCCTCGACGCCAAACTGGCCAAACAATGTCTATGGTGCCGGCCACCATTTCTGAAATCGGGAACCAATGTTGGATAAGAAGACCTGGCTCACAATTGGTGTTCCAATTCATCCCAAAGGTGATCAGTAGGGTTGAGGTCAGGGCTCTGTGTAGGTCACTCAAGTTCCTCAACGCCAAACTGGCCAAACAATGTCTATGGTGCTGGCCATCATTTGTGAAATCAGGAACCAATGTTGGATAAGAAGAACTGGCTCACATTTGGTGTTCCAATTCTTACCAAAGGTGATCAGTAGGTTTGAGGTCAGGGCTCTCTGCCGGACACTTAAGTTTCTCAACACGAAACTGGTGAAACCATATCTTTATGAAGCTGGCCACCATTCATGAGGTCAGGTGCTGATGTGGGCTCGGAAGAGAAGACCTGGCTCACAATCAGTGTTCCAATTCATCCTAAGGTGTTCTGTAGGTTTGAGGTCATGGATTTGTGCAGGACACTCAAGTTCCTCCACTCCAAACTAATCAAACCACATCTTCATGGAGCTGGCTTTGTCCACAGGGGCACCGTCATGATGGAACGAAAAAGAACCTTCACTAAACTGTTAACACAAGATTGGAAGAGTCCAATTGTCTACAATATCTTTTTATGTTGTAGTATTAACAGTTCCCTTTACTGGAAACACCCAAACTCAACCATTTGGAGGGGGTCCACGTACTTTTCGCCATATAGTGTACATCAACCTCTGTGCTAAAGAAGCTTGCAATCTAATGTTTTTTCTCTTGGTAACACAGACATAAGAGCCAGTCCAAGCCTTTTAACTGCTGGAATGAGGAAACCCTCACAAGTAAAGGGAGCTCCTAGATGGTAACTGAACCCAGGACCCCAGTTTTAGGTCTTATATCCCCCAAAAAAAATAAATAAATAAATAAATAGAAAAAAATTATATATATACATATATATATATATATATATATATATATTTTTTTTTTTTTTTTCTTTTTAATTTATTTATTTAATTTTTATTTACTAAATAAAAAAATATATAAAAAAATAATATATATATATATATATATATATATATATATATTTTTTTTTTATTTATTAAATAAAAATATATATTAAAGAAAAAAAGTATATATATATATATATATATATATATATATATATATATATATATATATATATATATTAAATTTATTTATTTATTTTTTATTTACAAAATAAAAACATATATTAAAGAAAAAACAAATATATATATATATATATATATATATATATATATATATATATATATATAATTTTTTTATATATATTTTTATTTAGTAAATAAAAATATATATTAAAGAAAAAAGAAATATATATATATATATATATATATATATATATATATATATATATATATATAATTTTTTATATATATTTTTTATTTAGTAAATAAAAATTAAATAAATAAATTAAAAAGAAAAAAGAAATATATATATACCAGCTCTACATATTACACAATAATTCTCTGAATTAGTGTGGGGAGACCCTAAAACCCTAATATCTGGAGGTATTTTAGGATGTGGTGTGATATATTGAGATGATTATCTGTGTATTAGGGAGAAGTATAATTTCAAAGTTCTCATTATCTATGTATTAGAAAAATGCATCAGACATGGATCTTTTCACCTCTGGGTATTAGGAGAGGTCAGGACAGATATTCATCCAATCGATATTACAAGAGAAAATAAATCAATCTAATATCATAGGATGAAGCGTCTTCTGTGTTTTAGGAAGAGGTATAAGATTCAGAATTCTCAATGTCTGTGTATTAGAATACTGCTCCAGACCAGGATCTCTTCATCTCTGTGTATTGGGAGAGGGTAGGGCATATATATATATATATATATATATATATATATATATATATATCAAGGAATGAAGTATCAATCTGATATCTTAGAATGGGATATTGATCTGTGCATTAGGGCAAGGAATAATCATATATGAATCTAAAACCTGCGTATTAGGTCACAATATATGAATGATCAATCCGTTGTTAGGATATATCTGTGTATGAGACGTGGATCTCTTCATCTCTGTCTATTAGGAGAGGTTGGGATCTATAATAATCCAATCAATATTACAAAGTAGAAAGTATCAATCTGATATCCTAGGATGAGGCATGGGGTATTGATCTGATTATCTGTGTATTAGGAAGAGGTGTAAGATTCAATGTTCTCATTTTCTGTGTATTAGGATATTATATCAGACATGGATCTCTTACTATCTGTATATTAGGAGGGGGTAGGATATATCATAATCCAATGAATATTACAAGATACAAAATATCAATCTGATATCAGTGCGTGGAATATTGATCTGATTATCTGTGTATTAGGAACGGAAGAGATGGAACATTCAATCCTCTCATTATCTTTGTATTAGGATAATGTATTGGTCATGGATCTCTTACACTGTGTATTAGGAGGAGGTAAGACATATCATAATAATCCAATAAATATTATACAATAATAAATATCAGTCTAATATCTGTATGGGGAATATTGATCTGATTATCTGTGTATTAGGATAATGTATCGGACATGGATCTCTTCCTATCTGTATATTAGGAGGGGTAGGACATATCATAATCCAATGACTATTACAAGATACAAAATATCAATCTGATATCAGTGAGTGGAATATTGATCTGATTATCTGTCTATTTTTGATGTAACACTCAATGCTCTCATTATCTGTGTATTAGGATAATGTATTGGACATGGATCCCTTAGACTGTGTATTAAGAGGAGGTAAGACATATCATAATCCAATAAATATTACACAATAATAAATATCATTCTAATATCTGTACGGGGAATATTGATCTGATTATCTGTGTATTAGGATAATGTATCAGATATGGATCTCTCCATATCTGTATATTAGGAAGGAGGTAGGACATATCATAATCCAATAAATATTACACAATATTAAATATCAATGTGGGGAATATTGATCTGATTATCTGTATATTAGGATAATGTATCAGACATGGCTTTCTCCATATCTGTATATTAGGAGGGGGTAGGACATATCACAATCCAATAAATATTACACAATATTAAATATCAATGTGGGGAGTATTGATCTGATTATCTGTGTATTAGGATAATGTATCAGACATGGATCTCTCCATATCTGTATATTAGGAGGGGGTAGGACATATCATTATCCAATGGCTATCACAAGGCTTGAAATATGAATTGGATATCATAGGATGTGGCATTGGATATTGATCTGATCATCTGTATATTGGGGCAAGGTATAAGCATATATGGATCTAAAACCTGTAAATTAGGGCACAATACATGAATGATCAATCTGATGTTAGGATGAAGGGTGGGACATTCATCTCATTCTTTGTGCAAAAGGGCCACTTTACCACTTTGTGGTCCGCCGCAGTGCATTTCCGTACCGTATTTCACACGCTATCACGCATTGCGTCATTGCAGCCCATTCACTTTGAGTTGCCAGCCCGCGCATGGCCAGTATAAAGAAACCCGGACCTGCTGCAGTTCTAAATAAATGGAACCGCATTGCAAATGACCGGTATTGTGCGTTGCTGTAAATGTTTAGGTATGAAGGGGCCAGCTATGAATTCTATGTATTAGCGTACAATAGAGATGTCTAATGTCTTTGTATTACTATATGGGGATGAAAAAAAAAATCAATGTATCAGAACACGATAGGAGAGAAAAAAATTAGATATCTATGCAAAACTGAAGTTTTTGATGAAAATCATTCCGTATTACGATGAGTCGTGTTATGACAAGATTACCCGGTATCAGTATTAGGACCAGTCTTGGTATCTGTATTAGGACCAATCATGGTATCTGTATTAGGATGGGTCTTGGAATCTGTATTAGGCTGGGTCTAAGTATCTGTATTAAGATTGGTCTTGATATCAGTACTAGGACCTGTTTTGGAATCTATACTAGACTGGTCTTCATAACTGTTCTAGGTCCAGTCTGGGTATCTGTATTAGGACAGATCTTGGAATCTGTATGAGGACTGGTCTTGCTATCTGTATTAGGACTGGTCTTGGTATCTGTATTAGAACTGGTCTTGATATCAGTAGTAGAACCAGTCTTGGTATCTCTACCAGCACCAGTCTTGGTATCTGTACTAGGACCAGCCTTGGTATCTGTACTAGGACCAGTCTTGGTATCTGTATTAGAACCAATTGTGGTATCTGTATTAGAACTGGTCTTGATATCAGTACTAGAACCAGTCTTGGTATCTCTACCAGCACCAGTCTTGGTATCTGTACTAGGACCAGTCATGGTATCTGTATTAGAACCAATCATGGTATCTGTATTATAACCAATCATATTATCTGTATTATGACCAGTCTCAGTATCTGTATTAGGACCAGCCTTGATATCTGTATTAGAACGGGTCTTGGAATCTGTATTAGGATGGGTCTTGGAATCTGTATTAGGCTGGGTCTAAGTATCTGTATTAAGATTGGTCTTGATATCAGTACTAGGACCAGTCTTGGTATCTCTACCAGCACCAGTCTTGGTATCTGTACTAGGACCAATCTTGTTATCTGTATTAGGATGGGTTTAAATATTTGTATTAGGACTGGTCTTGGTATCCGTATTAGGACCAGCCTTGATATCCGTATTAGGACCAGCCTTGATATCAGTATTAGGACCAGCCTTGATATCTGTATTAGGACCAGCCTTGATATCTGTATTAGGACCAGCCTTGATATCTGTATTAGGACCAGCCTTGATATCTGTATTAGGACCAGCCTTGATATCTGTATTAGGACCAGCCTTGATATCTGTATTAGGACCCACCTTGATATCTTTATGAGCACCAGCCTTGATATCTGTATTAGGACCAACCTTGATATCTGTATTAGGACCAGCCTTGATATCTGTATTAGGACCAGTCTCAGTATCTGTACTAGGACCAGTACTGATATCTATATTAGAATGGTCTTCGTATCAGTATTAGGACCAATCTTTGTATTTTTGTATTCAGATTGGTCTTGGTATCTGTATCAGGACGGGTCCATGTTTTTGTACTAGCACTGGTCTTCGTATCCATATTAGGATCAGTCTTGGTATCTGTATTAGAACTGGGCTTGGTATCTGTACTAGGACCTGTCTTGGTGTCCATATTAGCACCAGTCTTGATATCGGTATTAAGACCAGTCTTGGTATCCGTATTAGGACCTGTCTTCGTACCTCTGCTAGGACTGGTCTTGGTATCTGAATTAAAACTGGTCTTGGTATCTGAATTAGATCCAGTCCTGGTATCTTTATTAGAATCAGTTATGGTATCTGTATTAGGACCAGTCTTGATATCTGTATTAGGACCAGCCTTGATATCTGTATTAGGACCAGCTTTGATATCTGTATTAGGACCAGCCTTGATATCTGTATTAGGACCAGCCTTGATATCTGTATTAGGACCAGTCTTACTATCTGTATTAGGACCAGCCTTGATATCTGTATTAGGACCAGCCTTGATATCTGTATTAGGACAAATACAAATCAGATGATATGTAGAAATCTATTGATATTCTTGTTTTAGAAAAAGATATTTGTGTAGTAGATCATGTCTCATTTGGATATCATGTCTCCCTTGATATCTATTAGAAAGCAAAAAAAAAAAAAAAAAAACATTGATATCTGCCTATCATCCTCCAGGTCAATATTAGGACCAGGGAGTAAATTCAACAAATTACAGACTTGGATTATGGATCATCACGCCCGACCTGAAAACCTAAAGCCGCCCTAGGCTAATTCGGCATGCAATAAGCAGCGAGGAAGACGTATCGCCGGTACGTGCTCACTCACCCAACGCCTTCAGGAGCTCCTCGAAATTTTCAGAATATTTCATCTTCCAGTTCCCAGAGAAGTTGGGCATCTTTGGGTTAAGTCGGAGGACCAGGCGACAAGGAGGAAAAGAAGAGTTGAGGTATTCTGCACGCGAAAAACGAGAGCGAGAGCACGCCTGGGGCTCAGTCACCTTTCTGCAATTTTCAGATGGAAAAAAAAAAGGTTGATGAGATCAGCAGGAGTCTGGACGTGTCAGTCTGGGATATCCTCTTTGTATAATGGTGGCTCCCTGAGTCAGTCTGCCTGCCCAATCTCTGCAGGTTCAACAAATGCGATCCACAGCATGCTGCTGTCTATATATACTCACCCCCCCCCCCCTCCTCCTCCTGGATCTCAAACTTCCCTCTGCCATTCACACCCCCCCTCCCCACCGCTCTTCTGTGCTTCCCTTGGGAGGAGCAACACAACAAAACCTTTACCAGTCCCACCTGGTGGCTTTATCTTACATACCACCACCTACTTAAAAAGTACAACAAAAGGCAAAAAAGAAAAACTGTTTAACTTAAGCTGAAAATTAACTCACTGTAAAAGATTAAGCTGAGCTGACAGCTGCCTCAGTTTTTAAGTCTACGGTTGAAGCTGATGGTGTCCAACGGAAAGCCCAAGTGACCAAGTGGATAGGGTGGACAAGTGTCTACGGGGTTTTCCCCCCTTGAAATAAGCTGCATCCTAATCCTTCCCTTTTTTGCTTTGCATAAGTTGGTAAAGCTGAGCATTTGCAGTTACAGCGAACGGGCAGGTCTAGGGGGCTTTGTGTGGCCCCTTACGTGCCTTCATCCCTTGCCTTGGAGGGTCTATCTTCGGGGGAGACCTTCCCCTAGTTCACACTACCCCTCTATGTAACTCCAACACTAACTCTCCCTGTAACCTCAACACTAACTCTCCCTGTGACCCCAACACTAACCCTCCCTGTAACCCCAACACTAACTCTCCCTGTAACCTCAACACTAACCCTCCCTGTAACCCCAACACTAACCCTCCCTGTAACCCCAACACTAACCCTCCCTGTAACCCCAACACTAACCCTCCCTGTAACCCCAACACCAACTCTCCCTGTAACCCCAACACTAACTCTCCCTGTAACCCCAACACTAACTCTCTCTGTAACCCCAACACTTGCCCTCTCTGTAACTCTATCACTAACCCTCCCTGTACCATACACCAACCCTCCATGTAACACTAACACTAACTTTCCCTATACCCCTACACTAGCGCTCCATGCAACCCCAACACTAACTCTCCCTGTACCCCTACACTAACCCTCCCTGTAACCCCAACACTAACCCTCCCTGTAACCCCAACACTAACTCTCCCTGCACCCCTAATACTAACTCTCCCTGTACAACATTAGCCCTCCCTGTACCCCAACACTAGCTCTCTCTGTAACCCCTACACTAACCCTCCTTTAACCCTCACACTAACCCTCCCTGTAACCCCAACACTAACCCTCCCTGTAACCCCAATACTAACTCTCCCTGCACCCCTAATACTAACTCTCCCTGTACAACATTAGCCCTCCCTGTACCCCAACCCTAGCTCTCTCTGTAACCCTCACACTAACCCTCCCTGTAACCCCAACACTAACCCTCCCTGTAACCCCAACACTAACCCTCCCTGTAACCCCAACACTAACTCTCCCTGCACCCCTAATACTAACTCTCCCTGTACAACATTAGCCCTCCCTATACCCCAACACTAGCTCTCTCTGTAACCCCAACACTAACCCTCCTTTAACCCTCACACTAACCCTCCCTGTAACCCCAACACTAACCCTCCCTATAACCCCAATACTAACTCTCCCTGAACCCCTAATACTAACTCTCCCTGTACAACATTAGCCCTCCCTGTACCCCAACACTAGCTCTCTCTGTAACCCTCACACTAACCCTCCCTGTAACCCCAACACTAACCCTCCCTGTAGCCCCAACACTAACTCTCCCTGTACCTCTAACACTAACCCTCCCTGTAACCTTAACACTAACCCTCCTTGTAACCCCAACATTAACTCTCCCTGTACTCCCTAAAACTGATTCATTTACGTCCATTCAACGGTTTGTCATTTGAAATTTGGTCAATACATGATGGCAGAATCGTTTTGCTCTCACGACAGGCCCGGTTCTCGGGATCACTGCTCCGCGCCCTTTCATCCCCGAGACCCCACATTTTTATCAGCTGTAGGGGAGCGTCTTGGCTACCTATGATAATTTTTTGGGGTCTCCAGCACCTTTGGTTCGCCCGTGACAGCAATTTTCCCACGGTGGTGTGTGCGTCCCACCTCAGCCCCTCCTCCTCTCGATCAGCTGTGTCTTAGAATTTCATCGGACCTAGAAAATGTCTTGTGCGCATGCTCACCGGGGCTCGCACCAGCTGGGTTATAACGTAGCGTCACCGGAAGTGACGAGGTCCGGAATTTTCATGGGTCCGACAAAATTTTAGAACACCGGCCGATGTCGCCCGTCATTTAGCCCGTGTGTACTATGCATTAGGCAAGCCATAGACGGAGCAAAATTCGCACGATTCCCCCATCAACACAGACAGGGGAATTTCTCCTGCCAAGCAATTGTTTGCTCCCGGCGGGGGGCCGGGCAGGGTATCCATTATTGATAATCGCAAGCAGATCCGGCTGGCTGGTTGTACTCAAGTTGATCGATCAACTTGGCACATTCAGTCTGCCCATAAGCGGTTGGGATCTAAGCTGGTTACTGCTGAACCGGCTGAGATTTGAACCGTCTATGGCCGGCCTTAGTGTTAGGGTTACAGGAAGGTTAGAGTTATGCTAGCCATACACCAGTCGAAAAATCGGGCGCGTTTTCTAAAAACAAATACACGGTCGTGAGAGCAAACGATTCTGTCATCATGTATTGACCGAATTTCAAATGACAAACCGTTGAATGGACATAAATTAATCAGTTTTAGGGGGTACAGGGAGAGTTAATGTTGGGGTTAGGGTTATAGGGAGGGTTAATGTTGGGGTTACAGGGAGGGTTATTGTAGGAGGTACAGGGGGGTTAGTGTTGAAGTTACAGAGTTGCTGGAGTGTGAGGGTTACAAGGTAGGTTAGTGTTGCAGTTGTAGTAAAAGTTAAATTTATGATAACAGGGAGGGTTAGTGTTAGAGTTACAGAGAAGGATAGTGTTAGGGTTACAGGGAGAGTTAGTGTTGGGGTTACAGAGAGCGTTAGTGTTAGAGTTACAGAGAAGGATAGTGTTAAGTTTACAGGGAGGGTTAGTGTTAGAGTTACAGAGAAGGATAGTGTTAGGGTTACAGGGAGAGTTAGTGTTGGGGTTGCAGAGAGTGTTAGTGTTAGAGTTACAAGGAGAGTTAGTGTTGAGTTTACAGGGAGGGTTAGTGTTAGGGGTACAGGGCGGGTTAGTGTTAGGGGTACAGGGAGGGTTAGTGTTGGGGTTACAGGGAGAATTAGTGTTGGGGTTACAGGGAGGGTTAGTGTTGGGGTTACAGGAAGGGCTAGTGTTGGGGCTACAGGCAGAGTTAGTGTTGGAGTTACAGAGAGCGTTAGTGTTAGAGGTACAGGGAGGGTTAGTGTTGGGGTTACAGGGAGAATGAGTGTTGGGGTTACAGGGAGAGTTAGTGTTGGGGTTATAGGCAGAGTTAGTGTTGGGGTTACAGGGAGAGTTAGTGTTGGGGTTACAGGGAGAGTTAGTGTTGGGGGTTACAGGGACAGTTAGTGTTAGAGTTACAGGGGGGTTAGTGTTGGGGTTACAGGGAGGGTTAGTGTTAGAGTTACAGGGGGGTTAGTGTCGGGTTACAGGGAGGGTTAGTGTAGAGGTACAGGGAGAGTTAGTGTTGGGGTTACAGGGAGGGTTAGTGTTGGGGTTACAGGGAGAATTAGTGTTGGGGTTACAGGGAGGGTTAGTGTTGGGGTACAGAGTAGGTTAGTGTAGGGGTACAGGGAGAATTAGTGTTGGGGTTACAGGGAGAGTTAGTGTTGGGGTTACAGGCAGAGTTAGTGTTGGGGTTACAGGGAGGGTTAGTGTTGGGGTTACAGGCAGAGTTAGTGTTGGGGTTACAGGGAGAGTTAGTGTTGGGATGACATGGAGGGTTAGTGTTGGGGTTACAGGGAGGGTTAGTGTTGGGGTTACAGGGAGGGTTAGTGTTGGGGGTTACAGGGACAATTAGTGTTAGAGTTACAGGGGGGTTAGTGTTGGGGTTACAGGGAGGGTTAGTGTAGGGGTACAGTGAGAGTTAGTGTTGGGGTTACAGGGAGGGTTAGTGTTGGGGTTACAGGCAGAGTTAGTGTTGGGGTTACAGGGAGAGTTAGTGTTAGGGTTACAGGCAGAGTTAGTGTTGGGGTTACAGGGAGAATTAGTGTTGGGGTTAGAGGGAGAGTTAATGTTGGGGATACAGGGAGAGTTAGTGTTGGGATGACATGGAGGGTTAGTGTGAGGGGTACAGAGTAGGTTAGTGTTGCAGTTGTAGGAAGAGATAGATTTTGGATTACAGTTAGGGTTAGTGTGAAGGATACAGGGAGGGTTAGTATGGGACTTACATGGAGGTTAGTATTAGGGTTATATAAAGGGGTTAGTAAGATAGGGAATCACTCTTTATCAAGGACTTCTCTTCAATATACATTGGAGAAGAAATCCTAGACTTATCTGACTTGACCAATGACAGTGGCAGGACAGTAAAGTACAGAACTCCAGTGAAGATCTCTCACGGTTGGAACCTCGATACACCCTGGAAGCCTGTAGGTGACACAACCCAGTATTAATTTCTGGCAAGAAGGGTTAAAGTGAAGGGTAGGCAGTGGGGGGGGGGGGGGTGTAATTTGCCATGACTTGCCGAAAAATATTATTGCCACTAAACCTTAACAGAGTCAAAGGATGCTGTATAAATACTTGAGGCACTCCAGCGTCCGTGGCAAGATCAGAGCGCATTGTGCGAGGATGGAGTGCTGCCCAGGCATGCCTCCGGGGATAAGAACATGTGTACACTGCTGTCATATGGGGGCAAACTGTTCCCAAAAGTCACACAATCTGTCTAACTTAATCCCCTTTTATAAACCACTACAAGCAGGAAATCGTTCCAAACACATTAGCTGACGTCTTTCATCCAAGACTAATGAAAGAGCAACTTCAGCCAACAAGTAAAGGCAACCCGTGTGCTACTAATGCTGGCCAGGAAGCACTGCAGCTGTGCTTAAGTAAAAAAATGAAGTACACTCAGTGCCCCCTTTATTACGGCCATTTGTCTAGTACCGAGTAGGACCCACTTTTGCATTAGGTATGGATTTGTCTGGATTAGCCATTCTCAGTCAGAGCTCTGTAGAACCCTAGAGATCATCCAAAGGTTGCTAGGTGCATCCTGAGTTGTGACTGACGGACCTCCCATCTGATTGTCCCTTTATAGTTCCGTGGCCAATGCCACTTATGGCGCTTTTCCACTGCATGGAACCGAACGGTTCGGCTCGCTTTTGTGCTTTTCCGCTGCTGGTACAGCATGGTACCGCATGGTACGGTGTAGGAACGGTTCGGTACGGTACGGCGGCGCTTTTCCACTGCATGGAACCGAACGGTACGGCTCTCAAAAACAGTACCTACTCGATTGTGGTTCCAAGAGGTACCATACCCGGTACCATATCCCACAATCCTTTGCATGCAGTCACTACCGAGCCGGTACTTGCAGTGGAAAAGTGCCATTAGGCAGGGGTGTCCAAACTATGGCCCTCCAGCTGTTCAGGAACTACAATCCCCATAATGCCTAGTTATGTCTGGGAATGTCAGAGATTTACAATGCCTCATGGGACGTGTGGTTCCGCAACAGCTGGAGGGCCATAATTTGGACAACCCTGACTTAGAGGAACCAACAGCATGACATCAATGGTCTTTCTTTTAGCCTTCTGTAAGAGTAGCACTATGACCACCACTGTAAGACAGGCATTTGTCTCACTACCAATGTACATGGTATTTTTTACCACTGACCCCCGATAATTTGGTTTCAGCTGAGGTTCCTTGAGACCTGAAATTTATTTAATGGGTTAGAAGGTTGGGAAAGGCTGATCTAGATGTTTGAATGCTTGTTACAAAATCACAAAATGGCCTTAGGGTGATGTGGAGGTTCCTTGAGACCTGAACATTATTTTATGGGTTCCTCTAGGGCAGTGAAGTCAACTTCAGTCCTCAGGACCCACTAAATGGCCAGATTTTAAGTATTACCTTGGGGAGATGCAGACTAGAGTACTGCAATCACTGAGCAGAAAATTATATCACCTGGGTTGTATTTCAGTTATCTTGCAAACCTGGCCTGTAAGTGGGTCCTGAAGAACGGAGTTGAGAACCTCTGCTCTAGGGTTAAAAGGTTGAGAAAGCTTATCTAGATGCTGGGGATGCCCATTTGGGTAATATGGTCCATGATGACCCCAGAAGAGTAAGGAATCCCTTCTGAGAGGTGTATGAAATCCCTTCAAATATGCTGCTCACACATTCTCGGCAAGGATGTGAGAACAACATATCTGAAAGGATTCCATACTCTGGGGTCACCGTGGATCAAATTGCCCAACGAGTCTTCTCAACATCTAGATCAGCCTTTACAAACCTTCTAACCCCAGAGGAACCCATGAAATAATTATCAGGTTTCATGGAACCTCCTCATCACCCTAAGGCCATTTTGTGATTTAAGGTGAGATTTCTTCAGGCCTGAAAATTATTTTATGGGTTCCCTTGGGGTTAAAAGGTTGAGAAAGGCTGATCTAGATGCTGGGAATACCTGTTGGGTAATTTGGTCCATGGTGACCCCAGAGGAGTATGGAATTCCTTCAGATATATTGTTCACACATTCTCAGCAAGGATGTGAGAACAACATATCTAAAGGGATTCTTTACTTCTCTGGGGTCACTATGGACCAAATTACCCAATGAGCATTCCCAGCATCTAGATCAGCCTTTCTCAACCTTCTAACCCCACAGGAACCCATGAAAAACATTTAGGTTTCAAAGAACCTCCACATCACCTTAAGGCCATTTTGTGATTTTAGCTGAGGTTCCTTGAGACCTGAAAATTATTTTATGGGTTCCCCTTGGGTTAAAAGGTTGAGTAAGGCTGATCTAGATAGTGGAAATGCTCATTGCGTAATTTGGTCCATGGTTACACCAGAGGTGTATGAAATCCCTTCAAATATGTTGTTCACACATTCTCAGCAATGATGTGGAATGAGCATTCTCAGCATCTAGATCAGCCTTTCCCAACCTTATAACCCCAGAGGAAACCGTGAAAAAATCTTTGGGTCTCAAGGAACCTCCACATCACCTTAAGGCCATTTTGTGATTTTAGCTGAGGTTCCTTGAGGTTACCTAAAAATTATTTTATGGGTTCCCCTGGGGTTAAAAGGTTGAGAAAGGCTGATCTAGATAGTGGAAATGTTCATTGGGTAATTTGGTCCATGGTTACCCCAGAGTTGTATGAAATCCCTTCAAATATGTTGTTCACACATTCTCAACAAGGATGTGGGAACAACAGATCTGAAGGGATTCTGTACTCCTCTGGGGTCACCATGGACCAAATTACCCAATGAGCATTCTCAGCATCTAGATCAGCCTTCCCCAACCTTATAACCCCAGAAGAAACCGTGAATAAATGTTTGGGTCTCAAGGAACCTCAACATCACCTTAAGGCCATTTTGTGATTTTAGCTGAGGTTCCTTGAGACCTGAAAATTATTTTATGGGTTCCTCTTGGGTAAAAAGGTTGAGAAAGGCTGATCTAGATAGTGGAAATGCTCATTGGGTAATTTGGTCCATGGTTACCCCAGAGTTGTATGAAATCCCTTCAAATATGTTGTTCACAAATTCTCAGCAATGATGTAGGAACAACATATCTGAAGGGATTACGTACTCCTCTGGGGTCACAATGGACCAAATTACCGAATGAGCATTCTCAGCATCTAGATCAGCCTTTCCCAACCTTCTAACCCCAGAGGAAACCGTGAAAAATTGTTTGGGTCTCAAGGAACCTCCAAACCACCCTAAGGCCAATTTGTGACCCTACCATCTTCATGTCCCAGCAGAAATACAGATTTGTCATGCCCAGAACCCAAGAAATAATTTTCAGGTCTCAAGGAACCTCCACACCACCCCAAGGCCATTTTGTGACCCTACCATCTACACGTCCCAGCAGAAATACAGATTTGTCATGCCCAGAACCCAATAAATAATTTTCAGGTCTCAAGGAACCTCCACACCACCCTAAGGCCATTATGTTACCCTACTATCTCCTTATACCATTTTAGTGAACTGTTGTCAGCTGTAGCTCGTTTTCCTACGTGTTAGAAGGAGAAGAACCCAACGTGGTCTGCTTTTGTTGGCTATCCTTCCATGTGTTCAGAGATAACTTCCTGACATTTTAAAAAAGTCTCTCTATTACCCTCTGACCTCTCCCATTAATGAGGTATATCCGTCCAAAGAGCCCGGAGGTCAGAAGTCTCTAAGACTAACCAACCACCACATCTGTCACCGGTAATCATTCCTCGGCCAGAATCACTTAGATCACGCCTCTATCGCAGTCTAGTATTTGGTCTATTTATACATTTGGATTCACACATTTTCCAGCTGAATCCAATTACAAAAATGTGTAAATCCTGGGTGGAAAATTTTAAAAATAGACCCCTTAGAGTGTGCCTAAAGCCAAAATCTTTTTCTTTTTTTTTTTTTTTTTTTTTTTTAATTTTGGATGAAGTTCAAAGGAGATGGAACCCTCGTCAGGTTTGTATTGCTGTCTGTGTCTCACTAAGACAATTGACCCTCTGGGGTTGTCCTGGAGACCATTAGATATTACATTATAAAAATTGGACATTACAATTTATCCTTACAAATAATAACTATATTAAACAGTACTTTTATTTGGTTAAGAAAAATGGTAAAATTTGAAGTAAAATTGGTACAAAAAAAAAAAAAAATCTCTGGATTTTCTGGTTCTCAGGGTCAAATGTTCACCAACTTTTTGGGTGAATTAACAAAACAATCTGATACCCTAAACAATAAATATTGCATTTAAAAAATGGAGATTAAAATGTTTCTTTATATATAGTATAATTATATTATAATTAACAAATATATTAAACAGTTCATTGAATTGGTAAAAAAAAAATTGGCAACATTTGGAATTAAAGTGGTACAAAAATTTGGGGAATTGGTAAAAAAAAACACCTTTGGATCTTCTTGTTCTCTGGGTCAAATATTCACCAACTTTTTGCGTGAATTAACGAAACATCCTGGTACCCTAATATTAAACATTGCATTATAAAAATTGGAGATTACAATTTATTCTGACATATAGTATAGTAAATATTATATTTAACAAATATATTAAACAGTTCATTAAATTGGTAAAAAAATAAAAAAATTGGCAAAATTTGGAAATAAATTGGTACAAAAATTGGAGAATTGGTAAAAAAAAAAAAAAACCTCTGGATTTTTCTGGTTCTCAGGGTCAAATATTCATTAACTTTTTGGGTGAATTAAGGAAACATTCTGGTACCCTAAACATTAGATATTGCATTATAAAAATAATTTATCCTTACATATAGTATACGGTAATATAGTATAATTATATTATAATTAACAAATATATTAAACAGTTCATTGAATTGATAACATTTTTTTTATAAAATTAGTATAAATATTTTATAATTAACAACTATATTAAACAGTTCATTGAATTGGTTAAAAAAAAAAAATTGGTAAAATTTGGAATTAAATTGGTACAAAAATTGGAGAATTGGTAAAAAAACCTCTGGATTTTCTGGTTCTCAGGGTCAAATATTCACCAACTTTTTGAGTGAATTAATGAAACATTCTGGTACCCTAAACATTACATATTGCATTATAAAAGTTGGAGATTACAATTTATCCTTACATATAGTATAACATAATTTAATTATATTATAATTAACAAATATATTAAACAGTTCATTGAATTGATAAAAAAAATTGATAAAATTAGTATAAATATATTATAATTAACAAATATATTAAACAGTTCATTGAATTGGTAAAAAAAAAAATTAAAAATTGGTAAAATTTGGAATTGAAGTGGTACAAAAATTGGAGAATTGGTAAAAAAAAAAAAAAACCTGGATTTTCTCTGTTTTTCAGGATCAAATTTTTGACAACTTTTTTTTAGGAAATTATTTTTTTAGGAAATTATTTTTTTAATAATTACCCCTCCCCTTAAACACACTTCCTCCTGGAAATGAACCAGTAAATGGGTCATTAGCATTTCACCCCCATGCTCCTCTGATACATCATTACATCATTTGCGTGGTAAGGAAGCATGCGATTTCCTTATTGGGCTAATTACATGGCAACTCCCATCCTTGTCATATCCAATTATATTTACCGATTTTCTCGTGGCAATTGAGGAGTGAAACAACCAAAAGCCTATTGAAAAGCGAAGGTTTTTCTGTGTCTGGATGATTTTCCTTTGCTTGCTCACCCTCGGAGTAAAACATTTTGTCCGGCTTTTATTTCTGTCTGTGTCCCCATTGAAGAGATTTCTCCTCACTTCCTGTCTCGGTGACACCCAGGCGAGAATTGGAGGAGTGGTCACCATCCAAAAAGTTCTTATTGGATACCACCATGAAACATATGATAACAGACCTTCGAAGGACATTTGAACAATCAGCAGCTGCGTCATGCCCAAAGTCCCTCCAAACCTCTTTGGTTGCTAAGATGCTGGCAGCAAGGCCATAGCATCATTGGTTGCTGTACCAGCGTCCTAGCAACCAAAGAGGGGGCAGCAAGAATGGCCAAACGGGGTTGTCATGGTAACAAGGTAACAAGGTTGCGTACTTGAGATCTTACTGGCTTTTGTTAGTGTTTCGGGGGAAAAAATGGCTGCTGATTACTATTGAGCTGGTTGCTAAGGTGCTGGTATTGCCTGCATCATAGTAACCAAAGACATTCTGAAACCTAGCCACCAGTATCTTAGCAACCAACTTCTTTGGGGGGGGGGGGGGAATGGCCACTGATATCTATTGAGCTGGTTGCTATGCTGCTGGTATTGCTGGCACCATAGTAACCGATTACATTCTGAAATCCAGCCGCCAGTGTCTTAGCAACCAACTTCTTTGGTTGCTAGGATGCTGGAGGCGAGGCCACAGCATCATTGGTCGCTGTACCAGTGTCCTAACAACCAAAGAGGGGACAGCAAAAATGGTTGTATAGGGTTGCCATGGTAACAGGACTGCTAGCCAGAGATTTCACTGACTTCTGTCAGTGTTTCGGGGGAATAAAATGGCCGCTGATTACTATTGAGCTGGTTGCTAAGGTGCTGGTATTGCCTGCATCATAGTAACCAACGACATTCTGAAACTAATCTGCCAGTATCTTAGCAACCAAATTCTTTGGTTGCTAAGATGCTGGCAGCGAGGCCACTGCATCATTGGTTGCTGTATCAACTAACAACCAAAAATGGGACAGCAAAAATGGCCGCATAGGGTTGCCATGGTAACAGGACTGCTAGCCAGAGATTTCACTGACTTTTGTCAGTGTTTCGGGTTAAAAAAATGGTCACTGATTGCTATTGAGCTGGTTGCTATGACACTGGTATTGCCTGCACCATAGTAATCTATTACATTCTGAAATCCAGCCGCCAGTGTCTTAGCAACCGACTTCTTTGGTTGCTAAGATGCTGGCAGCGAGGCCACAGCATCAATGGTTGCTGTACCAGCATCCTAGCAACCCAAGAGGGGAGAGCAAAAATGGCTGTTGTTGCCATGGTAACAGGGCTACACGTCAGAGATCTTACAGATTTTTGTCAGTGTCTTTTCAGAGGGGCGGCAAGGGCTGTCAAAAATTAGAGCACCATCAGGTGGCCAGGTTAAGGAATGCCACTGGTTATTATGGTGCACATCGGGCAGATTTGACATGCCAAATCAGAGCCTATTACTGCCAACGTCACGGTCCGAATTGGTGCAACCCTGACTTAGCGGCGCCGCACTGATTCCCAAAAGTAGTTTCTGGCATCTTCAGGGCGATTTCAATAGACATCTGTGCATGAACCCGTACAGATGTCTGTCAAATCGCCCCCCGAAGTGGCTGAATGATTTCAATCCCGCCCTCAGTGTGAACCGGTGCTGTTGCCGGCAATAGGCTCTGATTTGACGTGCGATTCGACATGACAAATCGCATGCCAAATCGGCACAACGTCAACGGTGTGCTTAATGTTCCACGAACGACACCTCAAAACAGATTGCAAAATGCAGTGCAGTTGCCAGAATCGCATCGCATGCGCGTTCACACCCATGCAATGCGATTAGGTGTGGAGAGAAAAAAGGGTCTCACAACATTTTGGTGCTCGTCCCCACCCCCGCTCGTCAGCGGGGATGCCAATGCACGGGGCTAGCAGCCGCAATCGCTCCCCGCTGAAAGAGAAGGACGGTCGGCTGTTGTAAACACATCTGACCGTTCTTCTCCCTGGAATGATCACAGAGCGCCTGTGATCCTTCTATATAGGATCACATGTCTCTATGATCATTTGACAAGCCCCGCCCCCATACAGTTAGAAAACACTCCCTAGGCTCACATTTAACCCCTTGATCACCCACAGGGTTAACCCCTTCCCTGCCAGTGTCATTATTACAGTGACAGTGCATATTTTTAGCACTGATTACTGTAGTAATGTCACTGGTCTCCCCAAAAGTGTCAAAAATGTCAGTCAGAGGTCCAATCTGTCCGCCGCAATGTCGCAGTTCCGCTTAAAATCGCAGATCGCCGCCATTACTAGTAAAAAAAAAAAGCCCAATAAAAATGACATAAATCTTTCCCTTAGTTAGTAGACGCAATAACTTTTGCGCAAACCAATCAAAATACGCTTTTTGCAATTTTTTTTACCAAACATATGTAGCAGAAAACAAATTGACCGAAAATGTAAAAAATTTTGATTTTTACATTTTTTTGGGGGGGAATTTCATATAAAAAAATGTGAAAAATATTGTTATTTTTGCAAAATTGACGCTCTTTTTTTGTTTATAGCGCGTGATCAAAAAATCGCACAGGTGATCAAATACCACCAAAAGAAAGCTCTGTTTGTGGGAAAAAAAGGACATCAATTTTATTTGGGTACAGCGTCGCACGACCGCGCAATTGTCAGTTAAAATAACGCAGTGCCAAATCGCAAAATATGGCCTGGCAGGAAGGGGGGGGGCGAATCTTTCCCGTCTTAAAGTGGTTAAAAAAAGCAATGGCATCAAAAACGTCAGCATTTATTTGGCGTTTATCGACGTTACAGCGTTTTTACAGCTGAAAAACACCACTCAAAACCCACTCGTTTTTTTTTTTTTTTTTTTACAGCCAGAAAACGCCCCCACCAAAAACTGCTGAATCGCAGCGATTCCTCCCACGATCCGGAACGCCATGGTGTGAACGGAAACCTTGAGTGCCGCTTCACATCGATGCGGCTTCAAAGTCGAGCAACGTAGACAGCCGACTATCCTGCGTGACTTCATTAACTTTAATCCTCAGCTGCATCCAGAAGCCCAAACCTCGGATTTTCCACCGCTGATTACTCTGCGATTTTAAAAGAAATGTCCTCTGCAGGGATATCACACACAGGTCAGGATTCCTCTACAGTCATAATAGAATACACGCTGGTGATAAGGACATGGCAGCCTCCAATCAGGTAAGTCCTTAGAAGAGCGGTGACCCAGCTGGGGTAACATTAGTGAGATGATTACAGTGGAAAGTTTGTGCTATGAGTCAGGGTGGTGTAGCAATGGCGCCACCTATAGGCTGAAACCAGCATCTACCCAGGTGATATAGGATCATGCATCAACCTGAGATAGACTATATCGGTGATGGGGAACCTTGGCACCCCAGATGTTTTGGAACTATATTTCCCATGAAGCTCAACTACACTGCAGAGTGCATGAGCATCATGGGAAATGTAGTTCCAAAAGATCTGGGGTACCAGGGTTCGCCATCACTGGACTATATTGTCAAAAGTATTGGGACGCCTGCGATTACACGCACATGTAATATAATGGCATCCCAGTCTTAGTCCATAGGGTTCAATATTGAGTTGGCCCACCTTTTGCAGCTATAACAGCTTCAACTCTTCTGGGAAGGCTGTCCACAAGGTTTAGGGGTGTGTCTATGGGAATGTTTGACCATTCTTCCAGAAGAGCATTTGTGAGGTCAGGCACTGATGTTGGACGAGAAGGCCTGGCTCGCAGTTTCCGCTCTAATTCATCCAAAGGTGTTCTATTGGGTTGAGGTCAGGACTCTGTGCAGGCCAGTCAAATTCCTCCACCCCAAACTCGCTCATCCGTGTCTTTATGGACCTTGCTTGGTGCACTGGTCCAAATCATTTGGTGGAAGGGGATTATGGTGTGGGGTTGTTTTTCAGGGGTTGGGCTTGGCTCATTGGCCTCCACTCTATGGCCTTGGAGGACAAATTTACTATATTTTCCTATATTTTATTTAACTTTTTTTTTTTTTACATTCAGGCTTCATCTGCTGAGTAATCAGCAGTGGAAACTCAAAGGTTCTTCTGGGTTTTGTTTAACTTTTTAAAAAACATTTTTGTTCTTGAAAAAAAATATTATTTGCTATCTGTATTTTATCTGTCTCATGTAAAGCAAGATCATAATGTTGGAAAAAAAAAACTTTGACCATTCCCCTACCTATATATGTTTATTTATTTATTTATTTATTTATTTATTTATTAATTAGGTTTTGGCTGTAGATTTGCTATATTTTACTATAGTTTATTATTTTATTTACCTTTTTTTTTTTTTTTTTTTTTTTTTTTTTTACATTCAAGCTTCATCTGCTGAGTAGCTGAGATCTGCTGGGTTTTCTTTAACTTTTTGAAAATCAAAAAACAATTTGTTCTTAAAAAAATATATATATATATTATTTGCTATCTGTATTGTATCTGTCTCATGTAAAGCAAGATCATAATGTTGGAAAAAAAAAAAAAAAAAACTTTGACCATTCCCCTACCTATATATGTTTATTTATTTATTTATTTATTAATTAGGTTTTGGCTGTAGATTTGCTATATTTTACTATAGTTTATTATTTTATTTACCTTTTTTTTTTTTTTTTTTTACATTCAAGCTTCATCTGCTGGGTAGCCGAGATCTGCTTGATTTTCCTTAACTTTTTGAAAATCAAAAAACAATTTGTTCTTAAAAATATATATATATTATTTGCTATCTGTATTTTATCTGTCTTGTGTAAAGGGAGATCATAGTGTTGAGAAATCAAAGCAGAGTAGGAAAACATTTTTTGCTATTCAAGCTATATTTGCTGAGTAATTTGCAGGTCCTTTTGACTTTGTTTAAATTTTGAAAACTAAAAAAAAAATATTTATGTAAAATATTATTTGCTATCTTTACCGTTCGTTTTTTATCTTCTTTTTACAGTTTTGTTTTTACATTTTAAAAATATAAAAACATTTTTGTTTTTATATATAATATTATTTGCTGTTTTTTTATATATTTTTTTACAGTTATCTTTTTTATTTATTTATTTATTTATTTTTTACAGTTTTGTTTATATTTTGAAAATTAAAAAATCCTTTTTGTTTTTAAATAAATTATTATTTGCTATTTTTACCTTACCTTATATTATCTGTCTAGTGTAAAGGGAGATCATAGTGTTGAGAAATCAAAGCAGAGTAGGAAAACATTTTTTGCTATTCAAGCTATATTTCCTGAGTAATTTGCAGGTCTTTTTGGCTTTGTTTAAATTTTGAAAACTAAAAAAAAAATATTTATGTAAAATATTATTTGCTATCTTTACCGTTCGTTTTTTATCTTCTTTTTACAGTTTTGTTTTTACATTTTAAAAATATAAAAACATTTTTGTTTTTATATATAATATTATTTGCTGTTTTTTTATATATTTTTTTACAGTTAGCTTTTTTATTTATTTATTTATTTATTTTTTACAGTTTTGTTTATATTTTGAAAATTAAAAAATCATTTTTGTTTTTAAATAAATTATTATTTGCTATTTTTACCTTACCTTATATTATCTGTCTAGTGTAAAGGGAGATCATAGTGTTGAGAAATCAAAGCAGAGTAGGAAATTTTTTTTTTTTTGCTATTCAAGCTATATTTGCTGAGTAATTTGCAGGTCCTTTTGGCTTTGTTTAAATTTTGAACAAAAAATATTTGTTCATGTAAAATATTATTTGCTATCTTTACCGTTCGTTTTTTATCTTCTTTTTACAGTTTTGTTTTTACATTTTAAAAATATAAAAACATTTTTGTTTTTATACATAATATTATTTGCTGTTTTTTTAATATTTTTTTTACAGTTATCTTTTTTTTTTTTTTTACACTTTTGTTTATATTTTGAAAATTAAAAAATCATTTTTGTTTTTAAATAAATTATTATTTGCTATTTTTTTTACCTTACCTTATATTATCTGTCTTGAGTAAGTGGACACTCAAAGGTCCTTCTGGCTTTTGTTTAAATTTTGAAAATATGAAAAAAAATATTTTTTATATAAATTATTATTTGCTATCTTTACCATTTGATTTTATCTTCTTTTTACAGATATCTTCTTTATCTTTTTTTTTTTTTTTTTTTACAATTTTGTTTAAATTTTGAAAATGAAAGAAACATTTTTTTTTTATATAAATTATTATTTTCTATCTTTACTGTATTTTATACGTCTTGAGTAAAACGTGATCATAGTGTTGAAAGCAACATGGAATTTTTTTTTTTTTTTATATTCAAGCTACATTTGCTAAGTAATTAGCAGTGGAAACTCCAAGGTCCTTCTGGCTTTTGTTGTTGTTTTTATATAAAATATTATGTGCTATCTTTACCATTAGTTTTTTATCTTCTTTTTACAGTTTTTTTTAATTTTGAAAATAAAAAAAATTGTTGTTTTTATATAAAATATTATTTGCTATCTTTATCGTTCATTTTTTATCTTCTTTTTACAGTTTTTTTTTAATTTTGAAAATATAAAAACATTTTTGTTTTTTATATAAAATATTAGTTGCTAACTTTACCATTCGTTTTTTAATCTTCTTTTTACAGTTTTTTTTTAAATTTTGGAAATATAAAAACATTTTTGTTTTTTATATAAATTATTATTTGTTATCTTTACCATATTTTATTTGTCTTGAGTAAAACATGATCATAGTGTTGAAAGCAACGTGGAATTTTTTTTTGATATTCAAGCTACATTTGCTGACTAATCAGCAGTGGAAACTCAAAGGTCCTTTAGGCTTTTGTTTAAATTTTGAAAATAAAAAAATTGTTGTTTTTATATAAAATATTATTTGCTATCTTTACCGTTCATTTTTTTATCTTCTTTTTACAGTTTTTTTTTAATTTTGAAAATATAAAAACATTTTTGTTTTTTATATAAAATATTATTTGCCTCTTTACCGTTCGTTGTTTATCTTCTTTTTACAGTTTTTTTTCAATTTTGAAAAAACAAAAACATTTTTATTTTTATATAAATTATTATTTGTATCTTTACCGTATTTTATCTGTTCTAAATAAGCACGATCATAGTGCTGAAGAGTCAAAAGAACATGGAACATTTTTTGATATTCATGCTAAATTTGCTAAGTAATCAGCAGTGGAAACTCAAAGGTACTTTAGGCTTTTGTTTAAATTTTGAAAATAAAAAAATTGTTGTTTTTATATAAAATATTATTTGCTATCTTTACCGTTCATTTTTTTATCTTCTTTTTACAGTTTTTTTTTAATTTTGAAAATATAAAAACATTTTTGTTTTTTATATAAAATATTATTTGCCTCTTTACCGTTCGTTGTTTATCTTCTTTTTACAGTTTTTTTTCAATTTTGAAAAAACAAAAACATTTTTATTTTTATATAAATTATTATTTGTATCTTTACCGTATTTTATCTGTTCTAAATAAGCACGATCATAGTGCTGAAGAGTCAAAAGAACATGGAACATTTTTTGATATTCATGCTAAATTTGCTAAGTAATCAGCAGTGGAAACTCAAAGGTACTTCTGCCTTTTGTTTAAATTTTGAAAATAAAAAAAACATTTTTGTTTTATAGATAATATTATTTGCTATCTTTAACGTTTGTTTTTTATCGTCTTTGTTACTGTTTTGTTTAAATTTTGAAAATGAAAAAAAAAAAAAACATTTTTGTTTTTATATAAATTATTATTTGTTATCTTTACCATATTTTATCTGTTCCAAATAAGCACGATCATAGTGCTGAAGAGTCAAAGGAACGTGGAACATTTTCTAAAGTACCAGCTACATTTGCTAAGTAATCAGCAGTGGAAACTCGAAGGTCCTTCTGGCTTTTGTTTAAATTTTGAAAATAAGAAAACATTTTTGTTTTTATGGATAATATTTTTTGCTATCTTTACCATTCGTTTTTTATCTTCTTTTTACTTTTTTTTTTTTAGATTTTGAAAATATAAAAACATTTCTGTTTTTATATAAAATATTATTTGCAATCTTTACCATTCTTATTTTTATTTTCTTTTTACAGTTTTTTTTAAATTTTGAAAATATAAAAACTTTTTTTATATAAAATATTATTTGCTATCTTTACTGTTTGTTTTTTATCTTCTTTTTACAGTTTTGTTTAAGTCAAGTCAAAAAGGAATGTGGAACATTATTTAAAAAAAAAAAAAAAAGCTTTATTTGCTAAGTAATCAGCAGAGGAAACTCCAAGGTCCTTCTGGCTTTTGTTTAAATTTTAAAAAATAAAAAATATTTGTTTTTATATAAAATATTATTTGCTATCTTTACTGTTCGTTTTTTTATCTTCTTTTTACAGTTTTTTTTAAATTTTGAAAATAGAAAAACATTTTTGTTTTTATATATAATATTATTTGCTATCTTTAACGTTTGTTTTTTTATCGTCTTTTTTACTGGTTTTTTTAAATTTTGAAAATAAAAAAACATTTTTGTTTTTATATAAAATATTATTTGCTATCTTTACCATTCTTTTTTTTATCTACAGTTTTTTTAAAATTTTAAAAATATAAAAACATTTTTGTTTTTATATAAAATATTATTTGTTATCTTTTCCGTTAATTTTTTATCTTCTTTTTACAGTTTTTTTTTTTTAATTTTAAAAAATTAAAAACATTTTTGTTTTTATATAAAATAATATTTGCTATCTTACTGTTTGTTTTTTATCTTCTTTTTCCAATTTTTTTTAAATTTTGAAAAAATAAAAACATTTTTGTTTTTGTATAAAATAATATTTGCTATCTTTACTGTTTTTTTTAATCGTATTTTTACAGTTTTGTTTGAGTCAAAGGAACGTGGAATATTTTTTGACATACAAGCTTTATTTGCTAAGTAATCTCGAAACTTGAAGGTCCTTCTGGCTTTTGTTTAAATTTTAAAAAAATAAAAAAAAACATTTGTTTTTATATAAAATATTATTTGCTATCTTTACCGTTCAATTTTTATCTTCTTATTACAGTTTTCTTTTTTACATTTTGAAAATAAAAAACATTTTTGTTTTTATATATAATATTATTTGCTATCTCTAACCTTTGTTTTTTTTTATCGTCTTTTACTGTTTTGTTAAAATTTTAAAAATGAAAAAACATTTTTGTTTTTTTTATATAAATTATTATTTGTTATCTTTACCATATTTTATCTGTCCTAAATAAGCATGATCATAGTGCTGAAGAGTCAAAGGAACGTTGAACATTTTTTTGACATACAAGCTACACTTGCTGAGTAATCAACAGTGGAAACTTTTGGCTCATTTGGGTCATTTTGGCTTTTGTTTCAATTCCTAAAATCATAAAAATGTTTTGTTTTTATATAAATAATTATTTGCTAACTTTACATATTTTGTGGGTGTTGAGTAAAGCGTGATCATAGTGTTAAAGAGCCAACACTGGGGTGGGGCTCATCATACCTCTGTAAAGCTCAATCATAGTGTTGAAAAATCAAAGCTTCATCTGTTGAGTAATCAGCAATGGAAACTCAAAGGTTCTTCTGTTTTTTTTTTTTTTTTTTTAATGTTGAAAATCAAAAAACATTTTTGTTTTGAAAAAAAATATTATTTGCTATCTTTACTGTATTTTATCTGTCTTGTGTAAAGCGCGATTATAGTGTTGAAGAATCAAAGGAGCGTGGAAATTTTTTTGACATTCAAGCTACATTTGCTGAGTATTTAGCAGTGGAAACCCAAAAGATCCTTCTGGCTTTTGTTTAATTTTTTAAAATAAAAAAACATTTTTGTTTTTATAGATAATATTATTTGCTATCTTGACCGTTCGTTTTTTTTATTTTCTTTTTACATTTTTTTTTTACATTTTGAAAATAAAAAACATTTTTGTTTTTATATAAATCATTATTTGCTATCTTTACTGTTTGTTTCCCATTTTAATTCTACCTTTTTTTTTTTTTACAGTTTTGTAAAAAAAAAATAAAAAAATTTAATTTTCTTAATTTAAAAATTAAGAAAATTAAATTTTTTTTTTATTTTTTTTAAATTAATATTTTCTATTTTTTTTAATTAATATTTTTTAATTTTTAATGTATTTTATCTGCCTTGAGTAAAGCACAATCATTGTGTTTTACATTCAAGCCTGCATTTGCTGAGTAATCAGCAGTGGAAACGCAGAGGTCCTTGTGGCTTTTGTTTAATTCTTGAAATACTTAAATTTATTTATTTATTTTTTTATTAAATCATTATTTTCTTTTTTTTTTTCTTTTAAAAAATCATTATTTTCTATCTTTACCGTATTTAGTTGGTGTTGAGTAAAGCATGATCATAGTGTTGAAGACGAGTCCACACTGGGGTGGGGCTTATCATAACTCTGAGCTATGCTTGGACTTCTGGTGTCCATATATGTTGCAATGCGGAGGAAACCAGGGTAAAATAAGGCAAGCGGAAGTCTACGGTGTTGAAAATAACCCTGCTACCGGGTTCTCTAACGGCTTGTTTCCACTGAGTGTTATGGTACGGTTCGGTTCGGTACGGTACGCAATTTTTGCCGTTTCCATTGTGAATGGTACTCTAATTCCGAACCGTACCGTACCACTTTTTGGGACCCTTTCGTTGGGTACCAAGCACATTAGTACCGTACCAACAGGGTGGAGCTACACTCTGTAGAACTTTGATTGGTTGACAGAGAATCCTCCATCACAGCTTTCCGGCTACACCACGCCTATCATAAAAGGCTACTATTGGCATTGGAAACGCAAGGTGTACCGTTCCGAACCGTACCGTACTGAGCCTAACCGTACCGTACCACTCAGTGGAAATGAGGCATTACACTTGGTTTGGCCGAAAAGTTAATTTTTATTTTTCTTCGGGTGGGGCTTTCCATAACTCTGGATGAGGTTCCAACAGTGAGATCCCAACCATAATGCCCCAACTTTGTTCCTGTCCACTGAGGAGTTTTGGGTGTTTCTGGCCACCATTTTTCGTCCTAGCTCTTGGCTGTTGCATTTCTCCATTGGGCTTGGCTTGAAAAGTTAATGTTTATTCACCTTGGGGTGGGGTTTTCCATAACTTTGAGTGAAGCTAGGACTTCTGGTGTCCAAAGATGTGGAAATATGGAGGAAAGCACGGTAAGATGAAGGAAACAGAAGTCTACTGTGACAAGGAAGACCTGGTGGCCATTCCATTACGCTACATTATCTGGCTTGACAGAAAGGTTTATAATCCTTGGGGTGGGGCTTATCATAACTTTGAGTGAGGCTTGGTCTTCTGGTGTCCATAAATGTTGAAATACCTAGGAAAGCAGGGAAAAATAAGTCAAGTGGACGTCTACAGTGTTAGAGAAGAGGACCTGGTAGCCATTTCGTTCCATCATTTGGCTTGGCAGAAAAGGGGCTTTCCATAACTCTGGATGAGGTTCCAACAGTGAGATCCCAACCATAATGCCCCAACTTTGTTCCTGTCTACTGAGGAGTTTTGGGTGTTCCTGGCCACCATTTTTCATCCTAGCTCTTGGCTGTTGCATTTCTCCATTGGGCTTGACTTGAAAAGTTCATGTTTTCTTCACCTTGGGGTGGAGCTTACCATAACTCTGAGTGAGGCTAGGACTTCTGGTGTCCAAAGATGTGGAAATATGGAGGAAAGCACGGTAAGATGAAGGAAACAGAAGTCTACTGTGACAAGGAAGACCTGGTGGCCATTCCATTACGCTACATTATCTGGCTTGACAGAAAGGTTTATAATCCTTGGGGTGGGGCTTATCACAACTTTGAGTGAGGCTTGGTCTTCTGGTGTCCATAAATGTTGAAATACCTAGGAAAGCAGGGAAAAATAAGTCAAGTGGACGTCTACTGTGTTAGAGAAGAGGACCTGGCAGCCATTTCGTTCCATCATTTGGCTTGGCAGAAAAGGGGCTTTCCATAACTCTGGATGAGGTTCCAACAGTGAGATCCCAACCATAATGCCCCAACTTTGTTCCTGTCCACTGGGGAGTTTTGGGTGTTCCTGGCCACCATTTTTCGTCCCAGCTCTTGGCTGTTGCATTTCTCCATTGGGCTTGGCTTGAATAGTTCTTGTTTATTCACCTTGGGGTGGAGCTTACCATAACTTTGAGTGAGGCTAGGACTTCTGGTGTCCAAAGATGTGGAAATATGGAGGAAAGCACGGTAAGATGAAGGAAACAGAAGTCTACTGTGACAAAGAAGAAGACCTGGTGGCCATTCCATTACACTACATTATCCGGCTTGGGAGAAAAGTTTATAATCCTTGGGGTGAGGCTTATCATAACTCTGAGTGAGGCTTGGTCTTCTGGTGTCCATAAATGTTGAAATACCTAGGAAAGCAGGGAAAAAAAAGTCAAGTGGACGTCTACTGTGTTAGAGAAGAGGACTTGGTAGCCATTTCATTCCATCATTTGGCTTGGCAGAAAAGGGGCTTTCCATAACTCAGGTTCCAACAGTGAGATCCCAACCATAATGCCCCAACTTTGTTCCTGTACACTGAGGAGTTTTGGGTGTTCCCGACCATCATTTTGGGTCCTAGCTCTTGGCTGTTGCATTACTCCATTGGGCTTGGCTTTAAAAGTTCATGTTTATTCACCTTGGAGTGGGCTTACCATAGCTCTGAGTGAGGCTAGGACTTCTGGTGTCTATAGATGTGGAAATATGGAGGAAAGTATGGTAGGAGGAAGAAAACAGAAGACTACTGTGACAATGAAGAAGACCAGGTAGCCATTCCTGTCCATTGAGGAGTTTTGGGTGTTCCCGACCATCATTGTGTGTTCCAAATCCTAGCTGTTGCATTACTCCATTGGACTTGGCTTTAAAAGTTCATGTTTATTCACTTTGGGGTGGGCTTACCATAGCTCTGAGTGAGGCTAGGACTTCTGGCGTCTATAGATGTGGAAATATGGAGGAAAGTATGGTAGGAGGAAGAAAACAGAAGACTACTGTGACAATGAAGAAGACCTGGTGGACATTCCATTTCATTATCTGGCTTGACAGAAAAGTTAATGTTTATAATTCTTGGGGTGGTACTTACCATAACTCTAAGTAAGGCTTGGACTTCTGGTGTCCATAGATGTTGAAATACTTAGGAAAGCAGGGTAAAATAAGTGAAGCGGAAATCTACTATGTAAGAAAAGAGGACCTGGTAGCCATTCCATCATTTGTTTATACTTCTTGGGATGGAGCTTCCCATAAATCTGGATGAGGTTCCAACAGAGATCCTGACCATAATTCCCAACTTTGTTCCTGTTCACTGAGGAGTTTTGGGTGTTCCCGGCCATTATTGTGTGTTCCAGTTCCTGGTTGTTGCATTTCTCCATTGAGCTTAGCTTGAAAAGTTCATGGGTTGGGGCTTATCCTAGCTCTGGGCGAAGCTTGGACTTCTGGTGTCCATGGATGTTGAATGAGGAAAGCATATCGAGGAAAGCAGGTTAAGAGAAGGATGCAGAAGTCCGGGTAGCCATTCCATTCGATTCATTTGGCTTGGCAGGAAAGTTCATGTTTATTCACCTTGTGATGTGATTTACTGTCTCTACAAGTGAGGCTTAGGCTTCTAGGGTTCATAAATGTCAAAATATGGAGGATGGACAGGGCAAGAAGAGGCTGACATCTTCTATAGCAGAGAAGAGGACATTGAGGTCATTCTGTTCCACCATTGGACTTTGCAGAAAATATTTTATTTATTCAGTGGGGGCTTGGAGTAATAGCCGGGTTCATAGAAGTGGAAATATGGAAGATGGTAAGAGAAAGCAAAGAGAGGCAGAATAGAAGACTTTGTGGTCAATCTATATCACCATTTGATTCATGTTCATTCACCTTGGGGTTGGGGTTTACCATCATTATAAGTGAGGATTAGAATTTCAGAATTCGTAGATGTGGAAACATGGAGGATGTACAAGGTAAGTCAAGACAAAGCAATGGCAGAGAAGAGGAACTTGTCATCATTCTATTCCTCCATTTGGTCTGCCAGAAAAATTAACTTTCATTCACCATGGGGTGGAGCTTACCATAATCATAAGTGAGGCTTATCATTTCGGGGTTCACAGGAATGGAAATATGGAGGATGTGCATGGAAAGAGGATACAAACAGATGTCTTCTATGGCAGAAAAGAGGACCTTGTGGTCATTCTATTCCATGATTTGACTTGGCAGAAAAGTTAACATTCATTCACCTTGGGGTGGAGCTTACCATCCCTGTAAATGAGGAGTAGACTTCTAGGGTTCATAGATGTGAAAATATGGAAGATGGGCAAGGTAAGTCAAGACAAAGCAATGTCTTCTATGACAGAGAATAGGAATTTGTCATCATTCTGTTTCACCATTTGACTTGGCGGAAACGTTAACGTTTATTCACCTTGGACCTTGGGGTGGGGCTTACCATCATTATAAGTGAGGATTAGAATTTCCTACATGTGGAAATATGGAGAATGGGCAAGGTAAGTCCTGAAAAACAGATGTCTTCTATGGCTGAAAAGAGGACCTTGTGGTCATTCTATTCTACCATTTGACTTGGTAGAAAAGTTAACATTCATTCACCATGGGGTGGGGCTTACCATCCCTGTAAATGTGGTGTAGAATTTTAGAGCTCATAGGTATGGAAATATAGAGGATGTGCATGGTACAATGAGACAACAAGAGGTCTTCTATGGCACAGAAGTGGACCTTGTGGTCGTTCTATCCCACCATTTGGCTTGGCAGAAAAGTTAACATTCATTCACCTTGGGGTGGGGTTTACTATCAGTATAAATGAGGTTTAGAATTTTGAGGGCTCATAGATGTGGAAATATGGAGGATGTGTATGATACAATGAGACAATAAGAGGTCTTCTTTGACAGAGAAGTGGACCTTCTGGTCATTCTATTCCACCATTTGGCTTAGCAGAAAAGTTTATCCATATCTCATTGGGGCCTAGTGTTATAGGGTCTATAGATGTGGAAATATGGAAGGGGTGGCATAAAACAGATGTTTTCTATGGCAGAAAAGGGGCCCTGGTGATCATCCATCCACTATTAGGTCAATATACCATCTGAGTTGCCTATTGGACTTGTCATGTCTTGACTTGCTTCCTTTTCCACCCCCCATCAAACGCCGTTCCCATCATGTTTCTCGTAAATTCCATATTTCCCACAGGAAACATAAAGGACCGCACAAATACGGGAGGCAGGTTTTTTTTATTTTGATCACCTCTCAGGTTTTACGCGAGGTCAGCAGGTTTACTGACACGCATTAAGCCGGGGAAAGTCAGACTTAGGCTGGTATTAATGCAGTTCTGAAACTCTGTATTCCCTCACAAATCCCCCATCCCACCCCACCTCACCGCTGATTGCCCAGTTGCCCAATTTGCCCTCCCCTCCTCCAACAGCCCTTCTTTACAGACGTGTCAGGGATCCTCTAGGTAGCCTTTAACCCCTTTGCTGGCTCAGAAACGTGGCAGGTCGACATTCATGGGAACTGGAACCATTCCCACACGTACCTCTCGAAATAGCTGTGAAATTAAGACCAGATTGTTCATAAAGTGCACGTTTTTTTCCACTTTTACCCTTTATAGCAGCATTCATTATGTAATACATTTGGATGACATGCATAGCAAATGGTTGCAGGCAGGAAATTTGGTATTGTTTCTGAAGGACATGGAAAACCACGAACAGTCAACAGATTCAGGTCGGTCCTATGTAACTTAAAGCAGTTTAGGGCCCTCACCTTGGCACAAAGTATTTATTCAGTCGCTGAAAGTTTTTTTGTAGTTTTTATTCTTCTTTATTGACTTTTGTTCCATCTTCCCTCATTTATTTTTTAGTTTTCATCCTCGAGTTGCTTTTTTTTGTTGGTCATGACAAACAAAAGAAGGTCAGTACTCCAAGGGAGCAGCTGTGCCCTTACAGCTTCTTCCAGAAGCCTTCTAGTGAGGCTGTGCAGACTGAGTCCTTAGGTGAAGTCTTGGGTAGTCTGGGAAACTTCCAGCAGGGTTACCAACCATCAGTATGTAGCACCCTCCTAGGTAGGTGCTAGGTAGAGAGTATAGTTTTGGCTCTGTCTGCCTATCAGAGGAGCAGCAGGCAAAATTGATATGGCTCTTTGCTTAACAGGGAGCAGGATCTATGAGTTAGGTCTGCTCATGGTGCTCAGTGTGTAATTCATCTGGTCTGGGGGATAGTCCCCACTGGTCCAATAGGGAGGCATGTTGGTCGGTGGAGGAAACCTGATCAATGGGTACACAGGCTTTGATACAGCCCCAGTGATTGGCACAGACTGTTCATCTTGGTTCTCCTAAACAGGGAGCAGGATCTATTAGTTAGGTCTGCTCATGGTGCTCAATGTGTAATTCATATGGTCTGGGGGAGTGTCCCCACTGGTCCAATAGGGAGGCATGTTGGACGGTTGAGGAAACCTGATCAATGGGTACATAGGCTTTGATACAGCCCCAGTGATTGGCACAGTTTGGTCATCTCGTTGCATTCTGGGGTGTGGTATAAAAGCCAGGAGCACATGTGCTCAGGGTCTTTGGCTGGTGAGCAGAGTCCAGGAAGGAGGGTGGTGTGCTCAGGGTCTTTGGCTGGTGAGCAGAGTCCCGAAAGGAGGGTGACGGCTGCCTCCTCTTCTGCAGCAGTTTGTGTATGGTCACAGGCAGTTGGCCTGGTGAGCCAGAAGGAAGGAGCTGAACCCAGTGGTCCAGGAGAGCTGACTAGAGGGGTTGAGACACTGGAGAACCTGGAAAAACAGTATCGTGAGTACAGGGGATTGTGTCTAAGGGCCTGACCAGAAAGGGGGCCACCAAAGAGTAGAGTAGTCAGAGGACGGGTGTCAGCTGGTGGAGTGAAAGGGGGTGCTAGGTGAGTACCCTGAAGATAGTGTGCAACCAAGTCTTTTGTTCAGAGACACAGTATCTACAATTCATCTAGTGGCAAGGTGAAATTTGTAGCCTGGTTGCATCTTCAGATAGGATTCCTCAGAATTGTGAATAGTTCAAGTTCCGGAGTATCCCACTCTTCCCTTCTCCCATCCCTATTTAAAATAATACAAGAAAAACAACAACCCCTAGACTGTTTATTGACTGAGCCGGAAAGGAAAGTGTTACTTTTTTGCATGCAGTTGCTAATGGTAACCCAGAGGGACCCGAAAAGGTGAGGAATTCAGCAGCCCTCAAGGGGGAAGTGCTACAAGTAAATTCACGGACAGTTTGTAAAATCCATAATGTTTACATCTGTCTGTGAATGTCCATAACGGACATTCATGGACAGATGTAAAATCATTGATTTCACATACTGTGATTTTACTGATGCTTGGCAACCCTGACTTCCAGGTGTAGGCTCTGCAACAGCCAAGACCTCGATGAAAAATAGCATGAATCTGTAGAAACGGCTTAGTGAGGGGTAGTGTCAGGTCACCAGTGGCCAGGTGACAACTATACCCTGTAGGAGGCAGGGGTGCAGCGCAAGGTAGTGAACCCGATAGCAGACTGCTGCGGATGGACCGGAACGTGAGCCCAAGATTCCCCAGGGCACGGAGTCTAAGACCCAGCAGGTGTTCACCAGAGCCTCTAGTTGTGAGGATGGACTTGGCTGCAGCTGGGCCCAGGTCGTGGCCCCTGGGGTCCCCCGAGTCACGCTCCGTAGGGAGAGAGGGGAAGCAGCCACTCAGGACACACGGAATGGTGATGGGTAAGCCGAGGTTGGGGCAACAGGCAGACGAGGGTAACCAAGGGACAGGCCGAAGGTCAGGGTAACAGGCAAACAGGAATAGTCAGAGACAAGCCAAAGTCGGTACACAGAAAGATAGATCACGCACACGGCAGACAGGAAGACAACTAACAAGCACTGTTGAACAGCCAAGCAGACCTGCAGTGCACTGGTTAATATAGACTTCCTGTGATGACCTGGGATGGGGCTGAACAGGAAGGAGAGATGATAAAAAGGAACCAGAAGTGAAGCCTCTAATACAGACATGAAGGAACAGGTAAGCTGCCAAACACTATTGCAAGTCCATGACAGGTAGCCACCCCCACCCTGACAGGGGGAATCCCTTCAACAGAAAGACGCCTCTGTTCTGAAGCTCAGACTATTTATGTGCTCCTCAGCCACCACCTGGGAACACCTTCCCAGGAATTTGGCTGTAGCACCATACATGTTGCCTATTTGCCTTGCTTTGCTCCACTCCATATGTTCAAGAACTCTCTGGAAGGCATGGAAGAGCAATCAAACCTACAGGCTGTGAAATCCAGAACAGCCAAAAGAAATCAACGACTGCTCCACTAATTACGAAGGAGCCAAAAAGACTGAATTTACCTCTCATCCTAGCAACCAAATTAGCACCACCTTGCCCATCCAGGGAAAAGGGACATCATCTCTTAAAAGCCAACCTCTAGCTCTTAACTCAAAATTTGAGTTGGCATCAGCACAGAAATAAAGAAAAAATGTCCAACTGGGACAAGTGTTCCAAGGGAAATTATAGAGATTTCCCTTTTTTGTAAGGAGTCGTCCTAATAATTCCTGTTTTATCTAGGAGACAGGAAATGAAAGTAATTCTCCTTATTGGGACTTGGCAAAAAATAAATAAATGGGAGGGATTTTAAAGCCTAGTGGAGATAGGTTGGGACACGGTTATAATTGCTCCCCATGCTCCCGTTAAGGAGATTCCCCCTCTCGATTTGTCCTGTTTACCACTGACAGGAGTATAATCCTCCTATATTCTATCTAAAATTAATAAAAACAAGTTTTGCCTTTACTTCTTTTTTAACTGTTCCTAAAACAAAAACATAGGTTTGCCATGAGATATTCTTTGACCATTTTTCATCCTAAACTGGTTTTGCCATTTTGGGTTTACAGTTGGGGCTCATTCACATGTGCAGCTATACTGCAGTAGAGTCAAAGGCATTTGAAAGGAGGTAAGGAGGCAAAATCATGTCACCTCCTCCCAACCGGTTTTAACCCTCAATATGTTGACCCCGCTGCATGAGGTTGTGGAGTGGTTGTTGCGTGGCGCCTTTCACCTAAATGGGTTGAGTTTGGTGGAGATAATGCCTACCGAAATTGACATGCTGTTAAATTTTTGCCGTGGCCTCAAAGCAAATCAATGTTTCTGTGGCATGTGTACAGCTCTGAGGAGTTGCATGCCCAAGTTTGGGTGGACAGTTGGATGGGGGGGCACTCGTAAAATTAGCAAACCTCCAAAATTTGGAATATCCAAACTAGAACTCCCTTAACCGCTTGCTGACTGCCGCACGACTATTTACGTCGGCAGTCAGCCCCTCACAGGCAAAGCGACGTAGGGCTACGTCACTAGCCTGTGAGGCTCTAGGGCGCTCCCGCTCGGTCACGGACCCCCCCGCGCATGTGCCCGGTGGACCCGATGTCCGCCGGGCACTCGCAATCGTCCGTTACACCGGAAGAAAGGCAGGCGGCTAATGTAAAAAAGCCGCCTGTCTTTCTCCCCTGTGTAAAAATGGAGATCACACGGTTCTGCTATGTAGGACCGTTGATCTCTGTTCTTACACTAGTAGCCACAGCCAATCACAGTTAGAAAAACGTCCCTAGGACACACTTAACCCCTCCCTCTCCAAAAACGTTAACTCCTTCACTGCCAGTGTCATTTTTACAGTAACAGTGCATATGTATAGCACTGATTACTGTATAGTAATGTCACTGGTAACAGCAAAAGTGTAAAAAATGTCAGTCAAGGGTCCGATCTGTCCGTCGCAGTGTCGAAGTCCCGCAAAAAAAAATCGCAGATCGCCGCCATTACTTGTTAAAAAAAAAAACACCAAAAATGACAAAAATCTTTCCCTTTGTTAGTAAACGCGATAACTTTTGCGCAAACCAATCAAAATACGCTTTTTGCGATTTTTTTTACCAAACATATGTAGCATAAAACAAATTGGCCGAAAATGTTAAAAAATTTGGATTTTTACATTTTTTTTTGGGGAATTTCATATAAAAAAATGTGAAAAATATTGTTATTTTTGCAAAATTGACGCTCTTTTTTTGTTTATAGCACATGATCAAAAAATCGCACAGGTGATCAAATACCACCAAAAGAAAGCTCTGTTTGTGGGAAAAAAAGGACGTCAAATTCGTTTAGGTACAGCATTGCACGACCGCGCAATTGTCCGTTAAAGTCACGCAGTAAAAAATCGCAAAAAAAACCCTGGTCTTTTAGCAGCCAAATCCTCCGGGGCTTAAGTGGTTAAATTTTTGCCGTGGCCTCAAAGCTAATCAATGTTTCTGTGGCATGTGTACAGCTCTGAGGAGTTGCATGCTCTAGTTTGGGTGGACAGTTGATGGGGGGGCAGGTCCCCCCTTGGCCACTCGTAAAATTAGTAAACCTCCAAAATTTGGAATATCCAAACTAGAACTCCCTTAATGGGGATCTAAACCAGATGATGCAAAATTGATGATCACCAAATGATGATGATGCAAAGTTGTGCAGAATGGTTTGGGAAGCTGGTTTGGCAAGGTGAGATGATGGTGCCAAAATAACAGCCCAAGCGACTTCATTCAAAAATTTTACCTGGGATAAAAGGTAGAAAGGTGGAATCTGGTGGCATTGGCAGTTAGGCTTAGGGAGCCTGGACCATGGCAGAAGAAGACATCGAGTAGAATCAGCCTTTGGTCCCATTCTCCTAGAACTCTTTTGGGAATCCAAAGCACTAAACTAACACCGAAATTTGGATTTGGCTTGGCATATCCAAATTAATGGAGCACAGTTGGAATTTCATGATCAACTACCCCCCCTCCCACCCCCCCATCGGCTTTACCGAAAAAGCACCAAATTTACCCCACCGATTCCCAGCACTTAGACACACACTTAGTCTTTGTTTCACAGCATTGTGTATCAAATACCAGAGATTTTATGTGCTCTTCTGATTTATGCCCTGTGAGGAAGACCAGGCTTCGGCCTGTGAGTTAGGCCGTTAGGAACAAATGTACAGCGTCAATAACACAGGGGAAAGGCTACATCTGGAAAGCATTTACGGAAGATCCCCCCCCCCCCCTTTGCTCGATAAACCCCTCTTTCCTCTTTGGAAAAGCCAAGGGGATATTTGGCTAATATCGAAAAACAATGTTGAAGCCGAGCTTTTGCTTTTGGGGAAATTAAATTGCGCTTTAAAATTCATCTGTGAGAGGTTATTTGGGACGTGGTATAAAATATTTGGTGTAATGTAAATATACGAACCTAGGTTCTGTATTCCTGCTATAATTTGAAGGCTACTAAAATATTTGTCTTTTTTAAAGGCAAAGTTACAGTTAAAAAAAAAAAAAGTTATTTTTCTATACCTTACACTATATTACTAAAAGTATTGGGACGCCTGCCTTTACACGCACACAAACTTTAATGGCATCCCAGTCTTAGTCCGTAGGGTTCAATATTGAGTTGGCCGACCCTTTGCAGCTATAACAGCTTCAACTCTTCTGGGAAGGCTGTCCACAAGGTTTAGGAGTGTGTCTATGGGAATGTTTGACCATTCTTCCAGAAGCACATTTGTGAGGTCAGGCACGGGTGTTGGACAAGAAGGCCTGGCTCGCAGTCTCCACTCTAATTCATCCAAAAGGTGTTCTATCAGGTCAGGACTCTGTGCAGGCCAGTCAAGGTCCTCCACCCGAAACTCGCTCATCCTTTTGTGCTCTTATCCTTGTTAATCAAAAAAGTGTTTTTGGTGCCCCTCTCTTATTCTGGTCTTACTTTGCCACTAAGGGCTCAGTCTAATTTAAATATCTGCAACCCATCCAGTTCATGAAACTGATGTAGCACTACTCCTTTGGGAGCTGCTGGTTACGGATTCCCCTGGGTTACCCATAGCAACAACTCGACAGTTTAGTACTTTCAAAGTGCTTGGCTCAGTCATAAAACAGTCTAGGGGTTTTGGTTTTTGTTGTTTATTGAGAACTTGGATAGGAGAAGGGATGAGTGGGATACTCCAACTTGAATGAACTATGCACAATTTGCTGAGACGTTTAACTATCGCTGAGTGCGGCCAGGCCGCTGCTTCACCTTGTCACTAGCAGTGAAGAAGAATTAATTAACTTGTGTTGCTCTGTGAATCACTCTCCAGGGCCCTACTTGGCACCCCCTTTGTCCCTATTCTTCAGGGATCTACATGACATGCCTTTTACTGTACTCTCTGTGTGAGCTGACCCCTTGATCCCCTGACTTCACTGGAGAGGTCTCCCTTTCCTGGGCAGACCCTTTGGCAAACCTCCTGTTTTTCCCTAGAGACTCTGCCAGTAGCTCCACTGTCAGCTTCACTGGATCCTCTGCAGCTCAGCTCCACACCTGGTTCACTAGGCCGACTGCCTAAGACCACCTTCCTCACACTCAGCAGGAGGAGAGACAGCCATCAGCCTCCTCCTGGGACTCTGCGTGCCACCAAAGATGCCCTGTCACATGTCCTCTCAGTACTTATGGTCAATCCCAGGATGCACTGTGGTGGTGCACTCCCACTCAGACTACCATAAAACCTAATGTGTCACTGGCTGTGTTTCCTCCACTGTCCAATAAGCTCCCTCATTGGATGCAGTGTGGACACTCCCTCAGACCCAGTGAATCACACCTGGAGACATGCAACAGGAAACCTAACAGATCAGGCTCCCCTGATAAGCAGAAGGAGCATTAGATGCTTTACCTAGCAGTGCTAGCACCTACCTACCTAGGAGGTGCTACACTGAAAAAAGGAAGAAATATTAGGTTATATGATGAACATAGCAAAAATATAGGGGTGTGGCAGAGAGTGTTTCTCTTTAAACTTTGGGACTAAAAGGGGCTGCTCCTTCTGGTTCTCTGTTGATAACGGGGCGACAGAGGAAGTGTCTCTTTCTCGAAACTTTGGTAATACAATGGGTTCCTTCTTTCAGTGCCCTTTTGGGCAGGGTTGTGGTGGAGGGCAGGTCTTTAAACCTTTGGGATTACAAAGGTATCAACCTTCCGGTCCCCTTTTGATCAGAGGTAAAAGAGGTCCCCCAAGGTAGCCAAGGCACGCGTTTTGAGGGCAAACCCTCTTCCTCAGAGCACTCTTTGGCTCTGAGGAAGAGGGCTCATCCTCGAAACACGTCAGCCTTAGCAGATTCGTGCAGACATCAGCATGCTATCCAGCACCGTGCAGTGCCTTGGCTACCTTGGAGATCTTTTGTTCGATCGTGTTTACATGTGTGCTGTCTACAATTGTTTGTGAGTATAATGTATATTATTTTGGATATTAATAAACCTTTTTAGTGGTAATGCACTAGGTCGGTGCGCCCCTCTCTTGTAGTTTTTTAGTTGACCTGAGGGCTTGAAGTTAGAGAGGATCTGAACCCAGGGGTCCTGTAGAGCTGACTGGAAGGGAGACACAAGGAAGGATCTGATTCTTCCTAAAATGAGTACAGATCTGTGTCATGGGGCCTGTTCTGTGAGGGCCACCCCTTCAAGTAGAAGAGTCAGTGGATGGGTGTAAGCCAAGGGGATGCTAGAGTGTCCTGAAAAGTAGCTGCATCATATCTGCTGCTAGAGAGAGCAAGAAGACTTAATTCTTCCACACAAGTGGCAGTATGGTCAAAGCAGTCTGCTGGCTTCCACAAGTAATCGGGTGAAGCCAAGTGAGAGTTTTCCTTATCTACTGTGAATAAATCAGTTGGAGTATCCCACTATTCCCTTCTCCTATCCAAGTTCCACACTGAATATAAAAACCAAAATACCCTGGACTTTTTTATTGATTAACAAGCAAACGGGAGTAAGGAGGGATATGTGAAAAAAATCCCAACAACTGTCTGCAGGTAATCAGAGGGAGGCCTAAGAAGTCAACACACAGCAAGCTCTACGGCAGGCATGTCCAACCTGCGGCCCGGGGGCCACATGCGGCCCAGAACCGCAGGCAATGCGGCCCATTGCCCCCTGACAATTTTTTTTTGCTGGGGAGGAAGGAAGTCGGGTCGGGGCATGGCCACAGCAGCTTCCAACTAACGGTAGGCAGAGGCTGCCTCAGAAGGGGGGAGGCGAGAATGTGCAGTGTTTCTGACTCCTACCACCATGACCACTTCAAATCACTGAAGTGGTCATGGTGGCTTATTATCTCTCAGAACTAAACCTCTGTATACTGATTCCATTTAATTTGATCATCCTCTAGTTGTGCTAAATTAGTGCGGGGGGCATGGCGGTGAGGGAAGGGTGCGGCGACATTTTATTACTTATATATCTTAACTATAGTATATATTTTATATGCGGCCCGAGAACATTTTTCCACACTCAATGTGGCCCAGAGAAGCCAAAAGGTTGGACACCCATGCTCTACGGGGACAGTGCTACAAGGGGTTTCTCCTTCTGGTTCCCTTTTGATTCGGGGTGTGACAGACGGCTTGTCCCTTTCTTTGAATTTTGGGATTACAAGGGTTTCCTCCTTCCAGTTCCCTTTTGATTGGGGGTGTGACAGAGGAGATGTCTCTTTAGTTGAACTTTAATATTACAAGGGGTTCCTCTTTCCAGTTCCTTTTGGGTGGTGTGTGGCAAAAAGCGTGTCACTTTCTTAGAACCATGGCGGTATAAGGTGTCCTTTTTCAATTCCTTTTATGTTTGAGGGTGTGGCAGTGGGTGTGTCTATTTCTTAGATCTTATATATAAGCGTCCCTCTTTCCAGTTCTCTATAGACGAGGATATGAGAGAAATATCTCATCATTGACACTTTGATATATCAGGATTTCTAAATGGGGGACACAAAAAAAGTCCTGGAGTGGGTGTGTTTGGGAACACCTCCCCTGCATCTCAAACAGATTAGCAAAAGGGTTCCCTAATTTAGGCAATGTAGTAGACTGGGACACTACAGCTACATCTGGAGAGAAAAAAGTGTTTAATAACTTTTTGAGTTTTGTTCGCCTTATGGATTTCAAAGCTTACTTTTTTATTTTAACTGGAATGGGGCTTCAGTGTGTAGCACTACTTAGTTTGGGGCGATACAGAAATAACCCCATAAATAGTATGGCAGGCTAACTTCTCAATCTCAGGGTCTGGCTCTTGGTGTGAGGTAGGGAGAAAAATAAGTTGGGTGCCAGTCACGTTAGAATGGAGTTCAGCAATAACTAGAAAAAAGACTAAGAGAATTGGTTTTGGAGTGCAGGATACCCAAAATTAGCACAAAAATAGGACAGGTATTCTTAAGTAGTAGTAGGTGCTTCAAGAACAGCCTCTTGGTAATTTCTGGTCCTGTAAGAGCAGCCATCCAGATCAATAACTCTGTAAGAGCAGTCACAGTCCTTCTTAAGTAGCAGTAGATCTCTCTCTAATGAGTTTGGCCTTTGACCCTCTAAAAGCAGTCAAAGACACCACAATTTATAGGGGATGAATCCTTCTTACAATGTCCATATGGTAGTTTCTACCTAGCTTCTCTACAACACTCTTCAACAAGAAGAGCATTTCCCTAGTCAACTACCTTCAGATGTCCTCTCCAGTGGGCACTTCCAGTCCTTGGGCGCCTGGCACATGGCCTCGTAAAAAGTAAGGCCCAAGCAAATCTCCTAGACACATATCTTCTCCAAGCAGAAGCCCAAGGAGGTAAAGAACACTTTGGTAAGGTGCCCAAAATATTTATTATTCCCAAACCATACCTCTGATGGACATCAGACATTCATTGCGTCATATACCTATTCGTAAGTTGTCCTGATTACTGGAACCTCTATCGCAGTAACTGGCAGGAGTTTACTGTTGTGCGCAGGCGCACTGGTAACCATTCTGCCGTAAATTGGCGCCAAACGGCCTATTTAAGTGCAGCAGCCCCACTGAGTCTTTGCTTTGTGATCTTCAGCTCTCCTGTGTCCGTATCTACCTGCTGTTTCCTGATCATCTGACCCGGCTTGCCTCTGACCTTAATTGCCTGCTGCCCGCCCTGACCCCGCTTCATCTTGACTATGCTTTTGCTTTACCCTGATCTATTTATCTGCTATTGGACCTGGACCTGCTCTTTGCCTGGCTGGGGAATCCTGAGGACCGCGACCTGGTGCTAGCACGCAGCCAAATCCATACCCACCATCAGGGGCCCTGGTGAATACCGGCTAGCACTTAGACTCTGCACCTCTGGTGAACCTGTGTCCTGCTAAAGTGTCCTGTCGGCATCCAAGTCCTTGCATTGCGCATATCATTCTGAGCTCTCTATCAGGTGAGAAATCCTTCTGCACGTCAGGCTCTGCCACGACGATCCTGACAGTAACAGGCAAAAGCAATGAACCCATGAGCTTAGAAAAAGACCCGCAGAACCTAAAAGAGGTTAAAAGAGCTCAGGCTGATTACAGACCTCCCCCATGTGACAATTGGGTATGGCCAGTCAACCATTAAGCCTGAATGTGAGGGGCTCCAATCAGAGAGAGGGCAAGGCCAAAGTTGAGCTCCTTCTAGAAACACATATTCTCCATGCAGAAGCCCAGGAGGTAGAGGACACTCTGGGAAGGTGCCCCAAATATGTATAATCTCCCAAACCATACCTCTGATGGATGTCAAAGATTGGTTAGGTCAGATACCTGTTCATAACTTGTCCTTCTGTTTACTTGAACCCGGTGGCGGCTGGTGCTCAAAATTTTTTTGGGGGGCGCAAACAGAAAAATGTAATAGGCATTGCTTTGCGGCAAAAAACGCTGTAAAAAATTGAGTGACTTAACAAACAAACATTAGGTTGGTTCAAGATTGACCAGCGTGTCCCCATTCAATGCACAGTGACCAGCATGTTCCCCATCAATGCACAGTGACCAGCATGTCCCCCATCAATGCACAGTGACCAGCATGTTCCCCATCAATGCACAGTGTCCAGCATGTCCCCCATCAATGCACAGTGACCAGCATGTCCCCCATCAATGCACAGTGACCAGCATGTTCCCCATCAATGCACAGTGACCAGCATGTTCCCCATCAATGCACAGCATCCAGCATGTCCCCCATCAATGCACAGTGACCAGCATGTCCCCCATCAATGCACAGTGTCCAGCATGTCCCCCATCAATGCACAGTGTCCAGCATGTCCCCCATCAATGCACAGTGACCAGCATGTCCCCCATCAATGCACAGTGACCAGCATGTCCCCCATCAATGCACAGTGTCCAGCATGTCCCCCATCAATGCACAGTGACCAGCATGTCCCCCATCAATGCACAGTGTCCAGCATGTCCCCCATCACTGCACAGTGATCAGCATGTCCCCCATCAATGCACAGTGTCCAGCATGTTCCCCATCAATGCACAGTGTTCAGCATGTCCCCCATCAATGCACAGTGACCAGCATGTCCCCCATCAATGCACAGTGACCAGCATGTCCCCCATCAATGCACAATGACCAGCATGTGCCCCATCAATGCACAGCGTCCAGCATGTCCCCCATCAATGCACAGTGACCAGCATGTCCCCCATCAATGCACAGTGACCAGCATGTCCCCCATCAATGCACAGTGTCCAGCATGTCCCCCATCAATGCACAGTGACCAGCATGTCCCCCATCAATGCACAGTGACCAGCATGTCCCCCATCAATGCACAGTGACCAGCATGTCCCCCATCAATGCACAGTGTCCAGCATGTCCCCCATCAATGCACAGTGACCAGCATGTCCCCCATCAATGCACAGTGTCCAGCATGTCCCCCATCAATGCACAGTGACCAGCATGCCCCCATCGATGCACATTGACCAACATGTCCCCCATCAATGCACAGTGTCCAGCATGTCCCCCATCAATGCACAGTGACCAGCATGTCCCCCATCAATGCACAGTGTCCAGCATGTCCCCCATCAATGCACAGTGACCAGCATGTCCCCCATCAATGCACAGTGACCAGCATGTCCCCCATCAATGCACAGTGTCCAGCATGTCCCCCATCAATGCACAGTGTCCAGCATGTCCCCCATCAATGCACAGTGACCAGCATGTCCCCCATCAATGCACAGTGTCCAGCATGTCCCCCATCAATGCACAGTGACCAGCATGTCCCCCATCAATGCACATTGACCAGCATGTCCCCCATCAATGCACAGTGTCCAGCATGTCCCCCATCAATGCACAGTGACCAGCATGTCCCCCATCAATGCACAGTGACCAGCATGTCCCCCATCAATGCACATTGACCAGCATTTCCCCCATCAATGCACAGAGACCAGCATGTCCCCCATCAATGCACATTGACCAGCATGTCCCCCATCAATGCACAGTGTCCAGCATGTCCCCCATCAATGCACAGTGTCCAGCATGTCCCCCATCAATGCACAGTGACCAGCATGTCCCCCATCAATGCACATTGACCAGCATTTCCCCCATCAATGCACAGAGACCAGCATGTCCCCCATCAATGCACAGTGTCCAGCATGTCCCCCATCAATGCACAGTGTCCAGCATGTCCCCCATCAATGCACAGTGACCAGCATGCCCCCATCGATGCACATTGACCAACATGTCCCCCATCAATGCACAGTGTCCAGCATGTCCCCCATCAATGCACAGTGACCAGCATGTCCCCCATCAATGCACAGTGTCCAGCATGTCCCCCATCAATGCACAGTGACCAGCATGTCCCCCATCAATGCACAGTGACCAGCATGTCCCCCATCAATGCACAGTGTCCAGCATGTCCCCCATCAATGCACAGTGTCCAGCATGTCCCCCATCAATGCACAGTGACCAGCATGTCCCCCATCAATGCACAGTGTCCAGCATGTCCCCCATCAATGCACAGTGACCAGCATGTCCCCCATCAATGCACATTGACCAGCATGTCCCCCATCAATGCACAGTGTCCAGCATGTCCCCCATCAATGCACAGTGACCAGCATGTCCCCCATCAATGCACAGTGACCAGCATGTCCCCCATCAATGCACATTGACCAGCATTTCCCCCATCAATGCACAGAGACCAGCATGTCCCCCATCAATGCACATTGACCAGCATGTCCCCCATCAATGCACAGTGTCCAGCATGTCCCCCATCAATGCACAGTGTCCAGCATGTCCCCCATCAATGCACAGTGACCAGCATGTCCCCCATCAATGCACATTGACCAGCATTTCCCCCATCAATGCACAGAGACCAGCATGTCCCCCATCAATGCACATTGACCAGCATGTCCCCCATCAATGCACAGTGTCCAGCATGTCCCCCATCAATGCACAGTGTCCAGCATGTCCCCCATCAATGCACAGTGACCAGCATGTCCCCCATCAATGCACAGTGACCAGCATGTCCCCCATCAATGCACAGTGACCAGCATGTCCCCCATCAATGCACAGTGTCCAGCATGTCCCCCATCAATGCACAGTGACCAGCATGTCCCCCATCAATGCTCAGTGACCAGCATGTCCCCCATCAATGCACAGGGACCAGCATTTCCCCCATCAATGCACAGAGACCAGCATGTCCCCCATCAATGCACAGTGACCAGCATGTCCCCCATCAATGCACAGTGTCCAGCATGTCCCCCATCAATGCACAGTGACCAGCATGTCCCCCATCAATGCACAGTGTCCAGCATGTCCCCCATCAATGCACAGTGACCAGCATGCCCCCATCGATGCACATTGACCAACATGTCCCCCATCAATGCACAGTGTCCAGCATGTCCCCCATCAATGCACAGTGACCAGCATGTCCCCCATCAATGCACAGTGTCCAGCATGTCCCCCATCAATGCACAGTGACCAGCATGTCCCCCATCAATGCACAGTGACCAGCATGTCCCCCATCAATGCACAGTGTCCAGCATGTCCCCCATCAATGCACAGTGTCCAGCATGTCCCCCATCAATGCACAGTGACCAGCATGTCCCCCATCAATGCACAGTGTCCAGCATGTCCCCCATCAATGCACAGTGACCAGCATGTCCCCCATCAATGCACATTGACCAGCATGTCCCCCATCAATGCACAGTGTCCAGCATGTCCCCCATCAATGCACAGTGACCAGCATGTCCCCCATCAATGCACAGTGACCAGCATGTCCCCCATCAATGCACATTGACCAGCATGTCCCCCATCAATGCACAGTGTCCAGCATGTCCCCCATCAATGCACAGTGACCAGCATGTCCCCCATCAATGCACAGTGACCAGCATGTCCCCCATCAATGCACATTGACCAGCATTTCCCCCATCAATGCACAGAGACCAGCATGTCCCCCATCAATGCACATTGACCAGCATGTCCCCCATCAATGCACAGTGTCCAGCATGTCCCCCATCAATGCACAGTGTCCAGCATGTCCCCCATCAATGCACAGTGTCCAGCATGTCCCCCATCAATGCACAGTGACCAGCATGTCCCCCATCAATGCTCAGTGACCAGCATGTCCCCCATCAATGCACAGGGACCAGCATTTCCCCCATCAATGCACAGAGACCAGCATGTCCCCCATCAATGCACATTGACCAGCATGTCCCCCATCAATGCACATTGACCAGCATGTCCCCCATCAATGCACAGTGTCCAGCATGTCCCCCATCAATGCACAGTGTCCAGCATGTCCCCCATCAATGCACAGTGACCAGCATGTCCCCCATCAATGCACAGTGTCCAGCATGTCCCCCATCAATGCACAGTGACCAGCATGTCCCCCATCAATGCACAGTGACCAGCATGTCCCCCATCAATGCACAGTGTCCAGCATGTCCCCCATCAATGCACAGTGATCAGCATGTCCCCCATCAATGCACAATGTCCAGCATGTCCCCCATCAATGCACAGTGACCAGCATGTCCCCCATCAATGCACAGTGTCCAGCATGTCCCCCATCAATGCACAGTGACCAGCATGTCCCCCATCAATGCACAGTGTCCAGCGTGTCCCCCATCAATGCACAGTGACCAGCATGTCCCTCATCAATGCACAGTGTCCAGCATGTCCCCCATCAATGCACAGTGACCAGCATTTCCCCCATCAATGCACAGTGACCAGCATTTCCCCCATCAATGCACAGTGTCCAGCATGTCCCCCATCAATGCACAGTGACCAGCATGTCCCCCATCAATGCACAGTGACCAGCATGTCCCCCATCAATGCACATTGACCAGCATGTCCCCCATCAATGCACAGTGACCAGCATGTCCCCCATCAATGCACAGTGACCAGCATGTCCCCCATCAATGCACAGTGTCCAGCATGTCCCCCATCAATGCACAGTGACCAGCATGTCCCCATTCAATGCACAGTGTCCAAGTTGAACCTCTATCACAGTAACAAGCAGAAGCAGTGAACCCATGAACTTAAGAAACACCTACAGAACCTAAAAGAGGTAAATAGAGCTCAGGCTGATTACAGACCTCCCCCATGTGACAACTGGGTATGACCAGCCAACTATTAGGCCTGGACGTGAGGGGCTCCGGCAGGGGCTGGGGTGCAGCATCAAAGAGGTGGCATAGCTCAGTAAGTATAAAAGCTTGGGTGGTGGAGAGCTCTTTGAATACAATGTCACTTTGCCAACATTTCATCGAAACTAAATAAACTTTGTAATATTAGGTTTAATTCTCCTTTAAGCCCTTGGAACAGCCTTAGAATTGAAGCAGCAGTGATAAAAATAGGAACTCAAACCTCCCCCTTCATTTTTCCTGGCACCATGGCACGCTCCGTCTCCTTAGATCAGTCTACAGATGCACCCGGCGTAAATGGTTTACTTTCCTTGCGGTTTGTCTGGTGTTCATTTGAGTCACTTCTCATTGTTTTTTCTCCTGGAAAACTGGAAGAAAAAGAAGGTTTGAAAGGTATCAGAAGACAGCTTTAAAGTGCCCTTTTTTTTTTCATCCCAGGGCATGCCCCACCAGAAGACCTGAGTGCTTAACCACTTAAACCCCAGAAGATTTTACCCCCTTCCTGACCAGGGCCTAGTTTGCGATTCGGCACTGTGTGACTTGAATGGACAATTACGCGGTCGTGCGACGCCGTACCTAAACGAAATTGACGTCCTTTTTTTCCCACAAACAGAGCTTTCTTTTGGTGGTATTTGATCACCTGTGCGATTTTTTGATCATGTGCTATAAACAAAAAAAGAGCGTCAATTTTGCAAAAATAACAATATTTTTCATATATTTTTATATGAAATTCCCCCCAAAAAAATGTAAAAATCACAATTTTGTTAACATTTTCGGCCAATTTGTTTTATGCTACATATGTTTGGTAAAAAAAAAATCGCAAAAAGCGTATTTTGATTGGTTTGCGCAAAAGTTATCGCGTTTACTAACAAAGGGAAAGATTTTTGTCGTTTTCTTTTTTTAACGCGTAATGACGGCGATCTGCGATTTTTTTTGTGGGACTGCGACATTGGGGCGGACAGATCGAACCCTTGACTGACATTTTTGACACTTTTGGGGTTACCAGTGACATTACTGCAGTAATCAGTGCTATAAATATGCACTTTTATTGTAAAATTACACTGGCAGTGAAGGGGGTTAACTTTTTTTGAGAGGAGGGGTCATGTGTGTCCCTAGGGGCGTGATTCTAACTGTGATTGGCTGTGGCTTGAGGTGTAGGAACAATGATCAACGGTCCTACATAGTAGAACCGTATGATCACTATTCCTACACAGGGGAGAATGACAGGTGGCTTGTTTACATTAGCCGCCTGCCTTTCTCCCACTGTCACGGACGATCGTGAGTGCCCGGCGGACACACGCGCCCGGGGGGTCCGTGACCGAGCGGGAGCGCGCCTCCGGCGGCGCGCGCTTGCTCCCCAGAGCCTCACAGGCTAGTGACGTACCCATACGTCACTTTGCCTGTGAGTGGCTGACCGCCGCAGTATATGTACTTGCGGAGGTCGGCAAGTGGTTAAAAAACACAATCCTATCCATGCATGGTCCTGGGTGCCCTCAGCAGAGCCCATGGCTCTTCAATTTCCACCTGAAAGGGAGAATTCCAGCTACCACGCCAGAAATAGGGATTTATTGCTGGTGTGTGAGAGATAACATCATACCCAACAATTTTATATGATTGTGGGAAACTCACCTTGCTTATAGTAATACCCAAGCTCAGCCTGAAAAGGAAGAGCTGCCGGTGGCCATGTTCCAGAGCATTCAGATTTCCCACTGACAAGGACAACCACCACCCAGGCTGACCATACACTCTACAATCTGATTATACAATCACTTTTAGGTCTACATAAACTGTCTGGTTTGATACTAAATGAATGGGTTGTTTAAGTTTGTCCTCATTTGGGACTTGGGATCATGAAATTGTCCAAGATGTCTTGGTATGCTGACGCCTTAAGAGTTCCCTTCACTGGAACTAAGGCCAACCCCTGGAAAAACGACCCCACACCAATATCCCCCTCCACCAATGGACTTGGACCAGTGCACAAAGAAAGGTCTTTAAAGACATGGATGAGCGAGTTTGGGGTGGAGGAACTTGACTGGCCTACAGAGTCCTGACCTCAATCCGATAGAATACCTTTGGGATGATTTAAGCAGAGATTGCAAGCCAGACCTTCTCATCCAACATCAGTGCCTGACTTCACAAATTCTGGAAGGATGGTCAAACATTCCCATAGACACACTCCTAAACCTTGTGGACAGCCTTCCCAGAAGAGTTGTTATAGCTGCAAAGGATGGGCAAACTTACTCCATTGGGTTCAATACTAAGACTGGGATGCCATTAAAGTTCATGTGTGTGTAAAGGAAGGTGTCCCAATACTTTTGGTAATATAGTATGTATATATATATATATATATACTAACAACACAAACCCTCAAACAAATATAGTAGCAACTAGCATAAACAATTGGTAAACAATTGTATAAGCAATAATGAGGGTGCTGGAGGGACAATGTTACAACAGCAGTCTGTATTAATCCCTTTCCCTGCTTGCCAGCATGTTGCTGCTCAGATCTGGTGCAAGATATTTTCTTTCCAGCAGGAGTGCTTTCGCCACCAATCAGGCAGCAGCACTGGTCAGCAACAGGAGTGCTCTCCCCTACAATCAGGCTGCAGCACTGGTCAGCAACAGGAGTGCTCTCCCCTACAATCAGGCAACAGCACTGGTCAGCAACAGGAGAGCTCTCCCCTACAATCAGGCTGCAGCACTGGTCAGCAACAGGAGTGCTCTCCCCAACAATCAGGCAGCAGCACTGGTCAGCAACAGGAGTGTTCTCCCCAACAATCAGGCAGCAGCACTGGTCAGCAACAGGAGTGCTCTCCCCTACAATCAGGCAGCAGCACTGGACAGCAACATGAGTGCTCTTCCCTACAATCAGGCAGCAGCACCGGTCAGCAACAAGAGTGCTCTCCCCAACAATCAGGCAGTAGCACTGGTCAGCAACAGGAGTGCTTTTCCCAACAATCAGGCAGTAGCACTGGTCAGCAACAGGAGTGCTCTCCCCAACAATCAGGCTGCAGCACTGGTCAGCAACAGGAGTGCTCTCCCCTACAATCAGGCAGCAGCACTGGTCAGCAACAGGAGTGCTCTCCCCTACAATCAGGCAGCAGCACTGGTCAGCAACAGGAGTGCTCTCCCCAACAATCAGGCAACAGCACTGGTCAGCAACAGGAGTGCTCTCCCCTACAATCAGGAAGCAGCACCGGTCAGCAACAGGAGTGCTCTCCCCAACAATCAGGCAGCACCACTGGTCAACAACAGGAGTGCTCTCCCCTGCAATCAGGCAGCAGCACTGGTCAGCAACAGGAGTGCTCTCCCCAACAATCAGGCAGCAGCACTGGTCAGCAACAGGAGTGCTCTCCCCAACAATCAGGCAACAGCACTGGTCAGCAACAGGAGTGCTCTCCCCAACAATCAGGCAGCAGCACTGGTCAGCAACAGGAGTGCCCTCCCCAACAATCAGGCAGCAGCACTGGTCAACAACAGGAGTACTCTGGCCAACAATAAGGCAGCAGCACTGGTCAGCAACAGGAGTGCTCTCCCCAACAATCAGGCAACAGCACTGGTCAGCAACAGGAGTGTTCTCCCCAACAATCAGGCAGCAGCACTGGTCAGCAACATAAGTGTTCTCCCCAACAATCAGGCATCAGCACTGGTCAGCAACAGGAGTGCTCTCCCCAACAATCAGGCAGCAGCACTGGTCAGCAACAGGAGTGCTCTTCCCAACAATCAGGCAGCAGCACTGGTCAGCAACAGGAGTGCTCTCCCCTACAATCAGGCAGCAGCACTGGTCAGCAACAGGAGTGCTCTTCCCAACAATCAGGCAGCAGCACTGGTCAGCAACAGGAGTGCTCTCCCCTACAATCAGGCAGCAGCACTGGTCAGCAACAGGAGTGCTCTCTCCAACAATCAGGCAGTAGCACTGGTCAGCAACAGGAGTGCTCTCCCCAACAATCAGGCAACAGCACTAGTCAGCAACAGGAGTGCTCTCCCCAACAATAAGGCAGCAGCACTGGTCAGCAACAGGAGTGCTCTCCCCAACAATCAGGCAGCAGCACTGGTCAGCAACAGGCATGCTCTCCCCAACAATCAGGCAGCAGCACTGGTCAGCAACAGGAGTGCTCTTCCCAATAATCAGGCAGCAGAACTGGTCAGCAACAGGAGTGCTCTCCCCAACAAACAGGCAGCAGCACTGGTCAGCAACAGGAGTGCTCTCCCCTACAATCAGGCAGCAGCACTGGTCAGCAACAGGAGTGCTCTCCCCAACAATCAGGCAGCAGCACTGGTCAGCAACAGGAGTGCTCTCCCCAACAATCAGGCAGCAGCACTGGTCAGCAACTGGAGTGCTCTCCCCAACATTCAGGAGGCAGCACTGGTCAGCAACTGGAGTGCTCTCCCCAAAACTCAGGAAGCAGCATTGGTCAGCGACAGCAGTGTTCTCCCCAACAATCAGGCAGCAGCACAGCAAAAGTAGTGTTTTCCTTAACAATTAGGCTGCAGGACCCATCATCATTGCTGGCGATCTCACACACCAGGAGTTATCCGCCACTCCGCCTCCCTGATGCGATGGCGAAACGATCTACTAACAGCTTGCAGTGCAGTCTGCAGTTACAGCATCCTGGTCATACTGGGGTGTGTAGTTCCATTGCTAGTCTGTAATACAGGCTCAATCTCTCAGAACTATATCTCCCACAATTCATAGTTACACCCAGCAGGCTCGGTCCTTCCCACAATCCACAGCAGCTCAGTTTTCCTCTCTGTGATCCCGGGTGGTAGGCGGGGCTTTCCTCCAGCTATCTCTGTAGCTGCATATAGTTCAGGAAAGCAGCACTGATGGTAGCCCAGTCCCTGTTGCCAGACAGAGCAGCACCGTGGACCAGGGGCTACATGTAATACATTGCAGCTTACCAATCATTAGATGTGGTGGCCACATTCGTTTTCTTTTTTTGGCTTTCCCCCCTCTGTTTTTACCTGGAGATCTGGCTAGTAACACACCTCATATATTAGAGTGCCCCCACTCTGGATGAACGAGCACAGGAGGCACCCTTGGGCAGCAGCGTTGTCAGTCTTGGGGGGAGGGGAGTGCTACTGTAGAGGGATTTAACCACTTTAAGACCGGAAGGATTTGCCCCCTTAATGATCAGGCCCTATTTTGCGATTCGGCACTGCGTGAATTTAACTGACAATTGCGCTGTTGTGCGACGCTGTACCCAAACAAAATTTACGTATTTTTTCCCCACAAACAGAGCTTTCTTTTGGTGGTATTTGATCACCTGTGCGATTTTTATTTTTTGCGCTATAAACAAAAAAAGAGCAACAATTCTGAAAAAAACTATTTTTCACATTCTGCTATATAACATTCCCCCCCCAAAAAAGTTAAGAATCTAAATTTTTTAACATTTTAGGCCAATTTGTTTTCTGCTACATATTTTTGGTAAAAAAAAAAAAAAAAATCGCAATAAGCGCATTTTGATTGATTTGCGCAAAAGTTATCGCGTCTACAAACTAGGGAAAGATTTATGTCATTTTTATTGTTTTTTTCTTTTTTTTTACTAGTAATGGCGGCAATCTGCGATTTTTAGCAGGATTGCGGCATTGCGGCGGACAGATCGGACCCCTGACTGACATTTTTGACACTTTTGGGGGGACCAGTGACATTACTACAGCAATCAGTGCTAAAAATATGCAGTTACTGTACTAATGACACTGGCAGGGAAGGGGTTAACGCAGTGGGTGATCAAGGGGTTAAATGTAAGCCTAGGGGATTAATTCTAACCGGGGGGGGCGTGGCTTGTGAAATGACCATAGAGACATGTGATCCTATATAGAAGGATCACATGGGATCTGTGATCATTCCTTGGAGAAGAACGGTTGGCTGTGTTTACAACAGCCGCCCGTCCTTCTCTCTTAGTGGGGAGCGATCGTGGGTGTCAGGCAGCAATCGGAGCCGCCTGACCCGTGCATTGGCTTCCCTGCTGCCGAGTGGGGGCGGGAGCGCGCTGCCGGCGGCACGCGCTCGCCCCCTAGCTTCCCTCGCGCGACCGACGTAGTTGTACGCCGGTTTGCGCAGGAGAGCCACCCTGCCGCAGTAAAAAGGCGGCAGGTGGTCTGGAAGTGGTTAGAGTGCTCCCACTCTGGATGAATGAGCACAGGAGGCACCTTTGGACAGCAACATTGTCAGTCTAGGAGGGAGAGGAGTGCTGCTGTAGATGGATTTAAATACACTAATCTCATCTCTGAACTGATACATTCTGCTTGAGAGCTTGTGGTCTTGAAAAACCTGGCTGGATCACGAGGTGAAAATAGAAGAAAGGAAGCCTAAAAATAAAGAAAACGAATGCAGCCGTCACGTTGAAGAATTGGTAAGCTCCAATATAATAAATGTTTGCTCTCTTGGTTTATTGCTTCTCTACAGTCTTGTTTTATGCTTTTGAAGCTGCAGCTTTTCGCATTAAACCTCAGGCTCTTGGCCTGCACTGTGAATGTCACAGTTATATTGGGCCGCTGACAACGAACGTGTATCTGGTTCTTTGAAGTCTCAGGCGTCCTTTATGTCTTCGGCTGTCCCGGTCTCACTGAACGTCGCCACGTGGGCTGTTGCAATGGCCAAATCGGTATAAAATGTGTACAGGCTGATTCTACCATAGTTGTCAACATTCCCAATCAGACCTTCCCACATCTAGAGAATTACATTTTTGGCCATTCTTCTTTGCAAAATAGCTCAAGCTCTGTCAGATTGGATGGAGAGCGTCTGTGAACCACAATTTTCAAGTCTTCCCAAAGATTCTCAATTGGATTTAGGTCTGGACTTTGCTAAACACATGAATATGCTTTGATCTAAAGCTCTGGCTGTATGTTTCGGGTCGTTGTTCTACTGGAAGGTGAACCTCCGCCCCAGTCTCAAGTCTTTTGGAGACTTTAACAGGTTTTCTTCTAAGATTGCCCTGTATTTGGCTCCATCCATCTTCCCAACAACTCTGACCAGCTTCCCAGTCCCTGCTGAAGAAAAGCATTTCCACAACATAATGGTGCCACCACCATGTTTCACAGTGGGTATGGTGTGTTCAGGGTGATGTGCAGTGTTAGTTTTCTGCCACACATAGCGTTTTGCTTTTAGACCAAAAAGTTAAATTTTGGTCTCATCTGACCAGAGCACCTTCTTCCACATGTTTTCTGTGTCCCCTACATGGCTTCTCGCAAACTGCAAACAGGACTTCTTATGGCTTTCTTTTAACAATGGCTTTCTTCTTCTTCTCTAATAGTTGTCCTCTTCCATAAAGGCCAGATCTGTGGAATGCACCGCTAATAGTTGTCCTCTTCCATAAAGGCCAGATCTTTGGAGTGCACGACTAATAGTTGTCCTCTTCCATAAAGGCCAGATCTGTAAAGTGTACGACTAATAGTTGTCCTCTTCCATAAAGGTCAGATCTTTGCAGTGCACAACTAATAGTTGTCCTCTTCCATAAAGGCCAGATCTGTGGAGTGCACGGCTAATAGTTGTCCTCTTCCATAAAGGCCAGATTTGTGGAGTGAACGACTCATAGTTGTCCTCTTCCATAAAGGCCAGATTTGTGGAGTGCACGACTAATAGTTGTCCTCTTCTATAAAGGCCAGACGTGTAGAGTGTACGACTAATAGTTGTCCTCTTCAATAAAGACCAGATTTGTGGAGCGCACGACTAATAGTTGTCCTCTTCAATAAAGGCCTGATATGTGAAGTGCACTACTAATAGTTGTCCTCTTCCATAAAGACCAGATCTGAGGAGTGCACAACTAATAGTTGTCCTCTTTCATAAAGGCCAGATCTGTAAAGTGTACGACTAATAGTTGTCCTCTTCAATAAAGGCCTGATATGTGAAGTGCACTACTAATAGTTGTCCTCTTCCATAAAGACTAGATCTGAGGAGTGCACAACTAATAGTTGTCCTCTTTCATAAAGGCCAGATCTGTAAAGTGTACGACTAATAGTTGTCCTCTTCAATAAAGGCCTGATATGTGAAGTGCACTACTAATAGTTGCCCTCTTCCATAAAGGACAGATCTGTGGAGTGCACGACTAATAGTTGTCCTCTTCCATAAAGGCCAGATATGTGGAGTGCACTACTAATAGTTGTCCTCTTCCATAAAGGCCAGATATGTGAAGTGTACGACTAATAGTTGTCCTCTTCAATAAAGGCCAGATATGTGAAGTGTATGACTAATAGTTGTCCTCTTCAATAAAGGCCAGATATGTAGAGTGAACAACTAATAGTTGTCCTCTTCCATAAAGGCCAGATCTGTGGAGTGCACGACTAATAGTTGTCCTCTTCCATAAAGGCCAGATATGTGGAGTGCACGACTTATAGTTGTCCTCTTCCATAAAGACCAGATCTGTAAAGTGTATGACTAATAATTGTCCTCTTCAATAAAGGCCAGATATGTGGAGTGCACTACTAATAGTTGTCCTCTTCCATGCATGAAGGCCAGATTTGTGGAGTGCACGACTAATAGTTGTCCTCTTCAATAAAGGCCAGATATGTGGAGTGCACTACTAATAGTTGTCCTCTTCCATGCATGAAGGCCAGATTTGTGGAGTGCACGACTAATAGTTGTCCTCTTCAATAAAGGCCAGATATGTGGAGTGCACTACTAATAGTTGTCCTCTTCCATGCATGAAGGCCAGATTTGTGGAGTGCACGACTAATAGTTGTCCTCTTCCATAAAGGCCAGATCTGTGGAGTGCACGACTAATAGTTGTCCTCTGATTGTCCCCTTATTATCCCACCTGAGCTGTGGATCTCTGCAGCTCCTCCAGAGTTACCATGGTTCTCTTGACTGCTTCTCTGATGAATGCTCTCCTTTTCCGGCCTGTCAGTTTAGGTGGATGGCCACATCTTGATAGGTTTGCAGTTGTGCCGTACTCTTTCCATTTTCGGATGATGGATTGAACAGCGCTCCGTGAGATGTTCAAAACTTGGGATATTTTTTTTATACCTAACCCTGCTTTAAACTTCTCCACAACTTTATCCCTGACCTGTCTGGTGTGTTCCTTGGCCTTCATAAGGCTGTTTGTTCACTAAGGTTCTCTAACAAACCTCTGAGGGCTTCACAGAACAGTTTATACTGAGATTAAATTACACAAAATTTACTAATTAGCTGACTTCTGAAGGCAATTGGTTCATCTAGATGTTAGTTAGGGGTATCAGAGTAAAGGGGGCTGAATACAAATGCACGCCACACATTTCAGATGTTTATTTGTAAAAAATGTTGAAAACCATTTATCATTTTCCTTCCACCTCACAATTATGTGCCACTTTGTCTCGGCCTATCACATAAAATCCCAATAAAATACATTTACGTTTTTGGTTGTAACATGACAAATTGTGGAATATTTAAGCACGTCGCTCGCCCCCGAGCCTCTAGGGGGCGAGCGTGCGCCGCCGGAGGCGCGCTCCCGCTCGTTCCCTGCCTTCCCCGCGCGAGTGACCGGCGGCTCCGATGTCTGCCGGTCACTCGCGATCTCCCACTGGAGAGGGAGAAAGGCAGGCGGCTGATGTAAACACAGCCGTCTGTCATTCTCCCTGGTGTAACAGCAGAGACTATACGATCCTGCTATGTAGGATCGTATGTCTCTGTGGTTACATAAAAAGCCATGCCCCTTTACAGTTAGAAGCACACCCCTAAGAACACACTTAACCCCTTGATCACCAATAAAAGTTAACCCCTTCCCTGCCAGTGTCATTTTTACAGTAACAGTGCATATTTATAGCACTGATTACTGTAGTAATGTCACTGGTACCCCCAAAAGTGTCAAAAATGTCAGTTAGGGGTCCGATCTGTCCGCCGCACTGTCGCAGTCCCGCAAAAAAAATCGCAGATCGCCGCCATTACTAGTTAAAAAAAAACAATAAAAATGACATAAATTTCCCGTAGTTAGTAGCTGCGATAACTTTTGCGCAAACCAATCAAAATACCATTATTGCAATTTTTTTTACCAAACATATGTAGCAGAAAACAAATTGGCCTAAAATGTTAAAAAATTTTGATTTTTCCATTTTTTTGGGGGGGGGGGGGGGGGGGGGGTTAATTTCATATAAAAAAAATGTGAAAAATATTGTTATTTCTTTAAAATTGTCGCTTTTGTTTATAGCGCAAAAAGTAAAAATCGCACAGGTGATCAAATACCACCAAAAGAAAGCTCTGTTTGTGGGGAAAACAAGAACATAAATTTAATTTGGGTACAGCGTCGCACGACCGAGCAATTGTCCGTTAAATTAAAGCAGTGCCGAATCGCAAAATATGGCCTGGTCAGGAATGAGGTAAAATCTTCCGGTCTTAAAGCGGTTAAAAATATGCTCATTGAGAATTTTTTTGTCAAAGACATGTAGCTAAATACATTTTATCCTAAATATATGACAAAAATTGAATATATTGGATATTTTTTAACTGTCAAAGTAGAAAAATATTGTTATTTTTTCAAAATTGGCGCTTTTTTTTATTAATATCGCAAAAAAATTAAAAGCGCAAAGGTGATCAAATACCACCAAAAGAAAGCTCTGTTTGTGGGAAAAAAAGGACGTACATTTCGTTTGGGTACGGTGTTGCATGACCGTGTAATTGTAAGTTAAAGTCGCACAGTGCCGAATCGCAAAAAGTGGCCTGGACGTAAAGCAGGAAAATCCTCCGGTCCTAAAGTGGTTAACACACAACGGGGGCCCAGAATGGCAGGTGTATTCGATTGAACACATCTTCTGTTCTTCTACTGAAAAAACCTCACCTATTGATATGTCAATGAAAAATTCCATGACCACCTGGATTTAATCTTTGAATATGAAACACATTCCGATCCCTCCTTTGATAAGACGATGTAATATTATTCCTCGGCTTCCATTTTCAAGAGCCTGACAAAGCCTCATAGAGCCAACGTGACACTTCCATAGAAGCTCTCCCATCCATGGATTAACGTCAGACGACAGACTTTTCCTATTTAACACCTACTTTGAATCTCTCTCGGCGACTCTTCTTAGCCTGTGTCTGTGATACTGTACTTACAGGACATGTACAGGCAAGAAATCTCATTATTCATTGTAGGGTAAGGCCTCTTTTCTTCGCCTTGGCTTTCAACAAGGAAGTAGATCATCGCTGTTCTTGCATTCCATGGAAAGATTTCACAAAGTCTTGAAAGACGGAAGATCAACTGTGTCAGTTTTCTGGCTTGCCTAGGAGAATTGCAGACGTCTGTTGCTTATGAAAAGGTTTGGGTGAGGGAGGGTGTAGTGTTGTTTTAATACACTATATGGCCAAACATTAATAGACAACTGACCATCAAATCTACCTATAAAACCAAACATATATGGACATCCCACCTTCATTGAGTTCAGGAGTTTCCTGCATAGAACCTGTTGATACTACAGCATTCAAGGTCATTTGTTTGCTTCATGGACAACGTATGTGGACATCCCACCATCATTGAGTTCCTTGTGGTAAAAGTTTATTGAAGGCCCTTTTTTGTTCCAGCATAACTGTGCCCCATGGACAACTTATGTGGACATCCCAACCTCATTGAGTTCCGGAGTTTCCAGCTAAGAACCTGTTAATACTACAGCATTCAAGGTCATTTGTTTGCTTCTAACCTTGTGGTAAAAGTTAATTGAAGGCCCTTTTTTGTTCCAGCAAGACTGTGCCCCATGGACAACGTATGTGGACATCCCACCCTCATTGAGTTCAGGAGTTTCCAGTGAAGAACCTGTTAATTCTACAGCATTCAAGGTCATTGGTTTGCTTCTAACCTTGTGGTAAAAGTTAATTGAAGGCCCTTTTTTGTTCCAGCATGACTGTGCCCCATGGACAACGCATGTGGACATCCCACCCTCATAAAGTTTAGGAGTTTCCAGCGAAGAACCTGTTAATACTACAGCATTCAAGGTCATTTGTTTGCTTCATGGACAACGTATGTGGACATCCCACCCTCATTGAGTTCAGGAGTTTCCAGCGAAGAACCTGTTAATACTACAGCATTCAAGGTCATTTCTTTGCTTCTACCCTTGTGGTAAAAGTTTATTGAAGGCCCTTTTTTGTTCCAGCAAGACTGTGCCCCATGGACAACGTATGTGGACATCCCACCCTTATTGAGTTCAGGAGTTTCCAGTGAAGAACCTGTTAATACTACAGCATTCAAGGTCAATTGTTTGCTTTTTTTTTTTATTTAAAATTTTCAAGTATAACAAAATATAAAACTTGTATAGACAGATACATTGAACCAGTAAAAACACAAGTACATTGGAGGGGAGGGGGGTAGAGGGCATGCCCGTGGCGAGCAAGGGAAGGAGGGGCGGGATGAAGGAAAGGTCAGAACTCAATGACCTAGTCGTGGGCAGGATCAGGGAATGTACAGGTTGCATGGATAAGGGGGTCTCGTACTCGAAACGTGAGATCATCAAGGGGAGAGTCCGAGTCCTTAGATAGGTGATTGAGGAAAGTGTTCCATTTGGCGTGAAAGGACTGGGCCATCGAGGGGGCCCGTAAAGTCCGTGTTGAGGCGGTCAATAGACAGGAGTGTGGTTAGCTTTGACGTTATCATACAGATAGGGGGAGGCGTGGTAGAGATCCAATGCTTTAAGATCATTCGTCTGGCAACAAGTAGGCTGGTAAGGATCCATAGACGAGGAGAGTCAGCCGAGGTGCTCGACCATTTCTGTAAACGCTTGTCCCAGTAGCCGAACAATAGTAGAAGAGAGTCTTTTGGTGCAGAAAAAGTAGTGACACTTTCGATGAAAGCAAGGACTTGATCCCAGAATAGCGATATGTACTGACAGTCCCAGAATTTGTGGAAGAGGGAGGGCCGCTCAGCAGAGCATAGAGGACAATTTGTTTGCTTCTAACCTTGTGGTAAAAGTTTATTGAAGGCCCTTTTTTGTTCCAGCAAGACTGTGCCCCATGGACAACGTATGTGGACATCCCACCCTCATTGAGTTCAGGAGTTTCCAGCGAAGAACCTGTTAATACTACAGCATTCAAGGTCATTTGTTTGCTTCTTACCTTGTGGTAAAAGTTTATTGAAGACCCTTTTTGTTCCAGCATGACTGTGCCCCATGGACAACGCATGTGGACATCCCACCGTCATTGAGTTTAGGAGTTTCCAGCGAAGAACCTGTTGATACTACAGCATTCAAGGTCATTTGTTTGCTTCATGGACAACGTATGTGGACATCCCACCATCATTGACTTCAGGAGTTTCCAGCGAAGAACCTGTTAATGCTACAGCATTCAAGGTCATTTGCTTGCTTCATGGACAACGCATGTGGACATCCCACCATCATTGAGTTCAGGAGTTTCCTGCGAAGAACCTGTTAATACTACAGCATTCAAGGTCATTTGTTTGCTTCTAACCTTGTGGTAAAAGTTTATTGAAGGCCCTTTTTTGTTCCAGTATGACTGTGCCCCATGGACAACGCATGTGGACATCCCACCCTCATTGAGTTCAGGAGTTTCCTGCGAAGAACCTGTTGATACTACAGCATTCAAGGTCATTTGTTTGCTTCATGGACAACGTATGTGGACATCCCACCATCATTGACTTCAGGAGTTTCCAGAGAAGAACCTGTTAATGCTACAGCATTCAAGGTCATTTGCTTGCTTCATGGACAACGTATGTGGACATCCCACCATCATTGAGTTCAGGAGTTTCCAGAGAAGAACCTGTTAATGCTACAGCATTCAAGGTCATTTGCTTGCTTCATGGACAACGCATGTATACATCCCACCCTTATTTAGTTCAGGAGTTTCCAGCGAAGAACCTGTTAATACTACAGCATTCAAGGTCATTTGTTTGCTTCTAACCTTGTGGTAAAAATTTATTGAAGGCCCTTTTTTGTTCCAGCATGACTGTGCCCCATGGACAACGTATGTGGACATCCCACCCTCATTGAGTTCAGGAGTTTCCAGCGAAGAACCTGTTAATACTACAACATTCAAGGTCATTGGTTTGCTTCTAACCTTGTGGTAAAAGTTTATTGAAGGCCCTTTTTTGTTCCAGTATGACTGTGCCCCATGGACAACGCATGTGGACATCCCACCCTCATTGAGTTCAGGAGTTTCCTGCGAAGAACCTGTTGATACTACAGCATTCAAGGTCATTTGTTTGCTTCATGGACAACGTATGTGGACATCCCACCATCATTGACTTCAGGAGTTTCCAGAGAAGAACCTGTTAATGCTACAGCATTCAAGGTCATTTGCTTGCTTCATGGACAACGTATGTGGACATCCCACCCTCATTGAGTTCAGGAGTTTCCAGCGAAGAACCTGTTAATACAGCATGACTGTGCCCCATGGACAAAGCCAGCTCCATAAAGACATAGTTTGACCAGTTTGGTCTGGACAAACTCAAGGGTCTTGCACAGAGCCTTAACTTTAACCCTATTTATTCTACAATTGGAACACCGATTGGGAATCCAGGTTTTCAGCTCTTTTTATCAGTACCTTCTATCATCTTCTCATCAGTACCTAACCTCACAAATGTTCTTTTGGGTGAATAAGTTCAAAATTGCCACATGCACATTCTAAAATGTTGTGGAAAGCATTCCCAGAAGAGTGGAGTTTCCAATGAAGGTGTTTCCAGTGAACATTCACAGACTTCCGTGTGGTTCCAGTCTTGTGGGAATAATTTGGAGAAGGCCATTTTCTCTTTTAATAAAGACATGCTTAGGCCACTTTGGTTTGAAGGAACTCAAGGGTCTTACACAGAGCCCTGACTTCAACCCTATTTAAAAACTTTGGGATAAATTGGAACACAAATAGTGAGCCAGGTCTTCTCATCAGTACTTTCTATCATCTTCTCATCAGTACCCAACCCCACAAATGTTCTTTTGGGTGAATGGGCTCGAAATTCCCACTGACAAATTCTAAAAATTTGTGGAAAGCATCCCCAGAAGAGTGGAGTTTCCAGTGCAGGTGTTTCCAGGAAAGAACCAGTTAATTCTACAGCATTCAAGGACATTTGTGTGCTTATAAACCCTGTGGTAACAGTTTAGTGAAGACCCCTTCTGTTCCAGCATGACTGTGCCCCTTTGTACAAAGCCAGCTCTAAAAAGACAATGTTTGACCAGTTTGGTGTGGAGGAACTCAAGGGTCTTGCACAGAACCTTCACCTCAACCCTATTTTTTCCACAATTGGAACCTCAATTGTGAGCCAGGTCTTCTCATCAGTAACTTCTATCATCTTCTCATCAATAACTAACCTCACACATTTTCTTTTGGGTGAATAAGTTCAAAATTCTCACAGACACATTTTAAAGTTTTGTAGAAAGCATTCCCAGAAAAGTGGAGCTTCCAATGAAGGTGTTTCCAGTGAGGGACCTGTTAATGGTAGAGCATTCACAGACATCTGTGTGGTTCTAATCTTGTGGGAACATCATGGAGAAGGTCCTTTTATGTCTCCATAAAGACATGCTTACGTCTTCTCATCAGTACCTAACCCAATAATGGCGCTTTTCCACTGCATGGAACCGAATGGTTCGGCTCGCTTTTGTGCTTTTCCACTGCTGGTACCGCATGGTACGGTGTAGGAACGGTTCGGTACGGTACGGTACGGCGGCGCTTTTCCACTGCATGGAACCGAATGGTTCAGCTCGCTTTTGTGCTTTTCCACTGCTGGTACCGCATGGTACGGTGTAGGAACGGTTCGGTACGGTACGGCGGCGCTTTTCCACTGCATGGAACCGAACGGTACGGCTCTCAAAAACAGTACCACCTCGATTGTGGTTCCAAGAGGTACCATACCCGGTACCATATCCCACAATCTTTTGCATGCAGTCACTACTAGCCACTGATTGGTCAGAGAATCATTGTTATCCCACCCACTTAACTTTAGTACTACTTTAGTGGAAAAGCAAACCATACCGTACCGTACCGAACCGTTCCAACACCGTACCATGCGGTACCAGCAGTGGAAAAGCAAACTGGGCCAAGCAGGGCCATGCAGGGTCAAGCAGGGCCGAGTAGAGCCGAGCTGGTACTTGCAGTGGAAAAGTGCCATAGATGTTCTTTTGGGTAAATGGGCCTAAAATTCCCCGAGACACATTCCACAATCTTATGGAAAGCTTTTCCAGAAAAGTGAAGGGTATTAAGGCCACAATAGGGGTGAAAGTTTATATTCAATATATTCATGGCCATGGGTTAGGATAGGAATGTCCATCAAACTTGCTAGTGTTGTCAGCCCTCTACACCTCCATTACTATGCAAATGAGGCATATGCGTTAATGCCACTCCCTAGTAGTATTGTCAGCCCCTTCGTATCACCTCACTGTGTTGAGCACTTTTTCATTAATGAGGACGGAAAAAGCATATCACTTGCCTTGAAAACACAACCTCAGCAGGCATACCTCACTTTCAGCTGCAACAGGGATTTTACCCCTCCCTTACTGTATACCCAAAATGAAAAAAAAAAAATCTTTGCCTTTGGTTATTCATCAAAAGTTAATGCCTGCTTTTTGAAGCTTCTACATGCCTTAAAGGGCCCACTTAATATAACTGGAAGTCTTCAAATAGTCGCTGCGCTTAAAGCCAGAATGAAACATTTTTTTTGAGAGAGATCCTCTGACAATTAGACCAGCTCTATGAAATGCAGTACATTTGGTAGACTGTTGCCATGGCAGCCACTTTATATTAGGTAAAAATGTTAGACTGGCCCCCGGAGACCCGCGTCTCTTGCTCCTTTCAGAAGATTAGTGGCGCTCCTTTCATCCCCGGCAGATTTACGAAGGTGCAGAGGTTGCACGCAGCTGGGTGCCTTGTGTTTGGGCAAGTTAATGAGGTAACAGGGACAATATGGATTCCACAGGCAGGTGGAGTGCGGAGGGGCACGCTCCCTGCTGCACAATGCTCAGTGTGGCTCTTTGCTCGTGGCACGCTGCTCAACCCCTGGGTATTGTTCTTGGCCCATACTGACGTCCAAAACTCAGAAACAACAATCAGCGTGTAGATTTTGAAAAGCAACTCTGTCTGTTAAAGGTTTGCTCAAGTTAATATATAAAGAAAATTGAGCCTTGAAAACCTGAGTTTGCAATACGAGTCCTGAGAGCTTCATGTGGTCGCTTAATTGCATGAACTTTCAGATCACAGCAGAGAAGGAACATTGATTTGTAAAGAGGCTGACAGTCTAATGTAACATGTCTGCAGTCTCTGACTGTCTCCTGCAGCAAGTCTCCAATCTCCAATCATGTCCGTACCATGGCTCAGTCCTTAACCATCTCCTGTAGTATCTCTGCAGCCTCTGGTTGCTAGCACACAAGCAACTACTGCCTCCTAGCCTTGTTGCTATGGCGCAGGTGACTCTTGCTGCTTAGCATCCCTGGTTGCTGGATGCAGGCAGCTATTGCCGCCTAGCCTCTTTGGCTGTTAGGATGCAAATGGCTACTGCCACCTAACATCTTAGGTTGCTAGGACACAGGCAGCTGTTGCCACCTTGTGTTCCTGTTTGCTATGATGCAGGCAGTTATTGGTGCCTAGTGCCCTTGGTTGCTAGGATGGTGGTGGCTATTGCTGCTTAGAGCTCCCGCATGTACTTTAACCTCTCTATACATGTAGCGCTTGTATACCAATGTAAACGCTTTGACATGTACAGCATTAATAAAGCCTATTGGTTGCTAAGGCACAGGCGGTCATTGCAGCCTAGGGTTCTTGGCAGCTACTGCCGCCTAGAATCTTAGGTTGCTGGGGGGCAGGCAGCTCTTGGCACTTAATGTCACCTAGTTCCTAAGACACTGGTAGCTATTGTCACCTAGTGTCCTTGGTTACTAGGATGCAGGCAGCTACTGCAGCCTAGAATCTGAGAATGCTAGGATGCAATTGGCTCTTGCCGCCTAGAGTCCCTGGTTGCTAAAGTGCAGGCAGCCATTGCCACCTAGCATCCTTGGTTGCTAGGATGCAGATGGCTCCAGCCACCAAGTATCCTTGGCTGCTAGGATGCAGGCAGTTACTGCCACCTAGCATCTTAGGTTGCTAGGATGAAGGCAGCTCTGGCAGCTTTGTGTTCCTGGTTGCTAGGACACAGCCAGCTGTTGCCACCTTGTGTTCCTGTTTGCTATGGTGCCTAGCGTCCTTGGTTGCTAGGATGGGGGTGGCTATTGCTGTTTAGAGTCTTTGTTTGCTATGATGCAGACAGCTCCCACATGTACTTTAACCTCTCTATGCCGTAAATGCTTTGACATGTACAGCATTAATACAGCCTATTGGTTGCTAAGGCACAGGTGGTCATTGCAGCCTAGGGTTCTTGGCAGCTACTGCCGCCTAGAATCTTAGGTTGCTGGGGGGCAGGCAGCTCTTGGCACTTAATGTCCCCTAGTTCCTAAGACACTGGTAGCTATTGTCACCTAGTGTCCTTGGTTACTAGGATGCAGACAGCTACTGCAGCCTAGAATCTGAGAATGCTAGGATGCAATTGGCTCTTGCCGCCTAGAGTCCCTGGTTGCTAAAGTGCAGGCAGCCATTGCCACCTAGCATCCTTGGTTGCTAGGATGCAGATGGCTCCTGCCACCAAGTATCCTTGGCTGCTAGGATGCAGGCAGTTACTGCAGCCTAGCATCTTAGATTGCTAGGATGCAATCAGCTCTGGCCACCTAGCGTCCCTGGTTGCTAGGATGCAGGCAGCCATTGTCACCTAGCATCCTTGGTTGCTAGGATGCAGGCGGCTACTGCAGCCTACAATCTTAGAATGCTAGGATGCAATTGGCTCTTGCTGCCTAGAGTCCCTGGTCGCCAGGGTGCAGGCAGCCATTGCCACCTAGCATCCTTGGTTGCTAGGATGTAGGTGGCTACTGCAGCCTAGAATCTTAGAATGCTAACATGCAATTGGCTCTTGCCGCCTAGAGTCCCTGGTTGCTAGGGTGCAGGCAGCCATTGCCACCTAGCACCTTTTGTTACTAGGATGCAGATGGCTCCTGTCGCCTTGTGTCCTAGGATGCTAGGATCCAGGTCGCTCCTGGCACCTAGTGTCCTTGGTTACTAGGATACAGGCAGCCATTCAAGGCTGACATGTGAACATGCACCTTGTTGTCATTTAAATGTTGGGTGGCAGCAGCCAATAGGTTTTGTGATTGCTGTTCACGGGTTCGCTTGGAAAGGTTAGCATAAACGTTTACATGCGTAAAGCGTTAAATATGGCCCAAGATACTGTCTCAGAGGCACTTTTTTAAAATCTCCTTTTGAACACATAGTGAGATTAGGCCGCCCAATGCAGCTGTGTGAATGGGCACATACAGGATCTCACAAAAGTGAGTACACCCCTCACATTTGTGTAAATATTTTATTCTATCTTTTCATGTGACAACACTGAAGAAATGACACTTTGCTACAATGTAAAGTAGTGAGTGTACAGCTTGTATAACAGTGTAAATTTGCTGTCCCCTCAAAATAACTCAACACACAGCCATTAATGTCTAAACTGCTGGCAACAAAAGTGAGTACACCCCTAAGTGAAAATGTCCAAATTGGGACCAAAGTGTCAATATTTTGTGTGGCCACCATTATTTTCCAGCACTGCCTTAACCCTCTTGGGCATGGAGTTCACCAGAGCTTCACAGGTTGTCACTGGAGTCCTCTTCCACTCCTCCATGAGGACATCACCGAGCTGGTGGATGTTAGAGACCTTGCGCTCCTCCACCTTCCGTTTGAGGATGCCCCACAGATGCTCAATAGGGTTTAGGTCTGGAGACATGCTTGGCCAGTCCATCACCTTTACCCTCAGCTTCTTTAGCAAGGCAGTGGTCATCTTGGAGGTGTTTGGGGTCGTTATGTTGGAATACTGCCCTGCGGCCCAGTCTCTGAAGGGAGGGGATCATGCTCTGCTTCAGTATGTCACAGTACATGTTGGCATTAATGGTTCCCTCAATGAACTGTAGCTCCCAAATGCCGGCAGCACTCATGCAGCCCCAGACCATGACACTCCCACCACCATGCTTGACTGTAGGAAGACACACTTGTCTTTGTACTCCTCACCTGATTGTCGCCACACACGCCTGACACCATCTGAACCAAATAAGTTTATCTTGGTCTCATCAGACCACAGGAGATGGTTCTAGTAATCCATGTCCTTAGTCTGCTTGTCTTCAGCAAACTGTTCACCGGCTTTCTTGTGCATCATCTTTAGAAGAGGCTTCCTTCTGGGATGACAGCCATGCAGACCAATTTGATGCAGTGTGCGGCGTATGGTCTGAGCACTGACAGGCTGACCCCCCACCCCTTCAACCTCTGCAGCAATGCTGGCAGCACTCATACGTCTATTTCCCAAAGACAACCTCTGGATATGACTCTGAGCACGTGCACTCAACTTCTTTGGTCAACCATGGCGAGTCCTGTTCTGAGTAGAACCCGTCCTATTAAACCACTGTATGGTCTTGGCCACCACACTGCAGCTCAGTTTCGGGGTCTTGGCAGTCTTCTAGGCCATCTTTATGTAGAGAAACAATTCTTTTTTTCAGATCCTCAGAGAGTTCTTTGCCATGAGGTGCCATGCTGAACTTCCAGTGACCAGTATAAGAGAGTGAGAGCGATAACACCAAATTTACCACACCTGCTCCCCATTCACCCCTGAGACCTTGTAACACCAACGAGTCACATGACACCGGGGAGGGAAAATGGCAAATTGGGTCCAATTTGGACATTGTCACTTAGGGGTGTACTCACTTTTGTTTCCAGCGGTTTAGACATTAATGGCTGTGTGTTGAGTTATTTTGAGGGGACAGCAAATTTACACTGTTATACAAGCTGTACACTCACTACATTACATTGTAGCAAAGTGTCATTTCTTCAGTGTTGTCACATGAAAAGATAGAATAAACTATTACAAAAATGTGAGGGGTGTACTCACTTTTGTGAGATACTGTACATTTACATATTGCTGCATACCGATGCACCCGTGTGAATGAAGCCTTATAATTGATTGCAAGCTCTTGCTCCCTTATTCCTCTTGCTTGCTATTGTACTGACACACCTTCCCGGATATATAACATGAAATGCGGTATTTGCCGGAATTCAGCCTTCAGCCATTGTTTCCAGCTGCAAGCTTTAAAAAAGTGTAAAAATAACGACATTAATTGTTCTCACTGCCCATCTGTTTATGGCCGAATCTCGCCTGTAATCAAAACCGAAAAAAAGCAGAACGAGGTTCCAGCCAATTGCTTTTCCCCCACTGAAAATAAACACACAATGCTGCGCAATCACAGTGCGTTTACGCGGCCGGCCAAATAACTTGTGTTTATCCAAACGGTTCGCAAGCCAGTTTTGTATTTTTAAACAAAGCAACGCGCTCTGTAGGTATTGTTCTCACAGCTGAACGGTTTGTGCAGGTGTCAGCCAGAAGGCGAGAGAGGCGCGAGGTTCGCCCTGACCGCAAGCGAGGAACACGATTTGGGTTTTCACTAAGGAACTATAAATTCCAGCATTTCCTGCAGGATTAATACATATCTTAGCCCAAAAAGAAAATGTAATATATCGTAGCTTACCAGTCCTTAGATTTGGTGGCTGTTATAGGTTTCTGGGGTGTCAAACTGACGCCTGATCGTTACTGTATCCATTCTTATTCATTGTCAGCATACAGGCCCTGATGAAGAGGGATTTGTGATCGGTCGAAACACGTTGGCTATTTAATTCTGTATCGTATTTTACCACTTGCCGAGTTGCCGACCACACTATAGCCGAATTACGGCTACAGCGTGGTCAGCTAATTATGGGATGCCGTCATATGATTGGGGCATAGGCGGTGCGCTCTGCGTTTGAGGTAAAGAGCTAATCAGCATCTCTTTACCGCGTGATCAGCTGTGTCCAATCACAGATAATCACGGATGGGAACAGAAGGCGGTTATCGGCATTACTTTCCTCATGCTGACAGCACGAGGAGAGGAGAAGAGAGCCAATAACCTGCTTCTGTAAAAGAGACATGTACACCCCAACAGCACCCACCAGTGCTGCCAATCTGTCCTTACCAGTGCTGCCAATCGGTGCACACCAGTGCCTACTGATCAGTGCCGCCTATCAGTGCCCATCAGTGCTGCCTATCAGTCCTCATTAGTGCCGTCAACCAGTGTCCATCAGTGGCACCTATCAGTGCCCATCAGTGCTACCTATCAGTGCATCCTCAACAGTGCCCATCAGTGCATTATATCAATGCCCATCAATTGCCATCAGTGCAGCTTATCAGTGCCTATCAGTGCCCATCAGTGCCACCTATCAGGGCAGCCTCATCAGTGCCCACCAGTGCAGCCTATCAGTGCCCATCAAAGGCCATCAGTGCAGCCTATTAGTACCTATCAGTGCTACCTATCAGTGCCACCTATCAGTGCCGCCTATCAGTGCAGCCTCATCAGTGCCCACCTGTGCAGCCTATCAGTGCAGCCTATCAGTGCCCATCAATGGCCATCAGTGCAGCCTATCAGTGCCCATCAATGGCCATCAGTGCAGCCTATCAGTGCTCATCAGTGCAGCCTCATCAGTGCAGCCTCATCAGTGCACATCAGTGAAGGAGGAAATTACCTGTTTGCAAAATGTTATAACAAACTATGAAAACATTTTTTTTCCTTTCAAAGTTCTCGGTCTTTATTTGATTAAAATAATCAGGTCTGTAGTCCTATCCTACTGAGTCTTTGGTGGAGGCCACCATCACTGTATGTAGGAGCAAGCCAGGAAGCATCCGGAACAACCCTGGAATGCACCAGAGCGAACGCAACATCAGCAGAGGAGAAGCACAGAGACCCAGTGATGATGTCTCTGGGAGAAGCACAGAGATTCAGTGATGATGTCACTGGGAGAAGCACAGAGATCCAGTGATGATGTCACTGGGAGAAGCACAGAGATTCAGTGATGATGTCACTGGGAGAAGCACAGAGACCCAGTGATGATGTCTCTGGGAGAAGCACAGAGATCCAGTGATGATGTCACTGGGAGAAGCACAGAGACCCAGTGATGATGTCACTGGGAGAAGCACAGAGACCCAGTGATGATGTCTCTGGGAGAAGCACAGAGATCCAGTGATGATGTCACTGGGAGAAGCACAGAGACCCAGTGATGATGTCACTGGGAGAAGCACAGAGACTCAGTGATGATGTCACTGGGAGAAGCACAGAGATTCAGTGATGATGTCACTGGGAGAAGCACAGAGACTCAGTGATGATGTCACTGGGAGAAGCACAGAGACTCAGTGATGATGTCACTGGGAGAAGCACAGAGACTCAGTGATGATGTCACTGGGAAAAGCACAGAGACCCAGTGATGATGTCACTGGGATAAGCACAGAGACCCAGTGATGATGTCACTGGGAGAAGCACAGAGACCCAGTGATGATGTCACTGGGAGAAGCACAGAGATCCAGTGATGATGTCTCTGGGAGAAGCACAGAGACTCAGTGATGATGTCACTGGGAGAAGCACAGAGACCCAGTGATGATGTCACTGGGAGAAGCACAGAGACCCAGTGATGATGTCACTGGGAGAAGCACAGAGACCCAGTGATTGTCAGCCTGGGGGAGGGGAATGCTAGATGTATTAGCAGTTTTTAATACACTGCCCGAAGAGAAGGGCCCCAGGCTCAGAGGGAAGGGTCCCAGGCTCGAAGGGAAGGGCCCCAGGCTCGGAGGGAAGGGCCCCAGGCTCAGAGGGAAGGGCCCCAGGCTCATACGGAAGGGCCCCAGGTTCAGAGGGAAGGGCCCTGGGTTAAGAAGGAAGGGCCCCAGGTTCAGAAGGAAGGGCCCCAAGCTCAGAAGGAAGGGCCTCAGGCTCAGAGGGGAGGGTCCCGTGCTCAGAGAAAGGGTCCCCGGGCTCAGAGAGAAGATCCCCAGGGTTCAGAGGGAAGGGCCCCAAGCTCGGAAGGAAGGTCCCCAGGTTCAGAGGCAAGGGCCCCAAGCTCGGAAGGAAGGTCCCCAGGTTCAGAGGCAAGGGCCCCAAGCTCGGAAAGGAATGGCCCCAGGCTCAGAGGGGAGGGCCCTGGGCTTGGAGAGAAGGTCCCCAGGTTCAGATAGAAGGACCCCGGGCTCAGAGAGAAGGTACCCAGGTTCAGAAGGAAGAGTCCTGGGATCAGAAGGATGGGCCCCAGGCTCAGATGGAAGGGCACAAGCTCAAAGGGAAGGGCCACAGGCTCAGAAGGAAGAGCCCCAAGCTCGGAAGGAAGGGCCCCAGGCTCAGAGAGGAGGGCCCTGGGCTTATAGAGAAGGTCCCCAGGTTCAGATAGAAGGGCCCCGGGCTCAGAGAGAAGGTACCCAGGTTCAGATGGAAGGGCCCGAGCTCAGAAGGAAGGGCCCCAGGCTCAGAGGGGAGGGCCCTCGGCTTGAAGAGAAGGTCCCCAGGTTCAGAGGGAAGAGCCCTGGGCTCAGAGAGAAGGTCCCTGGGCTCAGAAAGAAGGTCCCCAGGTTCAGAGGGAAGGGCCCTGCGCTTGGTAAGAAGGGCCTCAAGCTCGGAAAGGAAGGGCCCCGGGCTCAAAGGGAAGGGTCTATTTACCCCTCTGTGTTTGTCCCAACCCTCTAACTTCTACATCTGCAGGACAGCTTGTTCTGTTAAAAAAAAACAACAACAGACATTCTGGCAGGATCCCCAGTTAAAAATAAAGGAAAGAAAACCTGAAAAAAAGAAAACAAATGCGGCCGCCACATCTGAGAATTAGTAAGCTGCAATAGAATAAATGTTTGCTTTTCAGATTTAATACCGCTTTATGCTTTCTGCTGCCAAGAAATAAAGAAAACATGCCGAGGACAGAGGGAAATTCCCAAGATGGACGCCTCTCTGTCGCAAATTTCACAGATAATGAATTAAGCAGACGCAAAACGCTGTCATTGGAGGATCCCATTTCATCCCCCCCAATATATATATATCTGCGATTAGAGCAGGAGAGAGGAGAGGAGTCTCCGAGTCGGGGGCTGCCCAGCCTCTCTACAGCCGGCGGGATTCAATTTCTGCTGATAGAAGTAAGAGGAGACTTCCATCCCAAGCATAAAAATATATAAAATGTCATATAAACACCGAACAAAGGTCACCTTACCCCATCTTTGTTATCACAAAATATGCATGTACCGCTATTATTATAATGCGATAACACTCAGCATTGAACCTTCGGGGGCTGATATAAAACAAATATAATACCACAATGCAATGCAATGCTTTATTTAACAATATCAAATTATTGAATAAAATGCATTAAAATGATTTAATAAATTTATTATACATTTATTCTGTCCTAAGCAAAATTATCAGTAATCATTTTTTAAGTTAAAAAAACAAAACACCTTAACCACTTGACCTTTATAAAGTTTTATCCTCTTCATGACCAGAGAATTTTTTTTTTTTTGCTATTCAGCACTGTGCTACTTTACCCGGTAATTGCACGGTCATGCAACGCTGTGCACAAACAAAATTTATATTTATATATATATATATATATATATATATATTTTTTTTTTTTTTTACCCCAATAGAACTTTCTTTTGGTGGTATTTGATCACCTCTGGGTTATCATTTTTATTATTTACAGTATATTATTATTATTTTTTTTTTATTATATAAACCAAAAAAGGGCGAAAAAATATAAAAAAATAAATAAATAAAGCATAAATAAATAAATAAATAAATAAAATAAATAAATAAATAAAATAACTAAATAAATAAATACAAATAAATAAATTAAGAAAAATAAATTTAAAAATATATAAATAAATAAATAAATAAATAAATAAAAAAATTTGGAAAAAATAAATAAATAAAGCATATCCAATAAAAAAATATTGCAGTAATATAATTGGTCTGTGTGAAAGTTAAAGCGTTATATCACCAGTGACATTAATACAAGGATCAGTGATAATAATATGCACTGTCACTGTACTAATGACACTGGCTGGGAAGGGGGTTTTTGTTTTGCAAGGATAAAAAAAAAATGCTGCCAACAGTAGAGAGCTCTGTGTTGTTTACCTACACAGAGTTCACTTCTGTCATTTGCTCAGCTGATCGATGGGTTCCCTATCATACATCATTGGCCAGGACTCGCTGATCGGCTTGTGCTGTAGTGAAAGGCAACATGGCTGGGACAATCACTTTCCTGAACCCTGTCTTTGTCATTCAAAGTGTAAAAGCGCTGAAAGCTGAAAATTGGCCTGGGCAGGAAGGGGGTGAAAGTGCCCGGTAGGCAAGTGGTTAATCAACACTGACCGAGGGAACATAGAAGAAGTGGGGAGGGTCTAGCTAAGACTGAACTAACTAGCCCTAAAAAGGAGGGGAGGACAGTGGAAGATTCCAAAATCACATAGTAAACCTGTGACCCAAAACCACCACTAGATGCCAGCGTACTACTGAACAGTAATAACATGATGCAGTTTTTCCAGTCTTTTAAAGTGTAAGAAGTCAATGACTTTCCCAAGCCCTGGCTATGTGAATACCTAACACTGACTGGGGGAACATAGAAGAAGGGAGGAGGGTCTAGCTAGGACTGAACTAACTAGCCCATAAAAAGGAGGGGAGGACATAGAACGTTACCAAAATCACATAGTAAACCAGTGACCCAAAATCGCCACTAGGTGTCAGTGTAGTACATGATGTAGTTTTTCTAATCTTTTAAAGTGCAAGAAGACAAAGACTTTCCTAAGCCTTGTCTTTATGATTAATCAACACTGACTGGGGGAACATAGAAGAAATGAGGAGGGTCTAGCTAGGACTGAACTAACTAGCCCATAAAAAGGAGGGGAGGACAAAGGAAGTTACCAAAATCACACAGTAAACGAGTGGCCCAAAATCGCCACTAGGTGTCAGTGTAGTACATGAGGTAGTTTTTCTATTCTTTTCAAGTGGAAGAAGACAATGACTTTCCTGAACCCTGTCTTTATAATTAATCAACTCTGACCTAGGGAACATAGAAGAAGTGAGGAGGGTCTAGTTAGGAGTGAACTAACTAGCCCTAAATAGGAGGGGAGGACAGTGGAAGATACCAAAATCACATAGTAAACCAGTGACCCAAAGCCACCACTAGATGTCAGTGTACCACCGAACAGTAATACATGATGCAGTTTTTCCAGTCTTTTGAAGTGTAAGAAGACTATGACTTTCCCAAGCCCTGTCTATGTGTATACCTAAAACTGACTAAGGGAACATGGAAGAAATGGGAGGGCCTAGCTAGGACCGAACTAACTAGCCCAGAAAAGGAGGGGAGGACAAAGGAAGTAACCAAAATCACATAGTAAACGAGTGGCCCAAAATCGCCACTAGGTGTCAGTGTAGCACAAGATGTCGTTTTTCTAATCTTTTAAAGTGCAAGAAGACAAAGACTTTCCTAAGCCTTGTCTTTATGATTAATCAACACTGACTGGGGGAACATAGAAGAAATGGGGAGGGTCTAGCTAGTACTGAACTAACTAGCCCATAAAAAGGAGGGGAGGACAAAGGAATTTACCAAAATCACACAGTAAACAAGTGGCCCAAAATCGCCACTAGGTGTCAGTGTACTACATGATGTCATTTTTCTAATCTTTTAAAGAAGACAATGACTTTCCTGAACCCTGTCTTTATGATTAATTAACACTGACCGAGGGAACATAGAAGAAGTGGGGAGGGCCTAGTTAGAAGTGAACTAACTAGCCCTAAATAGGAGGGGAGGATAAAGGAAGATACCAAAATCACATAGTAAACAGTAATACCATGATGCCGTTTTTCCAGTGTTTTGAAGTGTAAGAAGACAATCACTTTCCCAAGCTCTGTCTATGTGAATACCTAACACTGACTGAGGGAACATAGAAGAAGGGAGGAAGATCTAGCTAGGACTGAACTAACTAGCCCATAAAAAGGAGGGGAGATCAGAGAATGTTACCAAAATCACACAGTAAACAAGTGGCCCAAAATCGCCACTAGATGTCAGAGTACTACATGAGGTAGTTTTTCTAATCTTTTAAAGTGCAAGAGGACAATGACTTTCCTGAACCCTGTCTTTATGATTAATTAACACTGACCGAGGGAACATAGAAGAAGTGGGGAGGGTCTAGCTAGGATTGAACTAACTAGCCCTAAAAAGGAGGGGAGGACAGTGGAAGATTCCAAAATCACATAGTAAACCAGTGACCCAAAACCACCACTAGATGCCAGCGTACTACTGAACAATAATAACATGATGCAGTTTTTCCAGTCTTTTGAAGTGTAAGAAGACAATGACTTTCCCAAGCCCTGTCTCTGTGAATACCTAACACTAACTGAGGGAACATAGAAGAAGTGGGGAGGGTCTAGCTAGGACTAAACGAACTAGCCCCTAAAAAGGAGGGGAGGACAGAGAACGTTACCAAAATCACATAGTAAACCAGTGACCCAAAACCACCACTAGATGTCAGGGGACCACCGAACAGTAATAACATGATGTAGTCTTTCCAATCTTTTGAAGTGTAAGAAGACAATGACTTTCCCAAGCCCTGTCTATGGGAATACCTAACACTGACTGGGGGAACATAGAAGAAGTGGGGAGGGTCTAGCTAGGACTGAACTAACTAGCCCCTAAAAAGGAGGGGAGGACAGAGAATGTTACCAAAATCACATAGTAAACCAGTGACCCAAAACCACCACTAGATGTCAGTCTGAACAGTAATAACATGATGCAGCTTTTCCAGTCTTTTGAAGTGTAAGAAGACAATCACTTTCCCAAGCTCTGTCTATGTGAATAACTAACACTGACTGAGGGAATATAGAAGAAGCGGGGAGGTTCTAGCTAGGACTGAACTAACTAGCTCTAAAAAGGAGGGGAGGACAGTGGAAGATACCAAAATCACACTTGTAAACAAGTTGCAGTGGCCCCCAAACCACCACTAGATGTCAGCATACTACAAAAAAAGAAATAATAACCTCATGCGGTTCAATACAAGACATAAAAAATACATGAAAGTGGGGCAGAACACACCCTCCATGCCAACCATGGACAGTAGAAGGAAGGAGGCAGCAAATGGGTGCTGGGTGGTACACTTCATTAAATTACGGAGGGGGGCACAGTTCCTCATCTATGCCCTGGGCACTGGATGATCCCACCCCGGTACTTGTTGCAGCAAGGGAGTAAGCAAAGGTTATCATATCCAACTACTTCACACCAGGACTGTCATTTGGCATCCCGAACCATAGATGGTGACCCTGGGTGATGCCTGAACAAACAACACCAACAACTAGGCATAACTCCTACCACTGACACCAACAACTAGGCATAATTCTGACCACTGACACCAACAACTAGGCATAATTCCTACCACTGAGACCAGCAACTAGGCATAATTCCTACCACTGACACCAACAACTAGGCATAACTCCTACCACTGAGACCAACAACTAGGCATAACTCCTACCACTTGCACCAACAACTAGGCATAATTCCTACCACTGACACCAACAACTAGGCATAACTCCTACCACTGAGACCAACAACTAGGCATAACTCCTACCACTTGCACCAACAACTAGGCATAATTCTGACCACTGACACCAACAACTAGGCATAACTCCTACCACTGACACCAACAACTAGGCATAATTCTGACCACTGACACCAACAACTAGGCATAATTCCTACCACTGAGACCAACAACTAGGCATAATTCCTACCACTGACACCAACAACTAGGCATAACTCCTACCACTGACACCAACAACTAGGCATAATTCTGACCACTGACACCAACAACTAGGCATAATTCTGACCACTGACACCAACAACTAGGCATAACTCCTACCACTGACACCAACAACTAGGCATAATTCTGACCACTGACACCAACAACTAGGCATAATTCCTACCACTGACACCAACAACTAGGCATAACTCCTACCACTTGCACCAACACCTATCCATAATTCCTACCACTGGCACCAACAAACTGGCATAATTCCTACCACTGACACCAACAACTAGGCATCATTTTGATCACTGACACCAACAACTAGGCATAACTCCTACCACTGACACCAACAACTAGGCATAATTCTGACCACTGACACCGACAACTAGGCATAACTCCTACCACTGACACCAGAAATGGGGCACTGTTCCTCCCCCTAATATCAAAGTTGGGGCACTGTTTACTCCCACTGACGCCAGGACAATTTCTAGCCTCACCGGCCACAGTCCGGCCCTCCTGAAGTCTGAAGACCGCTAAACTGGCACTTTGTTTAGAAAGTTTGAAGACCCCTGGTCTATTTTAATAACCACATTGCAGCCATATTGGCCCAGAATGTTCTTTTAATCTCCCATCCCAGAAAAAGGTCTGAGTTTTTCCCTTAAAAACTTCCAGAGTTTTCCCTTGAAACTCTTCTCCTTCCGGTTCCCCTGTTGGCAGCTCCACAGAAGAAGAATCCCCCTTCGAGGGACGTTCCATTGTTAGCCATCTCAGGTGTGAAGCCCTTTGATGATTCATTTTTCCAGATCGGCTGTGATTTTTGGGTCTAGCTTTGCCGCATTGAAGGTTTTATGTTGTTTAGAAAGTTTGAAGACCCCTGGTCTATTTTAATAACCATGTTGCAGCCATATTGGCCGGGAATGCTCTTTTATTCTCCCGTCCCAGAAAAAAGTTTGAGTTTTTACCTTGAATCTTCCAGAGTTTTCCATTGAAACTCTTCTCCTACCGGTTCCCTTGTTGACAGCTCCACAGAAGAAGAGTCCCCCTTCGAGAGATGTTCCATTGTTAGCCATCTCAGGTGTGAAGCCCTTTGATGATTCATTTTTCGAGAGCGTTGTGATTTTTGGGTCTATCTTTGCCGCATTGAAGGTTTTATGTGGTTTAGAAAGTTTTAAAGACCCCTGGTCTACGTTAATAACCACGTTGCAGCCATATTGGCTCGAAATGTCCTTTTAATCTCCCGTTACAGAAAAAGGTCTGAGTTTTTCCCTTGAAATTTCCAGAGTTTTCCCTTGAAACTCTTCTCCTACTGGTTCCCCTGTTGACAGCTCCACAGAAGAAGAATCCCCCTTTGTAGGACGTTTCATTGTTAGCCATCTCAGGCGTGAAGCCCTTTGATGATTCATTTTTCGAGAGCGTTGTGATTTTTGGGTCTATCTTTGCCGCATTGAAGGTTTTATGTGGTTTAGAAAGTTTTAAAGACCCCTGGTCTACGTTAATAACCACGTTGCAGCCATATTGGCTCGAAATGTCCTTTTAATCTCCCGTTACAGAAAAAGGTCTGAGTTTTTCCCTTGAAATTTCCAGAGTTTTCCCTTGAAACTCTTCTCCTACTGGTTCCCCTGTTGACAGCTCCACAGAAGAAGAATCCCCCTTTGTAGGACGTTTCATTGTTAGCCATCTCAGGCGTGAAGCCCTTTGATGATTCATTTTTCCAGAGCGGTTGTGATTTTTGGGTCTAGCTTTGCCGCATTGAAGGTTTTATGTTGTTTAGAAAGTTTGAAGACCCCTGGTCTACTTTAACCACGTTGCAGTCATATTGGCCCGGAATGCTCTTTTATTCTCCCGTCCCAGAAAAAGGTCTGAGTTTTTCCCTTGAAACTTCCCAAGTTTTCCCTTGAAACTCTTCTGCCACCGGTTCCCCTGTTGACAGCTCCACAGAAGAAGAGTCCCCCTTCGAGGGACGTTCCATTGTTAGCCTCCATTGTTAGCCATCTCAGGTGTGAAGTCCTTTGATGATTCATTTTTCCAGAGCGGCTGTGATTTTTGAGTCTAGCTTTGCCGCATTGAAGGATTTATGTTGTTTTGAAAGTTTTTAAGACCCCTGGTCTACTTTAATAACCACGTTGGAGCCATATTGGCCCAGAATGCTCTTTTATTCTCCCATCCCAGAAAAAGGTCTGAGTTTTTCCCTTGAAACTTCCAGAGTTTTCCCTTGAAACTCTTCTGCTACCAGTTCCCCTGTTGGCAGCTCAACAGAAGAAGAGTCCCTATTCGAGAGACATTCCATTGTTAGCCATCTCAGGTGTGAAGCCCTTTGATGATTCATTTTTCCAGAGCGGCTGTGATTTTTGGGTCTAGCTTTGCTGCGTTGAAGGTTTTATGTTGTCTGGGACCTTTAGTCCCCCCGGTTCCGGGGCAGATTATGATCGGAAATTTAGGACATCCCGGTGATGTGGCAACTCTATAAAGCCTTGGCAAGGCTCTGTTTAATTTGGCAAGGAGGACTGATAGAACAACAACTCTTCCAGGTATGAGCTCATTCCTCCAAACGTCTCTACAGCTCGGCATTAATCTCCTTTTATTGGACTGGGTAGAAACTCGCACCGTGTAAAAAGATAGAATGCTGTAAGAAAATTAGTTATGAAGTGCGGATGTTAAATGGGAATTGTATATAAAGGTCACACTTGGCAAATTTGGGTTCAAACTGGTTGCTCCCTGCCCAAAGGCTTAATGGCCAAACCAGGAATTCATCCTCCAGAGCTGCTTTAACCCCTGGAGATCCTGTTCTGTTTCCAGTGCCGCTTGATGCATGGACATCCCTCCTTAGATCCAGTCTATCCGGACAATATGGTCACCTGCTGACTCGGCAGAATAGAATATAACTGTCTTCTGAAATTTAAATTTTGAATAGATTGCATTTGGATTAGAATAGAAATGGATTAGAATATTCCCGTCTTCCGAAATTCAAATAGAATAAATTAAATTTCAAATAGAATAGATTAGAATGGAATAAAAAAGAATAGAATAGAAAATAAAAGAATAGAAAATAAAGGAGTGGAAAAGAATAGAATAGAAAAAACAATAGAACAGAACTTGACAAGTACGTGGAAATAGCCAGGCAGTGCAAATATCTACCCAAGAACGTTCTGAAGATTTCATTGACTGCTGCCGATCGGCAAAACTCAGGTGGGTGATATTCCATATCCACTGGACATACGTAAGTGAGAAGCGTGAGATTGCCTAGCACGGGGTGTGGATGATACATCAACCACCTATACTACATGTACAAGCCCATCTGACCACTCATTAATTTGGGGGTACCGGTAAGGGTTTATCCATGTGAAGCACGACGGTGGATTGAGGTCTAATCCTGGCAGTGGGACCTTTCCTTTTGTCTTCATTTCATCGTTTGTGTGTTCTATCTCACCAAGGGACTCATGTTATGTCTGGTTATGGTTTCTCGAATCGTGGATGGACTGTTTAACCTTTCCCTTCATTGAGGACAATTTATTTGATATATTTGTATTAATTTTCATTGCAATGATATGTCTCCCATAAGTGTATGTGTATTTTTTTACTAACGTTTTTTTGGCGCTGCACCTTTTTGTATATTTATTTTGTGATTAATAGTATCCTTTTTGTGCTGGCAGCCTAGCCAATTTAGGTTCTTGGTGATAGGCTTAGTGGCTTATCACAATACGAGTGAGTGACCAAGCGCGGCTTTCTACCTCTTCTTTTCACTGACACATTTCACCCTGCCCATGGCGGGTGGTTAATCGTAGAGGTCTCAACTCTATGACTAAACCCCATGGGTGGGACGAAATGCGCCTAGGCTAGTCTCAGGCCACTGGCGCATTTCAGCCCGCCCATGGGGGGAGGTTAATCGTAGAGGTCTCAACTCTATGACTAAACCCCATGGGTGGGACGAAATGCGCCTAGGCTAGTCTCAGGCCACTGGCGCATTTCAGCCCGCCCATGGGGGGAGGTTAATCGTAGAGGTCTCAACTCTATGACTAAACCCCATGGGTGGGGTGAAATGCGTCTAGGCTAGTCTCAGGCCACTGGTGCATTTCACCCTGCCCATGGGGGGAGGTTAATCGTAGAGGTCTCAACTCTATGACTAAACCCCATTGGTGGGGTGAAATGCGCCTAGACTAGTCTCAGGCCACTGGTGCATTTTACCCAGCCCATGGGGGGAGGTTAATCGTAGAGGTCTCAACTCTTTGACTAAACCCCATTGGTGGGGTGAAATGCACCTAGGCTCTTCTCAGGCCACTGATGCATTTCACCCTGGCCACAGGGTGGGGGGAGGTTAATCGTAGAGGTCTCAACTCTATGACTAAACCCCATTGGTGGGGTGAAATGCACCTAGGCTAGTCTCAGGACACTGGTGTATTTCACCCCCGCCCGTGGGGGGAGGTTAATTGTAGAGGTCTCAACTCTATGACTAAACCCCATGGGTGGGGTGAAATGCGCCTAGGCTAGTCTCAGGACACTGGTGCATTTCATCCCGCCCATGGGGGATGTTAATCGTAGAGGTCTCAACTCTATGACGAAACCCCATGGGTGGGGCGAAATGCACCTAGGCTAATCTCAGGCCACTGGTGCATTTCACCCCGCCCATGGGGGGAGGTTAATCGTAGAGGTCTCAACTCTATGACTAAACCCCATGGGTGGGGCAAAATGCATCAGCCCTGTTATCTTTTATAATGTGCTGAATGTGGAAATGAAGGTTGATGTGTTCCCTGGTTCCTAGTACCGCTTTCTAGGATTAAATCTGGCCTCTGGCCTTGCACAGTTTTTCCGACTCCTCTCCTGGACTGAAATGGCTTCCTCTGATTTCACGGCACACTGCGAGCTTCTGTGCGACATTAGTGAGCGCAGTTCCGTAGTGTCTCCCACTAGGGGTCCCTAAGCCCTGCAACCACAGACTCCACTGGCAGGATCAAAAGGTATTTGTAGGACTTTTCGGGGGGACTAAGGCGAATCTGTTTTGTAAGATCGATTTAAAGTGTAATTAGGGTACGCGGCACATATGGCAGGGAGGGGGTTAACACCAGGGGCGATCAAAGGGATAAGTGTGAGCCCTGGGGGGTGTTTTCTAACTGTGGAGGGGATTGACTCACTGGATGAACATTCAGACCTGTGTTGCTAAATAGGAGTAACACAGAATCCCTATGTTCATCACTGACAGAGCAGCGGTGTGCTGTGTCTACAACGGCAGACCGCCGTTCTGTCTCTACGGGGAGCAATCGCGGGTGGCCGGTGGACCCACTGATAGTCAATCAGCGCGTGCGCACACCTCCGGTGGCACGTGCACGCCCTCACTAACTGCTACACGAAGCAACGTACACGTACATCATTTCGCGTAACAGAGCCGACCTGCCGCCGTAAAACTACGGCAGCTGGTCGGCAAGTGGTTAACACGTTGCAGCCATACGGGTCTGGAATGTTCTTTTACACTCCCGTCTCAGATAAAAAGTAGATGGTGACCCTGGATGATGCCTGAAGAACGGCTGGCAGCACCCTTAGTGTATACTTGGATTTGGACCATGACTCACTGCAACACCAGAAGAATTGGAGCCCACACAGACCATCACTTAAATACCCCCCACTCTTTTCTCTTAAATATATGTGGCCGATTTTTCTGCGGGTCCCTGATACCACAGTTCCTGAGATAGACATCTTAAGTAGCCCTCAGTTCTCAGTTTCACAGGTTCCAGACTCAACCGATATATATATGGATGCATCCACCCCTGAAAAAGTGCTTGACTGCACGAAACACGTTGGGAATATCTGGATGCACTTTTTTTCCCCTATAGATGGTTCAATCTATTTCATTCATCTTGATTTTATTTTTTGCTGCTTTTTACGTGATCTTATGACATGGAGGACATCTGCCCTATACCACGTAATGCAATGTGCTATGATTGTTTTCCTACAAATATGGTCTGTAACATGTTATTTGTTCATAAACTCATATATGCATTAACGGTATTATGCCATGCCATCATACACTTTTCTACATTGACTCATTCTTTAGCCATGCTGTTCATGCCTCATTTAAAGTCCCAACCCTTCTCTTCTTTGTAGCCGAAGAAAGATGGTACCGTTCCTCTGGAGACAAAAGCAGATCAAGGACCCACATGTTGTGGACGAAACATGCTGGGGGAATGGCTTTGAGTGGGAGTGAGCAGTGTGCTGCCATTGCGATCACCTTTGGCTGGATCTGAAGGTCCTTGGTGCGCGTCCCGTTATTTGGATGGTATACTTTAATTACCACGCGGCATCCATATTGGCCTAGACTGTTCTTTTAATCTGGTTGGAGAAGAGTTTTCCTTTGAAACTCTTCTCCAACCAGTTCCCTCATGGACCAGGTTGAGGTGTAGGCCAGTCAAGTTCCTCCAGCCCGAACTCGCTCATCCATGTCTTTATTGTCCTTGCTTTGTGCACTGGTCAAAGTCATTTGGCTGGAGGGGGGATTATGGTGTGGGGTTGTTTTTCAGGGGTTGGGCTTGGCCCCTAATTCCAGTGAAGGGAACTCTTAAGGCGTCAGCATACCAAGACATTTTGGACAATTTCATGCTCCCAACTTTGTGGGAACCGTTTGGGGATGGCCCCTTCCTGTTCCTACATGACTGCGCACCAGTGCACAAAGCAAGGTCCATAAAGACATGGATGAGCGAGTTTGGGGTGGAGGAACTTTACTGGCCTGCACAGAGTCCTGACCTCAACCTCATAGAACACCTTTGGGATGAATTAGAGTGGAGACTGCGAGCCAGGCCTTCTTGTCCACATCAGTGCCTGATTTAACAAATGTGCTTCTGGAAGAATGGTCAAACATTCCCATAGACACTCCTAAATCATGTGGACAGCCTTCCTAGAAGAGTTGAAGCTGGTATAGCTGAAAAGGGTGGACCAACTCAATATTGAACCCTATGGACTAAGACTGGGATGCCGTTAAAGTTCATGTGCGTGTAAAGGCAGGCGTCCCAATACTTTCGACAATATATTGGATATATAAATATATATACAGTATATATATATATATATATATATATATATATAAATTTTCAAGTTTCATAGGTTGTGCGTTTCCTTTAAATACCTTGACCTAAACCTAGCGTAGGTGGCCTTCTAGCTAGCTTTTAATATCAGTTTCCACATCTGGAGCTGAATACGAGATTGGATCACCTAGAATTGCAGCTTGGAGGAAATTGTCCTTGGGGGGCTTTGAGTTGCCTTCACAATGGGGTTAGCACCTCCGCTGCCAAACTCCTGCTGAACCGCTGCCAGCTTGTCCCGTCCTTCCTCGCCGGGGTCACTCTCTACTGAAAATAATTAAACCCTCCCGGCTTTGTTATTCAACTAGTTTTAAAGTGACTAACTCCTTCGCTATACAAATAAACTCAGCTTTATTAAGTTCTCTCAGTGTCATTTTAAAAAAAAAAAAAAAAAAAATCCCTCAAAGTTTCCCCTTTGCCAAAAATGAAAAAGGATATTATCCTATCCGCAAGGCGGTGTGATTTAGGGAAGTCTTGGGGGTGCTGTCTAGATTTTGAAAATTTCAGATTTAAGGGGAACATATAAATAAAAATAATAATTAAAATAAAAATAAATAAATAAATATACTGTATACAGTGCCTTTTAAAAAAAGGATTCATAACCCTTGACATTTTCCATATTATGTCATGAATAACCAAAAACATAAATGTATTTTATTTTACTTTATTTTACTTTACTTTACTTTATGTTATTTTATTTTATTTTACTTTACTTTACTTTTTTTTTTTTTTATAAATTTCTGTTTATTGTTTCAAACCAGAAAAAGACAAAACAAAAACTCAGTTGCCTCGCTACTTTATTTTACTTTATTTTATTTTACTTTATTTTATTTTACTTTACTTTACTTTATTTAACTTTACTTTTTTTTATTTTACGTTATTTTATTTTACTTTACTTTATTTTATCTTACTTTACTTTATTTTATTTTACTTTATTTTATTTTACTTTACTTTATTTTATCTTACTTTACTTTATTTTATTTTACTTTATTTTATTTTACTTTACTTTACTTTATTTTATATTACTTTACTTTACTTTATTTTATCTTACTTTACTTTACATTGCTTTATTTTATTTTAGTGTCGTGTAGTGTAGAGTAGAGTAGAGTAGAGTAGTGTAGTGTAGTGTAGTGTAAAGTAGAATAGAGTAGTGTAGTGTAGTGTAGTGTAGTGTGGTGTGGTGTGGTGTGGTGTAGTGTAGAGTAGTGTAGTGTAGTGTGGTGTGGTGTGGTGTAGAGTAGTGTGGTGTGGTGTGGTGTGGTGTAGTGTAGTGTAGTGTAGTGTAGTGAAGTGTAGTGTAGAGTAGTGTAGTGTAGTGTAGAGTAGTGTAGTGTAGTGTAGTGTAGTGTAGTGTGGTGTAGTGTATGGCACATTGGTGTAGTGGTTAGCACTTTTACCTAGCAACACAAGGATCATTGGTTCAAATCCCAAGCAGGACACTACCTACCTGGAGTTTGCATGTTCTCCCTGTGCCTGCATGGGTTTCCTCCGGGTAGTTAGGGGCCTTGGATCGTAAGCTCCTTATATAAGTACCTGATATAAAAATTATTGTGATTTTATGTGATAGACCAACACAAAGTGGCAATCTATCTATCTATCTATCTATCTATCTATCTATCTATCTATCTATCTATCTATCTATCTATCTATCTATCTATCTATCTATCTATCTATCTATCTATCTATCTATCTATCTATCCCATATCTATCTATCTATCTATCTATCTATCTATCTATCTATCTATCTATCTATCTATCTTCGACCTTGGTGTGCATGTAGCCCCAGTTGCAGTGCCTTGTCTCTCTCTTAGCCCGTATATGATTACATGACTCACAAACCTCCTTATTCAGGAATTTCCTCTATTTATTGTCTACAGATCTGATTCTTGTTAGTGATGATGTGCTGGAAACAAACCTAACTGTAATCATCCAGTGAAATGTGTGCCTGGGGGGTCTGTAATATCCCAGGAAAGTCACGGAGTGGAAAGCTTTCTGCCTAGTTACAATTATGAATAACAAGCAGCATGCTGGAGGTCATGATGGTGGTAGTGGTGGGGTCCCCACATAGAAAAAAAAAATCTGAACTTTGAAATGATGCATTACAGAAATTGAAGCCTGAAAGAGATAGGTGACCATAGTGCAGTGGGAGTGACTAACTATGTATACGTATATACACTATATTGTCAAAAGAATTGGGGGGCCTGCCGTTACATACACCTGACCATTAATGGCATCCCAGTCTTAGTCCGTAGGGTTCAATATTGAGTTGGCCCACCCTTTGCAGCTATAACAGCTTCAACCCTACTGGGAAGGCTGTCCACAAGGTTTAGGAGTGTGTCTATGGGAATGTAGGCAGGCCAGGCAAGTTCCTCCACTCCAAACTCGCTCATCCATGTCTTTATGGTTGGTATCAGTGGTAGGAATTGTGCCTATCATTGGTATTAGTGAAAGGAATTATGCCCCACTGTTGGTGTCAGTAAGAAGAATAGTGTCCCATCGTTGGTATCAGTGAGAGAAATAGTGCCTCATTATTGGTATCAGTGGGAGGAACTGTGGCCCATCATGGGTTTTAGTGAAAGGAATTATATCCCACTGTTTGTGTCAGTAGGAAGAATAATACACCATCACTGGCATCAGTAGGAGAAATAGTATCCTATCATTGGTATAAGTGGGAGGAATAGTGTCCCATTTTTGGCATCAGTAGGAGGAATAATGTCCCATTGTTGCATCATTGGGAGGAATAGCGCCCCATATGTGGCATCATGGGGAGGAATAGTGCCCCATAATTGGCATCAATAGGAGGAATAGTACCTCATCATTGGTATCAGTGGGAGGAATGGTGTCCCATCATTGGTGTCAGTGGGAGGAATTGTGTCCCATCATTGGTATGAGTGGGAGGAATAGTGTCCCATCATTGGTATTCATAGAGAAATGGTGCCCCATCATTGGTATCAGTGGAGGAAATTGGTCCCCATCCCTGATGTCAGTGGGAGGAATGGTGTCCCATCATTGGTGTCAGTGGGAGGAATAGTGCCCCATCATTGGTATGAGTGGAAGGAATGGTGCCCCATTATTGATATCAGTGGGAGAAATGGTGCCCCATGATTGGTATTCATGCAGCTATGGTGCCCCAACATTGGTGGAGCTAATTGGTCCCCATCTCTGATGTTAGTGGGAGGAATAGAGCTGCATTACTGTTATCAGAGGGAGGAATAGAGCCCCATCATTGGAATAAGTGGGGGGAATGGTGCCCCATCATTGGTATTCATAGAGAAATGGTGCCCCATCATTGGTATCAGTGGAGGAAATTGGTCCCCATCTCTGATGTTAGTGGGAGGAATAGAGCTGCATCCCTGTTATCAGAGGGAGGAATAGAGCCCCATCATTGGTATGAGTGGGAGGAATGGTGCCCCATCATTGGTATTCATGGAGAAATGGTGCCCCATCATTGGTATCAGTGGAGGAAATTGGTCCCCATCACTGGTGTCAGTGGGAAGAATAGAGCCCCATCGTTGGTATCAGTGGAAGGAATAGTGCCCCATCATTGGTACCAGTGGGAGAAATACACCCCATAAGTGGTGTCAGTGGAAGGAATAGAACCCCATCATTGGTATCATTGGGAGCAATACTGCCTCATATCATTGGGAGAAATAGTACCCCAAGGACAGGATAAAGGCTATCAAAGGGCCGCATTTGGCCCATGGGAGTATGGAGACCAATGCTCTACTCCAGCCTACTTTGTTAGGCCAGTTACCATATGCAGCATGCTACCTTGGTAATTCGATTCACGTATCACATACTGTAGGTATTTTTTTTTTTTTTTTTGTCTATTTTGCTGTTTTTTTGTTTTCCTAGACATCAGCTTCACTTTCCACATTGATTTTCTTATTTATTTTTTGTTGATTTCGCCCACAGGAGTCTTTATGCCCGTATAGATCTGTTGTCAGATTGTTATATGCTTAGAAAACTGCATCTATAAGAAAAATGAAAAGCTCAGACCTGCTCACATATAGCCAGGCTTTGTGATGGATGCGCTTCATTAACTTCGTTGTGGAGAACGCAGTAAAAAAAAATGTCCAATGAAACCCATACGGTAACACTTGGTGATTAAGCTCTGGTGGGCCTGCCAGTGTTCTTCGTCTGGCCCCCGTCTGATAATGCGCCAAGTCTGTCTTGACTCCTATCGCACTCCATTATCCCCGCACTGCCAGCAGACCGATAAGTTGGGATTTTCAAGCTGAGGGAAAGAGTTATTGCAGAAGGCTGCCCGGTTGATGAGCTCAGTATAATCGCTTCCACAGCCAGGTACGGAGGTGGATCCATTCTTCTCGTTGGGGATAGACGAGTCCGTGTCTTCCTCAAGTGTTACCCCGGTGTGATTTATGCCTTAATAATTTCGACTGATATTCTGGCATTGGATCTCTCTCTTAAGTGCGTCCAACTTTCCAGACTCAGCACTGAATCATTCTCCTGAGCCCTAAAAAGACCAGCTTTTGGAAGAGTTCTCCAAACCGAGACTCATTATCTGAGAATATTCCGTTGCGTTAGCAGAACTAAATTAAAAAGGCAGCTAGGCCTGGGAGTAAAGTGGATTCCATTTGAAAAGCTTTAAAAATGATACATTGAGAAGTACATGAAAGCCATCTGAAAGTGGGCCTTTTAGCAACCTTACATGTCTGCATAAATAAATTCTTGACATGTACAGAAAAGGTAGATTTTAACCACTTGCCGACTAATGTACATATTAAAACACTCTGTTAGCATTAGGCAGGTGCAGTCTGCTTTCTCCACTGCAGGTGGCGCTCAACTGCAGTGGCGGTGTAGAGGGAGAGGAAGTCAAGAGGAACTTGGTTCCACTATGGTTCCCTGGGTCACTGGGGCAGCTATCTAGTTGGATGCTGGCAGCCCATGTGACTCTGGTGGCCATCTTGGGTCAGTAGAGTCTTTTTAAGATCCTGGCTCCTGGGTTTGTCATGCTTTTAGTGTGTTGATAGTGTGGGGACAGGTCACCTGTCTGTCAGGGAGTCAGTTGCAGTGGCAGGGAAAGGTCTACTTTCCTGCCAAAGTGCCCCCCCAAGCACATATCTGCCCCTCCCACCTTCGAGCACAAGTTCTCTTCCCTCCCAAAGAACCCCCCAGTATGTGTCTGACTCCCCCAACCCCCCAGCACAAGTACACTCCCCACCCAAAGGCCCCCCATCACATATCTGATCCCCCTGTCTGCCCCACCTTTAGCACAAGTCCCCCAAAGCACATATCTGCCCCCCCACCTTCGAGCACAAGTTCTCTTCCCTCCCAAAGAACCCCCCCAGTACGTATCTGACTCCCCGACCCCCCCAGCACAAGTCCCCTCCCAAAGGCCCCCCAGCACATATCTGATCCCCCCGTCTGCCCCACCTTTAGCACAAGTCCTCTCTCCTCCCAAAGCGCCCCTCTTGTACATATCTGACTCCCCCTCCACCCCATCTTCTAGCACAAGTCCTCTCCCTTCCCAAAGGCCCCCCCCCGGCACATATTTGACCCCCACCCCGCCTTCTAGCTCAAATCCTCTTTCCTCCCAAAGCAACCCCTCCCCTTAGTATATAACTGTCCCCCACTCTACCCCACATCCAAGCACAAGGCCTCTACCTCCCAAAGCGACCCCACAACACATACCTGAAGCCTGGGTTTTGCCTAACCGTGCCCCATAAGCCCCTCCCACATTTTTGTCATGGTGCCACCATTATATTCTCCAGGGCCTCTGTTTCATAAAATATTAAACGTTCCGGGGTTCTAAGTATTTTTCAAGCAAAAAATGCAGATTTTAACATGTATGTGAAATTTTTCAAAATTGCCCCGGACAGCATTAAACCACTTGATTATTAGCCTTTATGTACCCTTTTATTTTTAGGCTATTTTTCAGTTTTCAGTGCTGTGAGTTTGACTGATAATGAATTAGTCATGCAACATTGTGCCCAAATTAATTTTAGATTATTATTTTAAACAGAGAGAACTTTCTTTTGGTGGCATTTAAAATCGAATTAAACTCTGCCGTATTTTTTTTTTTAATAAATTGGGCCCCAGGAACTTTATGCCATAATGTGCCAATAGGCACCGCGTATTAGCACATTATGTCTGACTTAACTGTCAAACTATGCTCTCCAGCGATGAGCTGTCAGCGCTCCCCCCGTTTACCACGAGCGCTTTCATCTTCTCTCAGTCTGGGAGGAAGAAATTTAAAAAAAATGTAAAAAATGATTTTCATACTCATACATTTCCTCCCTGCTATGCATATAGACATGGGAGGGGTAGGAAAGGAAAGTTGGCAACCTTTACTGGGGTTCCAACCACTAACCTTTGGAAAATATTAGTCCTCTGTATGTTATTCTGATCCAGTGGCTTCATTACTTTCTGAGTGGTTGACCCAGAACAACTATGCAGATTAGCGATTTGCACTGCAATTTACTACTTGGAGTTTGCATGTTCTCCCTTTTCTTGCATGAGTTTCGTCCAGGTATTTCTTCCATTCTCGAAAGACATGCTGGTAGATTACTTGGCTCCTGTATATATTGGCCCTAGTTTGTTTGTATGAATCGCTTCTTGGCCTTTTGGCTAAGATTAAGTGTAGTATCTGTTCTTATCAGTGTCCAATAGGGGTAATGCCCCGCTATTCTAGCCTTTTGGCAGGAATGGCTGTATAGTATTCCCGTTGGCATGATGGGGATTCTGAAGGCTAGCACCAGTTCGAACAGAACTTGGGGCATCCATGGGATGTGGGGCACATGAGTAATTCCCTCAGGAAGACTGGAGGGTCCCACTGCCGCCTGTTTTTTTTCTTGTTTAATACATTTTTATTGAAGGAAATTTTTTAAATACAAAGTAAACAAGTAAATTCCACAAAAAAGGGGGAGCATTTAACATAAAGTAAGACAGAAAGGTAGGCTCCATACAACAATAAAGGAAAAGGAATTACAATTGTAAAGCAATTACACCACCTTGAGCAGTGAGTTCTTGTCTCTTCTCCATACAACAATAGGTAAGAGCGAACAACAGCGCCATAGCACGATTGAGAGGAGGTGAGCCCCATCTAGACTCCCCATCTGATCAATCGAGTAACAAGACATTGGTTAAATGATCAACATTAGAGATATACCAGTTTCTGGTGATAACCAAACCATGTTTCAGGCATTACATGTGGAGAGAATCGTGAGACAAGAGGGGAAGCAGATAGAAGATCAGAAAAAGAGAGAGGGTGAAAGGAGGGAGTTGTGGGGGGGCTCCCCTGGTGCGGGGGGGGGGGGGCTCCCCTGGTGCTTTACTCCAAAAAAACTGTTATACTTCAAGAGTCATGGGATATATAGTCAGCATACACCTTAGATTGGGTGAAGGACAACCAGCAGGCCCATATCTTGCAGGCTTGGGGGGGGAAAGGCCCCTGTAATCAAGCGTCATATCTTCCAACTGGTAGATTCGGTCAACTGCTTGAAGCCACTGTTTAATAGAGGGAACGCCAGGCTGTTTACAAAATTTGGGTATCAGTGCCTTAGCGGCATTAAGAAGATGGGGTGTAATCGATCTGCGATATCAGCCCGCTGGTTCCCCCATGCCATGAAACAACACTGTCCAAGGGTCGTTTGCAACAGGCGAGCCCTGGGTGGATTCGATGAGGCTAAGTACTGAGGACCAGAAGGGGCAGATGACTGGGCAATGCCATCAAATGTGAGCATGGGTGGCCACTGCACCACAACCCCTCCAGCAGAGGTTAGAAGCAGACCGGAACATTCGGGGTAGTTTAGCCGGCGACAGGTGCCAACAGGTCAGGAGTTTATAGTTCACTTCAGCAGATTTAGATGAAATTGCTGATGTGTGAGTGAGGGATAATATTTTCCTTCACTGCCTCCTGTTTTGAATGGGTCTACCGGATCTGGCCATGGGCTGGGAACGCAGAGAACCTGCGGTGTCTGTGCCCCTTGGGAGTTGGTCATCTTAGGGGTGCTCTTAGTAACACGTGGGCTTGGGAAACCCAGTCTGAAAAGGCACAAGGTCATGGCACTATGAGTTTTTTTCTGCACTGCACCTCCAAGGGCTTGGCCTTTTGGCTAAGTCCGGGGCAATTTTTTGCTACCAAGCTGCAAGGCCTAGCCAGTGCATCTGCACTATTTTATTTTTCTGTCACATTTTGTAATTTTTCACTTTTGTTTGTGTTTCTTTTTCTCACTGGATGGGGGGTGCGGTCGTCCTCAGGCCTACCTTGAATTCTAGGGGAAGTAAGTTTGGTCACTAGGTTCCTTCCTCCCATGAACCAGGGGGTCTCTCTCTTCGGGAGAGCCTCTCACCTAGTACTCAGTGGTTGGCTTTGGCTGACCATGAAGAGAGGGGTCTGCCAGGCATTTTTGGCTAGGTTGACCAGGTTAAGCCTTGCCCTTTTCAGAAGCCTGCACCCCGGAGGTTAGGGTAAGGTCCTACTTTTTCTGGAGATGGACTAGGGACACACCCTTAGGTGCACTTTTTATTGTGTGTTTTTCACAATGCACTTTTTTTTTGTACACTTAGCCAATTCAAACAAACACCTAACACATTTCCAAGACTGTGCAAATGACCTATTGTACCTCGTAAAACACTCACCAAAAAAATTATGTGGAAAAAGTTCTGAAGTGTCTCAGAGAGCTGACCCATAGAATTGCAGAGAATCGCATATAACAATGAATATCACACACACATTGCAGGACCCCCCCCCCCCACTCACCCTGCCTGGATTAAGCAGCAAGGCGGCGGCGGCTTTGGCTTCCTTCCCGTCTTCTGCATCTTCTGCTCCATGCCCAATGGCATGGCTTTTCCTTTCGGCCAATCGAGAAACAGGTCTGAAAACCTGCTTCCTGATTGGCCAGGAGGAGGATCAGTGTGACAATGAAAATTCGCTATTGTCACTCAACTGGGTGGGCTCTGCGCCCCGAGCCCACCCTTTTTTTTAGCCTGTAAAAGCCTCTGGCTCTAGTCACACGGTTAAAAAAAAAAGACCCATTGAACTCCATGCGTCAGGTGTCCCGCATGCAGATTAGGGGGCCGGACGCATGGATGGGGAGCGGCACCCCTGCGCCCCATATACACCAGCTGCCACTGGTATTCAATTCCTGTCTTCATATACTCCAGTGATGGGTACATTACATTTCTGAGGTTGGATTTCTTGATGGTGGCAACAGTGAACTATGCCTGTGGAATGTGTGCTGAAACGGCTGAAAAAGATCTTGCTGCAAAATTACCAATTTCCCCATTGGCAGACTTTAGTAGGAACAAGAAAAATCTCTCATTGAGATGCTTAGCAAGACGTGTGTTAAAAAAACAAAAAAAAAAAAAACATAGTCCTACATTTTAATTTCTTTATTTGGAGAGCGCTTTTTGCAGGAGAATATTTAGAGTATTTTAATTTTTTCAAAATTTTTGTTAATTTGTTTTTGTGTATTTAAATATTGTTATTGTACTTTTTCTTTCCACTTTTTCTTTCTTTCTTTCTTTCTTTCTTTATTTATTATGTATGTATTTATTATTATTTATTTATTTATGTATTTATTTATTATTAATTAATTAATTCATGTATTTATTTATTATTATTTATTAATAATTCATTAATTAATTTATTATATATTTATTTATTTATTATTTATTTATTAATTATTTCTTTCTTTCTTTATTTCTGTAAAAAAAATAAAATAATGAGACTATTAAGGGGCCATTTTTTTGGCACAAGAACGAGTCCAGGGTAGTTGGAAGAAGCTTTTTTTTGTATTTAAATATTGTTATTGTACTTTTTCTTTCCACTTTTTCTTTATTTCTTTCTGTCTTTATTATTTATTTATTTATTTATATATTATTTATTTATTTATTGATTATTAATTCATTAATTCATGTATTTATTTATTTATTTATTATTATTTATTAATAATTAATTAATTAATTTATTATTTATTTATTTATTATTTCTTTCTTTCTTTCTTTATTTCTGTAAAAAAAATAAAATAATGAGACTATTAAGGGGCCATTTTTTTGGCACAAGAACGAGTCCAGGGTAGTTGGAAGAAGCTTCTATGACCCTTAGAAACCATTTAAAGCCTGTTGTCCAATTAAAAAACACCAAAAAGCCACCTTGATTTTACCTTCCCTATAATAAATGTTCTCAAAATGGGAAAATGTCATTAAATTCTTGAAAAATTTGTGAAATTTAATGCTTGCTTTACCCTAGCGATGACACAGTAGAACAATTGGGAGACAGGGATAGAGTGCATTCCCCCCATAACAAGAAGGAACTGAACAAGAACCCTCGTGCCACCATCACCAGGTATTATGTTAGGCTCCTTTCACATGGGCGCCTCTGAGCAACAGATTCTGCTTGCTCAGCGGGGCATCGCGGGGGCTTTGCTGATCCCCGCTGAGCAGGCAGATGACACGTCCCGTCCGCTCCACTGTACAGAGCAGACACAGCCCGCTCTTCTCTATGGGGAAATTGGATAGAAACGGGCCTCCTGTCTGTTTTCATCCAATCCTATCCGACCTGCCAGATGGATGGAAAATAGGACCACCATCCATCTGGATTTTGGGGGCAGGATCGGATTGGATAGTGACGTGCCTACTGACATCCGTGGCTCCATAGGGGATACTGATACTGAAAAACAGACCTGATCGGAAAGCCCATGGGAAAGGGTCCTAATTGAAATCTGCAAATCTGCGGATTTACTGATATTGAAAATAATTTTTTGAAATGGTACTTACACGTTAAGGCTTATATAAGATTTCAGTGCTAGGTTTATATATACTTTGAGGACCGGGGCAGTGTTGTATTTTGGTTTTGTGCTTCCCTTGGAATGACTAAAATCGCCCCTCTAAATTTGTTCCACCCCAGCCACAGTATACTGCTCTTGTCCCAGGGTCTGATAAGGAAGCTGCCGCCATTCACAGTGAACAGCTGCGGCTTCCTTGTCAGACCCTGAGACATGATTCGTCCACATATGTGGTCAATGGGTCAGAGGATGGGGTCAGTGGGACATAGCATGGGGTCAGCAGGACAGAGGATGGGGTCAGCAGGGTATAGGATAGGGGTCAATAGGGCTGAGCATGGGGTCAGTGGGGCAGGGGATGGTGTCAGCAGGGCACAGGATGGGGGTCAGTGGGGCAGAGGACAGGGTCAGTAGGGCAGTGCATGTGGTCAGTGTGGCAGAGGATGGGGTCAGCGGGGCATAAGATGGGGTCAGCGGGGCATAGGACAGGAGTCAGAAAGGCAAAGGATGGGGTCAGTAGTGCAGGGGATGGGTTCAGCAGGGCAAAGGACAGAGGACAGTAAGGCAAAGGATGGGGTCAGTAGTACGGGGGGTGGGGTCAGCAGGACATAGGAGATTGGAGAGAGGAGAGCATGGCTCAGTGGGGCAAAGAATGGGGTCACTGCTGGCAGGGCTCTCAGCAAAGATTCTCTCACACTGCACACAGCTAAGGTTGAATTATTTTACAGGCACAGCCTCAATCTGTACAATGGGTAGCTGGCCGTTACAGCTCTGCTGCCTTTCCAATATGAGGATTTCACAGGTCAGAACTGCAACAGCCAGCTACACACATTGCAGATCGAGGTTTTATCTGTAAAATGATCCAATCTCGGCTGTGTGCAGCATGGGTAGGAGCAGCTCTGCTCTATGTTCTGTGTGGCGCTGAATACACTAGGAGAATGGGGGGGGGTAGGAACTTACTGCATCGATGGGAAGGGGGGGGGGGGGTACACGCGCACCTCCCTTTAGATCCAGCTGTCCTCAATGTCATTTCATTGTGGTCCCCCGGGAACTCCTCATAGGGGAAATGCTCCTGGCAGGAGATAGCAGCAGAGAAGCCAATCAGCAGGCAGTGCCAGTGCAGGATGCGAAGCTGCCAGCCCACCATATCCGGGGATCAGCCCTGGACCTCCTGACCCCGCAGCAGAGCCCTGGGTGGGTGGGGATGAGAGAGGGGTCAGGGGGGCAGGGGATGACAATCACAGGTGGGTACACTGGGACATTGGCAGAGGACTGGGCTGTCCTGACTGTTTAGGAGCAGAGGCAGCTATGTAATTAGGCAAATTATGTGGCCGCAAGGCCTAATTAAACAGCCTCCACTGCCCTTCTGCCTGGGGGGTGGGGTGCTGTTCCCCTAAAAGATGCTGCCCAAGGCAAACACCTTGTTTCTTCACAGTAGATATGCCCCTGGACAGGGGTTCCTAAAACAAGGGGCAGTGACCGGATATGGAAGACATGGAGGGATCCGATAGAGGGAAGGTTTACATTTTGTCCAGTCTCCGAAGAGTTCCTTAAGTCTTCAAGAGGCAAAGAACAATGATCCTAGGTCTCTGTTAACAAACTAAAGCAATATTATCGGGGTCACCATTCAATCATCCATCTTGTACCTACCATCCTGCAGAACATCCCAGGGCAGGGACCCTAAAATGTAAGTCTAATCTCCATCTAACAGCTTGGCTATCATCATAGACAGAAGTATAGATGCGAAGTGAAGTTTCACAACGTGGCCTTAATTGGTTCGGCATGTCGCATTGTTCCCCAGAAATAATTTCAAAGGTTTTTTCCATTCTTACCGGAAGAAAAAAAAGGATTGGGGGAAATAAAATAGAAAATATCTCTCGCATAATCTTATCTCATTTGGAACTTGGCTTTGCAGCAAATGGAGCAAATAAGAAACAGCTCTTGGAGATGAAATTTAATCATAGAGAAATCGCGGATTGTATAAACACAGACAACACCATGGAGAAAAGGAATGTATGGAGGTTTTTTTTTCCAAAGTAACTGTTTCAGGGCTGCATGGGAAGAGTTTTACAAAACATGCAAAACTTTTGATGTTACTAGTCTCTAGTGAATGGATAGGCCTCATCCATAGTGATGTCACCAGTCTCTACTGAATAGGTAGGCTTCATTTTCAGTGATGTCATTGGTCTGTAGAGAATGGAAATCTCTAGTGAATGGATAGGCTGCATTCTCAGTGATGTCACCAATCTTTAGAGAATGGATAGGCTGCATTCTCAGCAATGTCACCAGTCTCTAATGTGTGGATAGGCTTCATTCTTAGTATTGTCACTGGTCTCTAAGGAATGGATAGGTTACATTCTCAGAGATGTCAGGGGTCCATAATGAATGGATAGGATAGAATGGATAGGCTGCAGTCTCAGTAGTGTCCCTGATCTCTACAGAATGGATAGACTGTATTCTCAGTGATGTCACCAGTCTCTAGTGAATGGATAGGCTGCATCCTCAGTGATGTCACCAGTTTCTACTGAATGGATAGGCTAAATTCTCAGTGATGTCACCAGTCTCTAGTGAATGGATAGGCTAAATCCTCAGTGATGTCACCAGTTTCTAGTGAATGGATAGGCTAAATTCTCAGTGATGTCACTAGTCTCTAGTGAATGGATAGGCTGCATCCTCAGTGATGTCATTAGTTTCTACTGAATGGATAGGCTAAATTCTCAGTGATGTCACCAGTCTCTAGTGAATGGATAGGCTGCATCCTCATTGATGTCACCAGTTTCTACTGAATGGATAGGCTAAATTCTCAGTGATGTCACCAGTTTCTACTGAATTGATAGGCTAAATTATCAGTAATGTCACCAGTCTCTAGTGAATGGATAGGCTGCATCCTCAGTGATGTCACCAGTTTCTACTGAATGAATAGGCTAAATTCTCATTGATGTCACCAGTTTGTACTGAGTGGATAGGCTAAATTCTCAGTGATGTCACCAGTCTCTAGTGAATGGATAGGCTGCATCCTCAGTGATGTCACCAGTTTTTACTGAATGGATAGGCTAAATCCTCAGTGATGTCACCAGTCTCTACTGAATAGATAGGCCAAATCCTCAGTGATGTTACTGGTCTCTAGTGAATTGATAGGCTGCATTTTCAGTGATGTCTCCGGTCTCTAGTGAATGGATAGGTTGACTCCTCAGTGATGTCACCAGTTTCTACTGAATGGATAGGCTAAATTCTCAGTGGTGACTGTCACCAGTCTCTACTGAATGGATAGGCTGCATCCTCATTGATGTCACTAGTCTCTACTGAATGGATAGGCTACATTCTTAGTGATGTCACCGCTCTCTAATGATTGGATAGGCTGCATCCTCAGTGATGTCACTGGTCTCTACTGAATGGATAGGCTGCTTTCTCAGTGATGTCACCAGTCTCTTCTGAATGGATAGACTGCATCCTCAGTGATGTCACTGGTCTCTAGTGAATTAACAGGCTGCATTCTCAGTGATGTCACCGGTCTCTAGTGATTGGATAGGCTGCATCCTCAGTGATGTCACTGGTGTCTTCTGAATGGATAGACTGCATCCTCAGTGATGTCATTGGTCTCTAGTAAATAGATAGGCTCAATTCTTGGTATTGCCACTGGTCTCTATCGAAAAGGTATGCTTCATTCTCAGTGATGTCACCAATCTCTGCTGGTGAGTGGATAGATTGCATTCTCAGTGATGTCACTTGTCTCTAGTGAATTGATAAGTTTCATTCCCAGTGATTCCCATGGTCTCTACAGAATTTATGGGATTCCCGGAAATGTCCCTGGTCTCTAGTGAATGGATAGTCTGCATTCTCAGTGATGTTCCCATTCCCTGTGATGTTCCCATTACTTAGTGAATGGATAGGCTGCATTTTGAGTAATTTCCCTGCTCTCTACAGAATGGATAGGCTGTATTATCAGTGATGTCACCGGTCTCTACTGAAAGGATAGGCTACATTCTTAGTGATGTCACTGGTCTATAGTGAATGGATAGGCTGCATCCTAAGCGATGTCACCTGTCTCTACTGAATGGATAGGCTGCATCCTAAGTGTTGTTACCGGTTTTCAGTGAATGGATGGGCTGCAGGTTACATTCTCAGCATTGTCACTTTTCTCTAGAAAATGGATAAACTGCATTCCCTGTGATGTCCCTGGTCATCTATGATCATCACGCTTCCCAGGAGGCTTTGAGGTATTCTCCTGTGCATGGGCCAGGCTGCGTCATAGGGGGTGCTCTGTCTCTTACTGGACTCTGCAGCTATCCCCCTGATAAGGTGCCTCAGTGCATGCACATCATCAGGAGAACAGTTGCAAGAGCACAGAAGAGACGCTGGCCTCCGGATGATGCACATGCGCTGATATGAGGACCAAAGGAACCTCGGATACAGACATGAGGACCAAAGGAACCCTGGATACAGACATGAGGACCAAAGGAACCCCGGATACAGACATGAGGACCAAAGGAACCTGGGATACAGATATGAGGACCAAAGGAACCTCGGATACAGACATGAGGACCAAAGGAACCTCGGATACAGACATGAGGACCAAAGGAACCTCGGATACAGAAATGAGGACCAAAGGAACCTCGGATACAGACATGAGGACCAAAGGAACCTCGGATATAGACATGAGGACCAAAGGAACCTCGGATACAGACATGAGGACCAAAGGAACACCGGATACAGACATGAGGACCAAAGGAACCTCGGATATAGACATGAGGACCAAAGGAACCCGGATACAGACATGAGGACCAAAGGAACCTCGGATACAGACATGAGGACCAAAGAAACCTCGGATATAGACATGAGGACCAAAGGAACCCCGGATACAAACATGAGGACCAAAGGAACAATGGATACAGACACGAGGACCAAAGGAACACTGGATACAGACATGAGGCCCAAAGGAACCTCGGATACAGACATGAGGACCAAAGGAACCTCGGATACAGACTCTGCAGCCATCCCCCTGATAAGGTGCCTCAGTGCATGCACATCATCAGGAGAACAGTTGCAAGAGCCCAGAAGAGACACTGGCCTCCGGATGATGCACATGCGCTGACATGAGGACCAAAGGAACCCTGGATACAGACATGAGGACCAAAGGAACCCTGGATACAGACATGAGGACCAAAGGAACCCCGGATACAGACATGAGGACCAAAGGAACCTCGGATACAGACATGAGGACCAAAGGAACCTCGGATACAGACATGAGGACCAAAGGAACCTCGGATACAGACATGAGGACCAAAGGAACCTCGGATACAGACATGAGGACCAAAGGAACCTCGGATATAGACATGAGGACCAAAGGAACCCCGGATACAGACATGAGGACCAAAGGAACACCGGATACAGACATGAGGACCAAAGGAACCCCGGATACAGACATGAGGACCAAAGGAACCTCGGATACAGACATGAGGACCAAAGGAACCTCGGATACAGACATGAGGACCAAAGGAACCTTGAATACAGACATGAGGACCAAAGGAACCTTGGATACAGACATGAAGACCAAAGGAACCTCAGATATAGACATGAGGACCAAAGGAACACCGGATACAGACATCAGGACCAAAGGAACACCGGATACAGACATGAGGACCAAAGGAACCCCGGATACAGACATGAGGACCAAAGGAACCCCCGGATACAGACATGAGGACCAAAGGAAACTTGGATACAGACATGAGGACCAAAGGAACCTCGGATACAGACATGAGGAGGCTGGCTGTAGATACCAATAAGAGACAGTACAATCCCAATTACGCACAATAGAATGTGGCCTCCTGCGATACGGGATATGGTTATTTTAGGAGGCTTCAGACAATAGGAATGGCCTTCTAACTTTGACAAATATTTAGGAAGTGGGGAGCAAATTCCCCAAAGAAAGGTAATAGAAAAAAACGAAAAAAGCTGTTTGCCATTTCGAGAGAGGAGAGGAGTAAAGGTGGGATGGGGGAAGGAGGTCCACTCTGAGGTGAGCACTGCATGATAACTCAAAATGCTCTGTGTTTTCCCTTTAAGGGGCTATATAAAAATGTTGCATGTGTTTGTTGTGTACTCTTTTTCCATGTGTGATCCATCTGGAGAGCAGCAGAGCTGAACGATCTCACACACAGCAGCACAGTCCTCTGACGAAGCCCCCAAAACGAGGGTGCTCTGCGTTTTGTTCAATTTTTTTTTTTCCAGTAGAAAGGGTTATTTTTGTGTTTCATTACACAGATGTAAATTCCTTGCGGCCTGTTAACATGTTGCTGCTTCATTGTATGGTTTGCCTCATAAACCAGAGAACTTTGAAGGTTTTTCCACCCTCTTACGGAATGCCCAAAGCATGTGTCTGCAAGGGAAGGAATTCTCTTAACTCAAACCAGTTGATGTCTCGCTTGGTGTGTGGAAGACAGCTGGGTGCTAGAGCGCCGGCAATCCCTCCGATTAGTGTAACAAGCTCACAACCCCACACCAAATACTGCAGGAACACCACAAGGTTTTAACAGGGTAAAATACCAAATTGTAATATTAAAGTGGACATCTGCATGAATAAATGGCTGACATGTCACCATGGTTGGGGTAGGTGTGATAATGCTAGACTAACTTAAGTGGGAAATTGGTACTTAAAGATATTACCCAGAATCAGACTTCTGTTAAAAAAGGCTGATAGTGAAAGAGCAGTGTACACTAAGACCTTTTTCCGGTCCTGGGCTGGTGCCTCTCCGATGGTCTTAAAAAGATATTGTAAGTCCACATCATGAGATGGCCACTCGTCATACTCAAGAGAAGGCATTTCTCCCAAAATACGTTGGATTCTCTTGATCAGTAAAGACTGGGACTTAAACTTCTTAGGTGTTATTAACTTGATCAAGAGAAGGCAACGCATTTCAGGAAAATGCCTTTCCGTTCATAGTTACATAGTAGGTGAGGTTGAATAAAGACAATAGTCCATCCAGTTCAACCTGTGTAGGTGTGTGTGGCCGTAATCATCTCTCATACCCCTGAATGTTCTGATCCTTGAGATGTACGTCTAAGAGTCTTTTGAAAGCCACCATACTTCCCGCAGAAACCACTTCTTGTGGTAGAGAATTCCACAATCCTGTAGCCCTAACAGTAAAGAACCCCCCACGTTGCCTGAGGTTAAAACGCTTCTCCTCTAATCGCATTGTATGCCCTTGAGTCCTCATGCAATCCTTCGACTGAATAGCTTTTTTTCTATCCCGAGATCACCATTGAGGTATTTATAAATTGCTATCATGTCCCCTCTCAGGCGTCTCTTCTCCAGGGAGAATAAATCAAGTGATTGCAGACGCTCTTCATAATTAAGGTCCTCCAATCCCCCAATTAGTTTAGTTGCCCTTCTCTGGACTCTCTCCAGCTCTAACACATCCCTCCTGAGGACTGGCGACCAGAACTGGACAGAATACTCCAGATGTGGTCGGACCAGAGTTCCTCAGGGCTAAAGTTGTGGATGTAGTTAGACTAGTGGTGAGATTTAATTAGGAAGCCTATAATGATGCTGGATCTGAGCTGTGATATTGGATGCCTTTTAAACTATTTTGGCAAATGTTGGCGCCAACATTTTTGAGGCCCCAACATCGTTCAACGGTTTACACTATCCACAACTCCAGCCCTTTGGAAGGAGGAATCATTTCATAACTCCAGACAGGAGGGGGGAGGCATTTCCCCCCAAATGCTTTGGTTCTCTTGATCAATAAAAAACCTGGACTTAAGCATCAATTACTTGATCAAGAGAAGGCAACGCATTTCAGGGAAATGCCTCCCCATTCCTCAGGGCTGGAGTTGTGGATGCAATTAGACTAGTGGTGAGGTTTAATTAGGAAACGTATCATGATGCTGGATCCGAGCTGTCAGACTGGATGCATTGTAGACTGTTGGCAGATGTTGGTGCCAACATTTTTGAGGTGCCAACATCTTTTGACAGTTTACACTGTCCATACCTGCAGCCCTGTGGAAGGGGGAAGCATTTCATAACTCCGGTCCTGAGGTAGAGGGAGGCATTTCCCCCAAAAAGCATTGGTTCTCTTGATCAATAAAGACTGGGACTTAAAATTCTTAAGTGTCATTAACTCGATCAAGAGAAGGCAACGTGTTTCAGGGAACTGCCTCCCCATTCCTCAGGGCTAGACTTGTGGATGCAATTAGACTAGTGATGTGATTCAATTAGGAAACCTATCATGATGCTGGATCCGAGCTGTCAGACTGGATGCATTGTAGACTGTTGGCAGATGTTGGTGCCAACATTTTAGAGGGTGGCAACATCTGCTAATAGTTTGCCCTGTCCCCAACTCCAGCCCTTTGGAAGAGGGACGCATTTTGTAACTCCAGCCCTGAGGAAGGGGGAGGCATTTCTCCCCAAATGCGTTGGCTTCTCTTGATCAATAAAGACTGGGACTTAAACTTTTTAAAAGTTATGAAATTTTGTACTGGGCGCTCCTCAACACTCCCCAAAAAGCTGACATATCAATGTATACAACAAAATGGTAAAGGGGTGTTTCTGCTCTATTAAATGATGAATAAATGTGTAAAAAAAAGGGGTTTGCAAATGAAAAAAAAAATATGGCAGCTGAAGATCCGACTGCGGCGTCCCACGTGTATCCAGTCAGCATAGACAGCAGTAGGCCGGCTCAGTAAGGGGGCATGTGGACGTTGCGTCTGGTGTCGCCGATGCGTTTCGTCATCAAAAGACGTCGCCTGGGCGTGAGCGTATACAACAGCAGTATAATTTTTTCAAAAAGCTTTGCCTTTTACTAATAAAATGCATTTGAGTGACTTTGCCAAGGCTGAGATGATGTCATCAGTCTGCTGCAGGCAGCAGAAAGCGTTTCTCAAGTCTCTTCTCCCCATGTGATCACTCAAACTGTACAATTAAATAATCATGTGAAGGTGGTGCGCTATTCCGAATATAATGAAAAATAAAAAATACAAATAAAATTTAAATTAAGATGCTATTCAATTTGAAAAAGCATATTCAAACTCATACAACTCATAAAAATATGTACGCATATACATATATGCCAATCATGCAGCGTGCAATAAATCCAAAATAAGTGTGAATGAGTTCAAAAACATAAATAACAAATGACTAAGTATTGTGAAAAATATTTTCCAATATACTGTATGGTTCACCCATGAATCACTTTTGACATGCAGTGCTTCTTCAAAAAACTTCATTGCTCAATGTGCTAAATTCATCCACCAGGTGTCCACCTTTGAGTGCAATGCACGCTCACCTGCAGGCACAAATGTAATGTGCAGTATATAGTAAGCCAATCCACCTGGGGGAGTCCTATGATTTCCCTGGTATCCTCATAAATCAGACTGTGTATGCTCCACGGTTATATGTATGTGAACAGAATGATTCCATTTTGTAGTAGGTTTTTAACCACTTAAGCCCCGGAGGATTTGGCTGCTCAAAGACCAGGGCCTATTTTGCGATTCGGCACTGCGTGATTTTAATGGACAATTGCGCGGTCATGCGAAGCTGTACCCAAATGATATTGAAGTCCATTTTTTCCCACAAACAGAGCTTTCTTTTGGTGGTATTTGATCACCTGTGAGATTTCTACTTTTTGCGCTATAAACAAAAAAAGAGCGTAAATTTTAAAAACAAAAAACAATATTTTTTAATTTTTTTATATGAAATTCCCCCCCAAAAAATGTAAAAATCAAAATTTAACATTTTAGGCCAATTCATTTTCTGCTACATATGTTTGTTACAAAAATCGCAATAAGTGGATTTTGATTGGTTTGCGCAAAAGTTATTACGTTTACTAGCTACGGGAAAGATTTATGTCATTTTTATTGTTTTTTTTTTTAGCTAGTAATGGCGGCGATCTGCGATTTTTTTTTTTGCGGGACTGCGACATTGTGGCGGACAGATCGGACCCCTGACTGACATTTTTGACACTTTTGGGGGTACCAGTGACATTACTGCAGTAATCAGTGCTAAAAATATGCACTGTTACTGCCGCCTGTCATTCTCCCTGGTGTAACTGCAGAGATCATACGATCCTGCTATGTAGGATTCTATGTCTCTGTTGTTACATCACAAGCCACCCCCCTTGACAGTTAGAATCACGCCCCTAGGGACACACTTAACCCCTTGATCACTAATAAAGTTAAACCCTTCCCTACCAGTGTCATTTTTAGAGTAACAGTGCATATTTTTAGCACTGATTACTGCAGTAATGTCACTGGTACCCCCAAAAGTGTCAAAAATGTCAGTCAGGGGTCCGATCTGTCAGCCACAATGTCGCAGTCCCGCAAAAAAAAATCGCAGATCGCCGCCATTACTAGCTAAAAAAAAAAACAATAAAAATGACATAAATCTTTCCCGTAGCTAGTAAACGTAATAACTTTTGCGCAAACCAATCAAAATCCACTTATTGCGATTTTTGTAACAAACATATGTAGCAGAAAACGAATTGTCCTAAAATGTTAAATTTTGATTTTTACATTTTTTGGGGGGGAATTTCATATAAAAAAATTAAAAAATATTGTTATTTTTTTCAAAATTTACGCTCTTTTTTTGTTTATAGCGCAAAAAGTAGAAATCTCACAGGTGATCAAATACAACCAAAAGAAAGCTCTGTTTGTGGGAAAAAATGGACGTCAATATCATTTGGGTACAGCTTCGCATGACCGCGCAATTGTCCATTAAAATCACGCAGTGCCGAATCGCAAAATAGGCCCTGGTCTTTGAGCAGCCAAATCCTCCGGGGTTAAGTGTGTCCCTAGGGGCGTGATTCTAACTGTCAAGGGGCGTGGCTTGTGATGTAACAACAGAGACATACGATCCTACATAGCAGGATCGTATGATCTCTGCAGTTACACCAGGGAGAATGACAGGCGGCTTTATTTACATCAGTCGCCTGCCTTTCTCCCTCCCCAGCGGGAGATTGCGAGTGACCGGCGGACATCGGAGCCTCCGGTCACTCGTGCGGGGATGTCAGGGAACGAGCGGGGGTGGGAGCGCACCTCTGGCGGTGCGCGCTCGCCCCCTATTGGCTTGTGGGTGAGTGACGTACCGGTACGTCACTTTGCCCAGGAGGGGCTGACCGCCGCAAGTAGTTAAAACATTTATTGAGTAAAAGATTTTCATCCAGAACACTCACATTTATGTAGACATAATACCGCATAAAACCATCATCTCTACATTTCATGTACAGCTACAATTTCCGACCGTCCAACACAGATCGCACTGTGGACAGACAAGGCTCACGTCAGTGGCTCCCCCTACGTGTTTCGTCACTATTCACATGAATAGTGACGCAACACGTAGGAGGAGCCAGTGATGTCAGCCTTGTCTGTCCACAGTGCAATCCGTGTTGGACAGTCGGAAATTGTAGCTGTGCATGAAATGTAGAGATGAGAGTTTTATGCGGTATTATGTCTAAATAAATGTGAGTGTTCTTGATGAAAATCTTTTACTCAATAAATGTTTTAAAAACCTACTACACTATGAAATCATTCTTTTCACGTACATATAACCATGGAGCATACCCAGTCTGATTCATAAGGAGGATACCAGGGAAACCATAGGACTCCCCCAGGTGGATTGGCTTACTATATACTGCACATTACCTTTGTGCTGCAGGTGAGAGCATTGCACTCCAAGGTGGACACCTGGTGGAAGAATTTGACACACTGAGCACTGAAGTTTTTTGAAGAAGCACCGGATGCACCATTTGTTGGAAAATATTTTTCACAATACTTTGTCATTTGTTATTTATTTTTATGAACTCATTCACACCTATTTTGGATTTATTGCATGGTGCATAATTGCATAATTGGCACATATGCATATGCGTACATCATTTTATGAGTTGTATGAGTTTGAATATGCTTTTGCAAATTGAATAGCACCTTTACATAGTTAGTCAGGTTGAAAAAAGACACAAGTCCATCTGGCTCAACCAATGAAAAACAAAAAAACAGTAATAAAAACCCAACCATACAATCCCATATACACAATCCTATACCCGCAGTTGATCCAGAGGAAGGCGAAAACCCCACAGCAAAGCATGATCCAATTCTCTACAGCAGGGGAAAAAAATTCCTTCCTGATCCCCCGAGAGGTAATCGGATATTCCCTGGATCAACTTTACCTATAAATATTAGTAGCTACTTATATTATGTACACCTGGGAAAGAATCCAGGCCTTTTTTAAAGCAATCTACTGAGCTGGCCAGAAGCACCTCTGGAGGGAGTCTATTCCACATTTTCACAGCTCTTACGGTGAAGAAACCTTTCCGTATTTGGAGACTAAATCTGTTTTCCTCTAGACACAAAGAGTGCCCCCTTGTCCTTGTCCCCCATGCAGCTGTAGCAATGCATTGGTGTCCTTATATTTACACTCTAACCAGTGGCAGCTAGTGCTCCATGGGTCGGGGGGGGGGGGGGGGCGGCAGACCACACCAGCCCACGCACCATACCCCCCCTCCCCCGGTCGCTGGGACACTCACCTTGGACATGTGTACTGCAGGCTGGCAGCAGTGGCAGCAGTGGCGGCTTCCCCCTCAGTCTCCAGCGTCTCCTCCCTCCTCCTCCTCCTTGGCCAATGGCATGGCTTCTTCTTTCGGCCAATCAGGAAACAGGTCTCAGGACCCGCTTCCTGATTGGCCAGGAGGAGGATCACTGTGACAATAGCAAATTTTCATTCGCTATTGTCACACAACTGGGTGGGCTCACGGCGCACTGCTCTGCGCCCTGAGCCCACCCTTTTTTGAAGCATATTAGAGCCTCTGGCTCTAATCACGTGCTTCAAAAAAAAAAAAAAAACATTGGAATCCATGCGTGCGGTGCCCTGCATGTAGATTAGGGCGCCCCTGCGCCCCCAATGGACCGGCTGCCACTGACTCTAACTGTACATTGAAACTTTGTAGCAAGTCACAAGGTGAGAGGCTGCAGCAGAGGCTGATCTGGGTCATTTTGTGAACACTACCAAAAACCCTACAACAACAGGAATTTCATGATTATCATCTCAGTCCAGGAAGTAGATGGTAACCCTGGATGAAGCCAAGACTGGTTGAAAGCCAAAACCGAAGGAGGTGTGGATTTTCCGAACCACCCTGACATATAAATTTCATGTAACAAAAGCTTTAGTGTCTCGTCTTGTTACTGATGACTTGTATATTGCAGTTTGGACCTCATCCAGTTTTATATAGTCTAAGATTATCTCTTTTCTCAAACTTCCTGGATATTATTACTGAGCGAAAAAGCAGCAAGCTGAAGTTTGTATTTCAACTGGCTTTAAAATTTAGGGAGCTTAACAGATTATTGCAACTATAGGGACCTTTACAAGGGCATAAACAGTTGTCCTGTTCAGCCAGCTAACCATTTCTATAGTCTATGATGGGTCTAAGTGGGTCTGGTATGACCTATGAATTATGGGTCTGCAATATTTAAATGTGTTACAGGTCAGGGCAGAACAGAGTTTTTACATTTACAGTACTTTGCAGCACTGGAGTCTTTGGTTCAAATGCTGACCAGGACACTATCTGCATGGAGTTTTGCATGTTGTTCCTGTGCTTGCATGGGTTTCCTCCCATATTTCAAGAAACAAACTGGTAGGTTAGCTGGCTCAATTGAGTATGCCCAAGATGGCTGCCTCAACCCAGGGAGGAAAGCGCTAAAGAAATATGAATTAAAATTTTCTAGAGCTGTATCTGTTAAAAAAAAAAAAAAAATAATTCTAGGGCCGTACTGAGACATCTTGGCACTCAAGGCAAACCTGAATGACACCCCTTTTGGATAATATGATGGATATGCCATTGTGTCATGTCCCTATTTTGACAAAAATGCAGCTAAAATAAGAGATACCAGCAACATGGGGTCAGCTTTACAAGTATATGCACAACTATGTTTAAATTATATAGAGCGGTGGTCTCCAAACTGCAGCCCTGGGGCCGGATGCAGCCCTTTGCTTGCCTTTATCTGGCCAGAGGCCAGGGCTGCCATCGGGGGGGGGGGGGGGGGGGTACAGGTGATACATCTGTACGGGGCCTGAGCGTCAACCCGGAACCAGTTGTTAAGCTCTTGTCAGGCTGACAAGTCACCTGACAAGTCGCGCTGGTGTGAATCGAGTCTTAGAGGCACTTTTCTGTTTTTGTCTTTTATTGATGTCTTCACAAAGGTTTCTTCAGAACTTTTACACCATGGGTTTCCACCAGGAGGACTGGAGCCAGGATCACCGTCTTTCTGTCTCAGGCCTCAGATTATTCATTGTCTCTCCAACCACCTACTGGGAACACATCCCCAGGGATTGGCTGGAGCCCCATAAATAGTCAGGCTGCCTACTTTGTTCTTCCTCCCATTATATTTCTAGAGCCCTATAGAATACAGGGGGAAGTAATCAGAGCAGCAGCCTGGGGAACATTGAGTAGCCCTAAAACCAATCAACCCCCTGCCCCACTGATTACAGTGAAGCTACCTACATTTATCCAACAGCCTACACTACACTATGAGAATGCTACACTTTTTTTTTTTTTTTTGTGTTCCTGTTGGGTAGTTTCATTGTCTGTATTTGTTCTTGCGGCTATGGTTCAGGAAATCCAAAATGTTTCAATTGGCTCTAGAACAAGAAGAGAGGGTTAAAGTTTGAGTAGAGACATCTGTCCCAATAGCAATTTTCTTAGAAAGGAATTCTGCTCACTTTGTGAAAATGTCCTCTTATGCTCTATTTCATCTCCAGAACAGGAAATAAAAGGGAGACCCCCCAAAATGAGACACAGACCCCGAACATAAACCATTACATTTTTCTCCTTCACTCTTCTGTCCAAAACCAAAAGGTTTTGGCTATTTATACACTTTAATACTGAGGCTTCTCTACCTCTGCTGCCCTAGGTACTGGCCCACTGGCCCAATTATGATAAACACAGTCCTGGACTTTTCTATAGCTATACCAAATCTGCATGGTCTTTTTTCATCATTGGAACCTATAGACCAGCTTCTTTCGACATAGGGGTCTCTTAAGCGGTTAGCAGATTGATTTCCTTCTGGATGGTGGCTGCATAGCTCCAGCATGGACTTCACTCAATAGAGACAGTGGCGTAGAACCTCTCCACTCCTCTTTACTAATGGCGCTTTTCCACTGCATGGAACCGAACGGTTCGGCTCGCTTTTGTGCTTTTCCACTGCTGGTACCGCATGGTACGGTGTAGGAACAGTTCGGTACGGTGCGGTACGGCGGCGCTTTTCCACTGCATGGAACCGAACGGTACGGCTCTCAAAAACAGTACCACCTCGATTGTGGTTCCAAGAGGTACCATACCGGTACCATATCCCACAATCCTTTGCATGCAGTCACTACTAGCCACTGATTGGTCAGAGAATCGTTGTTATCCCACCCACTTAACTTTAGTACTACTTTAGTGGAAAAGCAAACCATACCGTACCGTACCGAACCGTTCCAACACCGTACCATGCGGTACCGCAAACCGGGCCAAGCAGGGCCGAGTAGAGCCGAGCCGGTACTTGCAGTGGAAAAGTGCCATAACATCATTGTTAGTAGAGGTCATAATAGAAAAAATAACCCACCAGTTTTCCCTTTCTAGATCTATGTAGATCAGGGTTTCTCAACCATGGAACCCAAGGATTCCTCCAGAGTTTGCTAAGGGTTTCTTGAGCAATAAGCAGTTTCAGCCTCTCAGATACCATTGATCTTTTTAGCTATCTGTAGAGGGGTCATTCTTCCCAATGACCACAAGTGTAAGGAGCATTCTTCCCACTGACCATCACACTAATGTATTGCGACTTGTAGATATAGTCATTTCTATCAGGGATTCCCAGAGACTGGAAAGTTATTTCAAGGGTTCAAAAGGTTAGAAAGGCTGGAGATGGTTTATTCTCATCATGTCAGATGGGTCAAATACAGGCAGTATTTGATCCAAGTATTTGACCCAAGTTTTGGCCTCTCAAAGAGTCCCTTCCTTAAGGTGAGACGGTGACCACCCCCATTTCCCTTGAGGAAGGGACCCTGGAAGGCCCCGAAAAGTTGGCTAAATTTGACCTATGTGGCACAATATGAATAAAATATGTTTATTTTGTATTTAGAAAGTGGGGCTGGTGATTTTTTTCCTTCTATTGTGGTACCGCTTGGCATCATCCATTGTCCCTGAAAGCACCATCCAGCTACAGTGGTACGGAGTGCAGGCAGAACTGTATTTCTTTATGTTTAGTAGAGGCATCACAAAGAAGTTGGACCTTTCTCCATGTCTTCCAAAAGCAGGCATCGGCACTGCCCACCATTCAGATATTTGCCATGCATTATAAACCCCACCTGTCTTGAACCTACTCCAGTCAATATGGGAAACACATGCTGAACACCCATGATGCTCTTCGAGGATGCAGAGTCAGGTCACAGACAATAATAATATTCTTGTAAGCAATTAATGAATCTGAGGAGAAACATTAGTTACTTCCACTGACATGAGCTGTAAATTCAAACCGCAGTAATGTTTTACAGTCCTTGAGGAACAAAGCCTTTGCCTGCAGGCTGGATTAGAGAAACAAGAGAGATCTGGGAATTAAAAAATATGAGTCACAGTCGACAGTAATTCCCAAACCATGGGCCTCATCTATAAAAGCGAGTGAAAAGGGCAATGGAGCCTTTTGCTTCAGCAACCCTTAAGAGTTTCGACTAACTGAATTGGTTTTATGCTTTGATTGGCTGTCAGTGGAGCTATGACCCTTCATGGTGCACCTGTACACAGGTGCTCTTTTTTGTCCAATTGCCAAGGTAGAGAGGTCAAAACAGCACTGACGTATGAGGGTAACAGATGGTGCTGAAGACCCCAACCCCTTTGGGTAGATGTTCCAGTTTGAAGTAGGTGGCCTTTTTACGCCTCCTCACTCCCCACTGTCCTAAAAAACATTACTTTTTTTTTCCGTAAAACCCAACTTAACTCTCATTTTAAGTCAGCTAAATACATTCCAGGTGCATCAAAGCAAGAATGGTTTTCCAGTTAATGTTTTTCAACAGCAGTCACAGCCTAGTAGAAAAGTCTGTCCCCTGCCAGTAGCAGCAGAGTGTGACCATTTGTTATAATACTAGTAGGAGTCTGTCATGTAGAGGAAGGCCTACTGATTGCCAGTGGGCGGAGCTTGGATGGGAACCCCCGAGGTGAGTAGCACAGGCTAACCTGAGGTGCGGAATCTAAGTATCCACCGGTCTTCACCAGAGCCTCTGATGGTGAGGATGGATCCGGCTGTGGGTGAATATCAGGTCGCGGTCCCCAGGGTCGCCCCACCAGGGGAGGACTGGTCAAGGTCCGAAGGCAGATGAGCAGACAAGGAGGATCCAAGAGAATAGTCAAACGAGCCGGGGTCAGGACGGGCAGCAAGCAAACAAAGTCAGGGACGAGCCAAAGGTCAACAGGAATCAGGCAAGGATCAACAGGACGCAGGTTCAGGAACATGGAGAAGCTGAAGACAAGACAGCAAAGGCACAGTGCTGCTGAGGTGTTTAAATAAGGCAGCCTGTTGCCAATTGCTGCAATTAGCCTGCACTAGGTTAACCCTTTGGATGACAGACAGCACATCAGTGTGCTCAGGGAGCATTCCTAACACCATTGCTGTCTGTGGGGAAGAAGAAGATAGTTACCAAAAGTCAGTCAACCCCCCCAACTGAGTCAGACCGATAGATCTGCTGTTTGCAAAGCTCATGTTTCCTACTAGATAGAGAGCCATGGCTCTGAATCAGCTGAGGGTGGGGCAGACCTGTGCAGAGAGACCACTGCTTTCCCCACAGAGCATGCTGGGAGGGGACAGGCTTTTCTATTCAGGCTGTGACTGATAAAGAAAACAGGCTGTAAGGGCTTGTTTACACAGGCATCCAGGGGGTGGTAAAAGCAGGCGATTAAGCTACAGTTTCACCTCCACCGACACCCTCACACCCCCAAATAAAGGGCATGCAGCTGCTAATAGCTCTACACATGCTACGACTGTACTGCTTTGCTTCGGAGGCATTGCAAAAATTAAACCGCTTGTCAAATTTGGTGGGCAGTACTGCCACCAAATATGGCCCGTTTAAGTATATGAGGCTGCCCTCCTAAAGTCTGAAGGACAGCAAACCAACCCTTTGTTTAGAAGGGTTTAGAGACCCCTGCTTTAAACGAAAAGAAGGCTTTGACTGGACCTGGCCTTTATTTGGGGAGTTTGGTTAGGCTTGGTTGGCTGGAATTTCACTGTCGCCAGTAAAAAAAGGTATTGTTGTTAGGCAATTGGCTGTACCCAGAGCCATCATATGGGGAAGGGGAGGAGTAAAACCTCAGTGAAATTCTTCTTGCTCTCTGTTTTGTCCTTTTGGGAAGGATCTAACCCTTCCCTACCCTACTTTAAACTAAAAGAAGGCTTTGACTGGAATTGGGCTTTTACTATGGAGCCTGGTTAGGCTTGGTTGGCTGGTATTTCTCTGTGGCCAGTAAGAAAAACTGTCTTTTTGCTTGGCAATTGGCTGCACTCAGAGTAATTATTTGGAGCAGGGAAGAAGTAGAACCTCTGTGGAGTTCTTATTGCTCTCTGTTTCCCTGTTGGGAAAGTTCTAACTCTTCCCCGCCGTACTTTAAACTAAAAGAAGGCTTTGACTGGACTTGGGCTTAAGGTATGGAGTCTGGTTAGGCTTGGTTGGCTGGTATCTCACTGTTAAAAAGGTCTTGTTGCTTAGAAGTTGGCTTTACCCAGAGCCATCATATGGGGCAGGGAAAGAGTAGAACCTCTGTGAAGTTATTATTGCTCTTTATCTCCCTGTTGGGAAGATTCTAACCCTTCCCTACCCTACTTTAAACTAAAAGAAGGCTTTGACTGGACTTGGGCTTTGACTATGGAGTCTTGTTAGGCTTGATTGGCTGGTATTTCACTGTGACCAGTAAAATAACGGTCTTGTTGTTTGGCAATTGGCTGCACTCAGAGTAATTATATGGAGCAGGGAAGAAGTAGAACCTCTGTGGAGTTCTTATTGCTCTCTGTTTCCCTGTTGGGAATGTTCTAACTCTTCCCCATCATACGTTAAATTAAAAGAAGGCTTTGACTGGACTTGGGCTTAAGTTATGAAGTCTGGTTAGGCTTGGTTGGCTGTTATTTCACTGTGTCCAGTATAAAAAGGTCTTGCTGCTTAGCAGTTGGCTTTACCTAGAGCCATCATATGGAGCAGGGAAAGAGTAGAACCTCTGTGACGTTCCGATTGCTCTTTATGTCCCTGTTGGGAAGATTCTAACCCTTCACCACCATACTTTAAACTAAAAGAAGGCTTTGACTAGACTTGGGCTTTGACTAGACTTGGGCTTTGACTATGGAGCCTTGTTAGGCTTCGTTGGCTGGTATTTCACTGTGGCCAGTAAAAAATGGTCTTGTTGCTTGGCAATTGGCTGCACTCAGAGTCATTTAATGGAGCAGGGAAGAAGTAGAACCTCTGTGGAGTGCTTATTGCTCTCTGTTTCCCTGTTGGGAGGGTTATAACTCTTCCCCATCATACTTTATACTAAAAGAAGGCTTTGACTGGACTTGGGCTTTGACTATGGAGTCTGGTTAGGCTTGGTTGGCTGGTATTTCACTGTGGGCGGTAAAAAAGGGGTCTTGTTGCCTGGCAATTGGCTGCACCCAGAGTCATTTAATGGAGCAGGGAAGAAGTAGAACCTCTGTGGAGTGCTTATTGCTTTCTGTTTCCCTGTTGGGAAGGTTCTAACTCTTCCCCATTGTACTTTAATCTAAAAGAATGCTTTGACTGGACTTGGGCTTAATTATGGAGTCTGGTTAGGCTTAGTTGGCTGTTATTTCACTGTGGCCAGTATAAAAAGGTCTTGTTGCTTAGCAGTTGGCTTTACCCAGAGCCATCATATGGGGCAGGGAAAGAGTAGAACCTCTGCAAAGTTCCGATTGCTCTTTATGTCCCTGTCGGGAAGAATCTAACCCTTCCCCACCATACTTTAAACTAAAAGAAGGCTTCAACTGGACTTGGGCTTTGACTATGGAGCCTGGTAAGGCTTGGTTGGCTGGTATTTCACTGTGGCCAGTACAAAAACGGTCTTGTTGCTTGGCAATCGGCTGCACTCAGAGTAATTATATGGAGAAGGGTAGAAGTAGAACCTCTGTGGAGTTCTTATTGCTCTCTGTTTCCCGGTTGGGAAAGTTCTAACTCTTCCCCGCCGTACTTTAAACTAAAAGAAGGCTTTGACTGGACTTGGGCTTAAGTTATGTAGTCTGGTTAGGCTCGGTTGGCTGGTATCTCACTCTGACCAGTATAAAAAGGTATTGTTGCTTAGGAGTTGGCTTTATCCAGAGCCATCATATGGGGCAGGGAAAGAGTAGAACATCTGTGAAGTTCTTATTGCTCTTTATCTCCCTGTTGGGAAGATTCTAACACTTCTCCACCATACTTTAAATTAAAAGACGGCTTCAACTGGACTTGGGATTTAGTTATGGAGTCTGGTTGGTAATGTGACCTGGCGGGTATTTCTCGGTTGCCAGGAAAAAAGGTCTTGTTGCTAAAGGAAGGAAAGGTAATTTGGTAAGGGCAACCTTAAGGAGAACCAATTTTTTGCCCATGCAGGGCTAAGAAACTGGTTCACTTTAATGCACATCCTTCCTCCTTCAATGGGGGAATGGGGAATAATATGACTCATTCCACTTGCTTACATGACAGCAATGGTGCTTGACAATTAGTTGCACCCAGAGCCTTCACTTGGAATCCACACACCTGTGCAAGCTCTGAAATAGACCTTATACAGTAATTATTCTCTTCTCTCCTGGTGATGAGAAATGGGGGAATGCAGCAGAGGTAAGTTTAAGATTTTGCGGGGGCAAGATTTACATTGAACTTGTGGGTTTGCCCTGCATGAACAAAGCATGGGGTCATTTTAAGCCAAGCAAAACCAATATTGCTTGCTATATGAGAAGGACCCCATCACACCAGAAGAATATACTTGAATTCAGGCCTTGACATTTATGAGTGTTTTTTAGCATTTTATGAGCACTTCAGAGCATTTCCCATTTGCTTTATAACTTTTTTTTAAGCCTTTTGAAGCATTTTGAAGACTTTCATAAGTGCTTCTAATGAGCATTTATAGGCATCTCATGAATATTTACACACGTTTTAGAGGCGTTTTACAAGCGTCCATAGTCTGCAATGGTTGGTGAGAATGCATGAATAGGCTTTCCATACGTCCCTTAGAACAGTCCCCAATGAAAAAATGAATATCCGAGTTTGTTGCCAGCGTTTCATGGAACTTCAGAAAATGCTCATAGTGTGACCTATGTAAGGCATCGCTGATTGAGAAAATTAGGCTGCTTATGGCCACTGTGCTTTATTATTTCATGTGGTAAGTATTCTTTTTCGTCATTTATGGTTATGGTTATCCATTTAAACTTACCAATTCTCATCTGTCCCATTTACAGATGCACTTATATTGTATTTTTAATTTAGTCCAGTTGGTATTCACAGTTTTCTATCCTTAACATTTTCTTTATTTTTTATTTATTTATTTATTTTTATATATAAATTTACCAGAATGCTTTAATTCTTATGAAATGTATTTTAATTGGCTACTGTAGTTGGTCCTATCCTCAACCGTCTGTTGTAGTTTATTCCTTTTTGCCATGTTGACGTTATCGATAACAATTTTTTTGCCCAAAAAATATGGGATTTGTGAACGATCAATAATGTCAACGTGACAACAAAGAATGAACTACAACAGACGGTTCAACATAGGACCAACTACAGTAGCCAATTAAAATACATTTTATAAGAATTAAAGCATTCTGGTAAATTTCAATTAAAAAATGAAATAGTACACAAATTGCATGTCTTCTTTTTTTGGCAAAACAATTACTATTTCATGTTTTAATAGAAATTTAACAAAATGCTTATTAAAAAATGTTTAAATTATCAGGTGTAGTTGGTCCTGTGCTGAACCATTTTCTGTAGTTCATTCCCTGATTTTATTGATAGTACACAAATTTCTCAAATTTTTTTTTTTTCTGGTAAAAAAAATTTGATACACAAGATTATATATTTGGCAAAGTTTTTCCAATTTTGCTTAGTAATTTGTGAAAAAATAATGCAAAATTCCATCTAAAAGGTTTGTTAACCCATATATCAATGACTTGTCTCTTTGACCATGACATTTTCATTTTATTTTTTATATTATAGTATATACAATATATATATATATATATATATATATATATATATATATATATATACATATACAGTGTATACACTATATATACTGTAGATAGATATAATGGAATCTAGATAGATCCTTCTATATATATATATATATATATATACGTATATATACAGTATCTCACAAAAATGAGTACACCCCTCACATTTCTGTAAATATTTTATTCTATCTTTTCATGTGACAACACTGAAGAAATGACACTTTGCTACAATGTAAAGTAGTGAGTGTACAGCTTGTATAACAGTGTAAATTTGCTGTCCCCTCAAAATAACTCAACACACAGCCATTAATGTCTAAACCGCTGGCAACAAAAGTGAGTACACCCCTAAGTTAAAATGTTCAAATTGGGCCCAAAGTGTCAATATTTTGTGTGGCCACCATTACTTTCCAGCACTGCCTTAACCTTCTTGGACATGGAGTTCACCAGAGCTTCACAGGTTGCCAGTGGAGTTCTCTTCCACTCCTCCATGACAGAGCTGGTGGATGTTAGAGACCTTGCGCTCCTCCACCTTCTGTTTGAGGATGCCCCACAGATGCTCAATAGGGGTTAGGTCTGGAGACATGCTTGGCCAGTCCATCACCTTTACCCTCAGCTTCTTTAGCAAGGGAGTGGTTGTCTCAAAGGTGTGTTTGGGGTCGTTACCATGTTGAAATACTGCCCTGTGGCCCAGTCTCCAAATGGAGGGGATCATGCTCTGCTTTAGTATGTCACAGTACATGTTGGCATTCATGGTTCCCTCAATGAACTGTAGCACCCCAGTGCTGGAAGCACTCATGCAGCCCCAGACCATGACACTCCCACCACCATGCTTGACTGTAGGCAAGACAGACTTGTCTTTGTACTACTCACCTGGTTGTCGCCACACACGCTTGACACCATCTGAACCAAATAAGTTTATCTTGGTCTCATCAGACCACAGGAGATGGTTCCAGTAATCCATGTCCTTAGTCTGCTTGTCTTCAGCAAACTGTTTGCGGGCTTTCTTGTGCATCATCTTTAGGAGAGGCTTCCTTCTGGGACGACAGCCATGCAGACCAATTTGATGCAGTGTGCGGTGTATGGTCTGAGCACTGACAGGCTGACCCCCCACCCCTTCAACCTCTGCAGCAATGCTGGCAGCACTCATACGTCTATTTCCCAAAGACAACCTCTGGATATGACGCTGAGCACGTGCACTCAACTTCTTTGGTCAACCATGGCGAGGCCTGTTCTGAGTGGAACCTGTCCTGTTAAACCGCTGTATGGTCTTGGCCACCGTGCTGCAGCTCAGTTTCAGGGTCTTGGCAATCTTCTTGTAGCCTAGGCCATCTTTATGTAGAGCAACAATTCTATTTTTCAGATCCTCAGAGAGTTCTTTGCTATGAGGTGCCATGTTGAACTTCCAGTGACCAGTATGAGAGAGTGAGAGCGAAAACACCAAATTTAACACGCCTGCTCCCCATTCACACCTGAGACATTGTAAAACTAATGAGTCACATGACACCGGGGAGGGAAAATAGCTAATTGGGCCCAATTTGGACATTTTCACTTAGGGGTGTACTCACTTTTGTTGCCAGCGGTTTAGACAGTAATGGATGTGTGTTGAGTTACTTTGAGGGGACAGCAAATTTACACTGTTATACAAGCTGTACACTCACTACTTTACGTTGTAGCAAAGTGTCATTTCTTCAGTGTTGCCACATGAAAAGATAGAATAAAATATATACAAAAATGTGAGGGGTGTTCTCACTTTTGTGAGATATACTATATATATATGTATATATATATATATATATATATATATATATATATATATATATGTATATATATATATATAAAAATAATATCTGTCTTCTGTCTCACTATAGGGGTGTTCTCACTTTTGTGAGATATACTATATATATGTGTGTATATATATATATATGTATATATATATATATATATTTAAAAATAATATCTGTCTGTCTCACTATCTCTCTACTTATCTATCTACTGACACGACTTACAGTTCAGTCTCCACTCCTAGGGTGCTGACTGGACAATGAAGGAGCAGCAACATACTGTGGTCATCCCTCCGGTCAACCTGTTCTCTCCTCCCCCTTTTTAGCACAATTTCCTGCATTACACTGAACTGGCTCCCAGTCCTGCTCCTCCTTCTTCCATTCAAGTGCTGATAGAGAGGGATTAGCAGAGAGGGTGGTCTACTATATGGCCAAAAGTATGTTGAGATCACTCAAAATTATGGAGTCCAGGAGTTTCCAATTAAGGGTCCAATTTACATAACAGTATATAAAGACGTTTTAGACAATTGTGCGCTTTCAACCTTGTGGTATAAGTTTGGGGAACCCCCTTTTGTTCCAGCGCGTATGTGCAGGCCGCTCAAGTTCCTCTAGGGCAGCGACGGTGAACCTTGGCACCCCAGATGGTTTGGAACTACATTTCCTATGATGCTCATCTACACTGCTGAGTGCATGAGCATCATGGGAAATGTAGTTCAAAAACATCTGGGGTGCCAAGGTTCCCCATCACTGCTCTAGGGCTAGGCACAGTCATCCTGCAACAGAACATTGCCTTCACCAAACTCTTACCACAATCAACCCTTCTGATCACCCTTGAGGAGATGAATTAGAATCCAGATTGTGATCCAGGTCTACTCATCCAACATCATTCCTTGACCTCACAAATGTTCTTTCCACTGAATGGACACAAATTCGCTCAGACAACCTCCAAAATTATGTAGAAAACCTTCCCAGAAGAGTAGAGGTTGTTGTAGGTGGAGAAAACGCCCATGGCTTTCGAATAGTAAGTCCAAGAAGCTAATATGAGTGCGATGATCAGGTGTCCACAAACGTTTGGCCAAATAGTTTAGTTTTCAATATTCCCAGTTCAAAGCTCCATAACTTTTCTGGTTTTTAATCATCTAAGCCGTCCATCCCCCCACAATTCCTCCAGCTACAAAAGAGCAAGAGGCATTAGATTCTAGAACATATTTTCCACATCTTCTCTTACTTAGCTAACTGCTGCGTTCCTCCCAAGGAAACCGTATCTTCAGGCGATTCCATGTTACGAGCCAGTAATGGCGTCATGTGCAGTTACAGTATATGTATATCTTTTATTTTGTCTTTTACTGTTGTGTTCTGATTAATCCCAGCGAAACTCAGCCTGGAAGACCGCCAGCTGCCGAAAGGAACAGATTCCCCCAGATTTCACCGCTTTCCTCAGTTACGTAGTCATGGAGTCATGTAAATCGATGCTCTTCGTTGTTTCCTGAGATGTGGACAGTGGGTGACGTCCAGACACATCTGGGTGGAAGTTCTTCTCTTTCTATTAATGTCTACAGATGGAAGGATAAGCCAGCGTCACAGATTTTAAAAAATATGTTTAGATTCCAATATTAAATTAAATCTAAAACCGAATAGTTTAGGGAATGGTTAAAGCGGAGTTCCGGGCAGAAAATCCTGCCTTTACATTTTATGGCATCCGCTTCCTTATCCTTCCATGAGCAAGAATTGGATATTCCCGGCGTTTTTTTTTTTTTACTTACCTTTACAGAGGATAATATACTCACCTTGACATCCACTTCCTCCTTCCTCAGCCGCGCGGCCCGCGCCGTCACTTCCTGTCCCGCAATGCTTCCTGGGAGCTCTTACTCGTCGCTCCCAGGATGCAATCGGCAGTGACGTAGGCGGCCGGCCGCTCCTCTCATCACGTTATTTCCAAACAGGAAATGACGCGATGTTAGGCGGAGCACAGTGCAGACGGCGCCATATTTAAATAGGTCTACTATTAAATAGGCTTTATAGGGGCGGCAACTTCCTCCACGCTGCCGTCCCTATGGAAACAAATACTATGCCGATCGCATAGTACTACGCATGCGCGAGATTTCACGCTGAATTCACCGGCCTCCGCCTACTACAATCAGGAAGCAGGGCAGACATTTCCCCACAGCGGACTCGGTGAACCAGTACAAAGATGGCGGCGCTCAGCAGAAATTATATAAAGTAAGATTTTATGCTTGCAAAACTATTATTCCAATGTATAAAACAGGATTAGCGGATATATAGAGGTCAGAGGGTCACTGTTTGGGAGACATTAAAAAAAAAAAGATTCTGTGGCCGGAACTCCGCTTTAAATCTATCTATCTATCTATCTATCTATCTATCTATCTATCTATCTATCTATCTATCTATCTATCTATCTATCTATCTATCTATCTATCTATCTATCTATCTATCTATCTATCTATCTATCTATCCCCATATCTGGAATTATCAATATCTATCTATCTATCTATCTATCTATCTATCTATCTATCTATCTATCTATCTATCTATCTATCTATCTATCTATCTATCTATCTATCTATCTATCTATCTATCTATCTATCCTCACTGACCACTTTATTAAGTACACCTGTTCTATTGCTTGGTAACACAAATCTATCTATCTCTCCTTTCTCCTGTGCACCATTAAACAGTTAAGAATGTTCCGACTCAGGGAGGGCGGCCGGGAAGGGTTAGAGAGTGGGCAGCACAGGAAGGTTTCTTTAGACCTTTCATTAAACAAGGAGCAGGATTTTCCTTCCTGACTTAATGAAACGGGAAGTCATAGAGAGGCCTGTCTGCCACATGGGACCATAAAAGTGATCTATACCATTCTTAACCCTGTCAGGGGAATATATGGCTCTCTCAGATCCTCCCTCCAGCCCTTCCCCTCAGCCTCGCTCTTCACCTTCACCTAGTAATAGTGCAGCCTGGAAGATTGCTGATATTAATCAGATTTATGGTGTCCTAGGAGCTGTTTCAATCCATGGCATCTACTTAGTAGTAACCATATATTATTTGCCTTTTCTGGCTCTCTAAAGTGGACCTGTCAGGCTCAGTAAAGATAAAATACCCAAGCTAATATAACAGCTGCAATTTAATTAGTACATAAAATCATCGGAAAAAGAACGAATAAAGTCAACACCGGCATCCAAAGCAATACATTGGGGTAAATTTACTAAAGCAATGGAACAGGAGCAGAGCTAAGGCATTACAGTGCGTTTGCATTGCGGGCCCACGTCGTCCTTTGGCGAAGCTCAATCTTTTCAGATTTTTTGGGTCAAACTCACTGCAGCAGCAAAATCACTTAAAAGCCAAAAGTTTGTGGATACCTGATTGTCACACCTCCATGAGCTTGTTGGCCATCCCATTTTAAACCAAGGTAATTAATGCGGAGCTGCCCCCTATTCATGTCTATAATATCCCCTGCTCTTCTGGGAAGACTTTACACAAGATTCGGAGTGTGTCTAAAGCAATGTGTACCCTTCAGGGAAAAAAGTGATTGTGAGGTCAGATACTGATGTTGTATGAGAAGACCTGGTCTCACTACTGGCAATCTAATTCATCCCAAAGAAATTCAGTAGGGTTGAGATCAGGGCTCTTTGTAGGCTACTCGAGTTCCTACACACCAGATAGATTAAACCAGGCGTGTCCAAACTGAGGCCCGGAACCACAGACAATGCGGCCCACTGCCCCCTGACAATTTTTTTTTTTTTGCTGGGGAGGAAGGAAGTCGAGACGGGGGCATGGCCATGGCAGCTTCAAACTAACTAGGGAGAGGCTGACTCAGAGGAGATCATCCACTAGTTGTGTTAAATTAGTGCTGGGGGGGGGGGGGGGGCACGGCAGCTTGGGAAGGGCGCAGCAGCGTTTTATTACTTACATACCATAACTATAGTATATATTTTATATGCGGCCCGAGAAAATTTCTCTACACTCAATGTGGCCCAGAGAAGCCAAAAGGTTGGACACCCATGGATTAAACCATGTCTTTATGGAGTTGTCCACCATTTGTGAAGTTAGGAACCGTTGTAGGAGGAGAAGACGTGGCTCACAATTGGTATTCCAACTCATCCCATAATTGATCAGTAGGGTGCAGGTCAGGGTTCCGTGAAGGCCACTCAAGTTCCTCCACACCAAACTGGTCCAACCATGTCTTTATAGAGCTGGCCACCATTTGTGAGCTCAAGTACTGATGTTAGATGAGAAAACCTGGCTCCTAATGGTCATTCTAATTCATCCCAAATGTGTTCAGTATAGTTGAGGGCTGTGTGTAGGCCACTCAATTCCTCCACACCAAACTCATCAAGTCAAGTCTTTAGCCTAGGTTCACACTTCTTCAAGTTGAAAAAGGAGAAATCGTGCGGGCACTTCCATTGAAGTCAATGAGACTTTAACCCAAAGAAGCTCATGTACTTTTTTACACTTCGAGCAACAAAATTCAAGCGACATGCTGCTCAGGGGTGAACAGGGTCCATTAATTAGAAGGAGTATCTTGATGTTGAACATTGAGGTGCTTTGGGAAACGCACTTCAAAACACTCAGATGTGAACTAGACATGGCTTTGTACACAGGGGCACAGTCATGCTGGATCAAAAAAGGGCCTTCACAAAAAAAGTGCCGCATTCACACTAGCGCGACTTGTCAGGCGACTTGGTCGCCTGACAAGTCGCGGTCGGTCGGTCGCCATTGAATAGTACAGGACCCGTTCTAATAGGAGCGACACAAGTCGCTCCGACTTAGAAAAAGGGTCCTGTACTACTTTGGGGCGACCTGGAGGCGACTTGCATTGACTTCAATTATATGAAGTCCGTGCAAGTCGTGCCGAGGTCGCGGTGCACAGCGTGCATCGCGACTTCACAGGTCGCCCCACAAAATCCTGTCGCAGCAGTGTGAATGGGCTGTGAATGTGCGCAATTGTCTAAAATGTTACATAATTACATAGGTAATCTGGTTGAAAAAAAGTCCATCCAAATGTCTTTGTATGATGTAGTATTAACAGTACCCTTTACGGGAAACATCTGAAAAATCATCAAAAGGGATAGCCACATATACTTCACTATATATAGTGGGATGATCAGGTACTCACATTTTTGGCCACATAGCAGGTTTGATGGTCAGATGATAACAAACTTCTGACCATATAATGTATTAGGAAGCAGATTATTTATATATTTAGCTAGACATCCAAGTCATTTATCAACCCAGCTGTAAGAACTGCACAATAGCACCAAAGCAGCCCCTTCATTTTACTTTCAAACATCCAATGGAAACAATGGAGTTGAAATCTAAATGGGTTTCCAGGGTCAACTAAGTCAATTATTGAAGACACTTTGATGAAAAAAGGACAATTCTGTTTCCAGTAGCCTCCACCAAAGCTTTGTTCCTATTACTGTCAATGTATTTTTTGTGTTCCTCAGACCTTCTTTGAGGATCATGGGAGGAGAGGTGTCAGCTATCCTCTAGTGGCCGACACTCGATAGACTATTAGGCAGAAGTCTAAAAATAAAGTCTACACAGCCCTACCCCGAGGGGCTACTGGGTTACCATGTCCTAATTAGACTATTATAACTCTGGGAGTGTTTGAGTTTGTTTGTTTCTGCTCTCTGGTCGATACCGCCACATAGCCTGGGAGCTGCAAGGGGCTCTGGGTAATATGATAAAGAACCTCCAAAATAATAAGCATCTGTTGATTATCAGTACAAAAGTAATGCAATGGGTCTAATGTACTAAGGGATGCTTGTAGGCTGCTGCATTGGTCATGTACAAACAAGCAATTCATATGCTCACTGAATTTACTAGGTGCTGGTGGAGTATGCCATGTGTGCAGCAAGTATAGCATATGCATTTATCATAATAAATTGGTTTGCTATTGGAATGTACACTCCACTCCAGTGGCTAAGCTGTGCCTTAAAGTGGGTTTCTTGTTAATGTTTTTGGCCTAGTTAACTGTTGTTAGCATTTTAAAGGGTATACCATGTGGGAATAAAACCCTATCAAATACACGGCTATCATAACCCCTTTCGTTGCCAGAGCTGCCCTTTTTACCCCTGAAGATTACTGAAAACCCCCACACATTAGATGACATATATCAAACACAAGGACAAGGTTTATGTGGCCCTCCCACCCTGTTTTGCAGCCAGAACGTGGCCACATCAGGCGCTCAGCCTCCGCTCATTTGTACACACAGAATATTCTTCTATAGTGCACATAGCACATCCATAAACCCTATATGTAGTTCACCTCTGAACTCTGCACTCTGTGCATAGGGCACCCATGGAACTGCACTCTGTACATAGCGCACCCTTGAACAGGGGCAGACTGCCCAGGGGGCATGCACAAACCAGAGACCCATGGTGCAGCGACTCGACCCCCCTCCCACTCTCCCTCTTCCCATCTTCCTCCTGACCCCCATTCCAGGCTGAAGCCCTGCTCCAGGTACTCTCTACCCACTGGCTGAATCCAGGTTCCCAACCTGGCCAGTTGGGGGGGGGTGGTTGGGGGGGGGGGGAGCTGGTACAGCTCATTGGGGCTGGCCAGAGGAGGAGTGTCTCCTGTGGGGCATGGAACTGGCATCTGCTCAGACACAGTTTACACCACCCATGCTGGGGAGAGGTCTGCGCTCTGTCCTTGTCTTCATCCCACACTCAGTAGGTCAGTGGCAGAGACTTTTTACTTCTCTTCACCAGGAATGCTTTAGGCATGTCTGTGGCAGAAGCGGAGCAGCCTTTTTACAGGACATCAGAGCGACCCAGGGGGCAATTTCCCCCCTGCCCCCTGGCCCAGTCCTCCCCTGCCCTTGAACTCTGCACTCTCTACGCTGTGTACTACTGAACTCTGCACTCTGTAAGTAACACACTCTAAAACTCTGTACTCTCTGCGCTGCGTACTACTGAACTCTGCACTCTCTAAGTAACACACTCCTAAACTCTGCACTCTGTACATAGCGTAATTCTGAACTCTGTAGGTAATGCACTGCTGAATCCTGTACTCTGTACATAGCGTAATCCTAATCCCTGCACTCTGTACGTAACACTCTTCGGAACTCTGTACATAGGATAAACCTGAACCCTTCACTCTGTACGTAGCTCACTCCTGAACTCTGCACACTGTACCTAAGGCATTCTCCAACTCTGCTGTGTATATATAGCACACTCCTGAACTCTGCACTCTGTATGTAGCATAAACCTGAACCCTGCACTCTGTATGTAGCGTAATCCTGAACAGTGCACTCTGTAGGTAGCACACTCCTGAACTCTGCACTCTGTACACAGTGCACTCTTGAACTCTGCACTCTGTATGTAACATAATCCTGAACCCTGCACTCTGTATGTAGCGTAATCCTGAACAGTGCACTCTGTAGGTAGCACACTCCTGAACTCTGCACTCTGTACACAGTGCACTCTTGAACTCTGCACTCTGTATGTAACATAATCCTGAACCCTGCACTCTGTATGTAGCGTAATCCTGAACAGTGCACTCTGTAGGTAGCACACTCCTGAACTCTGCACTCTGTACATAGTGCACTCTTGAACTCTGCACTCTGTATGTAACACACTCCTTAACTCTGTACTCTGTACGTAAGGTAATTCTGAACCCTGCACTATGTAGATTGCACACTCCTAAACTCTGTACTCTGTACATAGTGCACTCTTGAACTCTGCACTCTGTATGTAACACACTCCTTAATTCTGTACTCTGTACATAGGGTAATTCTGAACCCTGCACTATGTAGATTGCACACTCCTAAACTCTGTACTCTGTACATAGTGCACTCTTGAACTCTGCACTCTGTATGTAACACACTCCTTAACTCTGCACTCAAAAAAGGGCCTTCACAAAAAAAGTACCACAAGATGGAATGTGCACAATTGTCTAAAATGTTACATAATTACATAGGTAATCTGGTTGAAAAAAAAGTCCATCCAAATGTCTTTGTATGATGTAGTATTAACAGTACCCTTTACGGGAAACATCTGAACAATCATCAGAAGTGAGAGCCACATCAGTTGCGGCTGGTGCTCAAAAAAATTATTTGGGGGGGGGGACTGGGGTGCAAACAGAAAAAATCAAATAGACATTGCTTTGCGGCAAAAATTGCATGAGGTCACAAAAGTGTGAAAGGGGCCTTCAGTAATCAAAGTATAGTGTGCCCCCTTTCAATGCAGAGTTACCACAGCATGCCACCATCAATGCAGGGTTACTACAGCGTGCCCCCATCAATGCAGAGTTACCACAGCATGCCACCATCAATGCAGATTTACCACAACGTGCCCCCATCAATGCAGAGTTACCACAGCATGCCACCATCAATGCAGAGTTACTACAGCGTGCCCCCATCAATGCAGAGTTACCACAGCATGCCACCATCAATGCAGATTTACCACAGCGTGCCCCCGTCAATGCAGAGTTACCACAGCGTGCCCCCATCAATGCAGAGTTACCACAGCGTGCCACCATTCAATGCAGTGACCAGCATGCCGTGCCCGGTGCCTCCTTCAATACCAGCTTGCCTGCCTTGATGCAGAGACCAGCGTGCGTGCCCCCTTCAATGCAGCGCGGGCGCCCCCCCCCAGACCAGTGCACTTACCTGGAGCAGCCCGGCGGCGACGGCTTCTGTCTTCTGTCCCCGCGGGCGGCTTCTCCTCACTCGGCGACAGCTTCTGTCTTCTGTCCCGGCGGGCGGCTTCTCCTCACTCCGGAGGCGCGTCTTCTCAAGTCCTCCTCCTGCTCCTGCCTCCTCCTCGGCCAATGCCATGGGGTTTGCCATGTGGCCAATCAGGAAGCTGGTATTAGACCGGCTTCCTGATTGGCCAGGAGGAGGATCGGTGTGACAATAGCAAATTTTCATTTGCTATTGTCACACAATGGGTGGGCTCTGGGCGCACTGCTCTGCGCCCCGGGACCACCCTTTGCATCACCCCATTAGAGCCTCTGGCTGCATTCTGTATGTAGTGTAATCCTGAACCCTGCTCTCTGCTAAATAGCACACCACAGATACATCTGGCCCTTTGGGGACAACCATACTGCTGATGTGGCCCACAATAAAATTGAGTTTGACACTCCTGCATTAGATATTTTTTGTAAGCAGAGGCCCTGGAGAGTAAAACGTTGGTAGTTGCAGTTTTTATGTCACACAATATGTCACACCTGAGCGTATTGATTTACTGGGCCAACTCAATATTGAAAACTATGGACTAAGACCGAAAAGCCATTAAAGTTCATGTGCTCGTAAGTGTAGGCGTCCAAATACTTTTGGTTATATAGTTTATGTAGCGCGCCTCCTAAAGAGCCGCTGGTGAACTTGGTCTTATTTCCCCCCTTAGAGCACACACAGCCAGACACAACATTTTCCGCATTCTTCCAATGGCTCAAAGGATCAGTCTAGGGATTTATTTTTAGGGTTTCTATTGGGGAAAGATGAACTTGGGTAGGGATGGGGAGAAAAGGATATCCCAGGGCCAGAATTGTAAAACTGTAAAACTTAAGGACTCTTCAACTTCTGGCTGCACTGTACAAGCTGTTGGCTTCACTGCATTCACTTCTGGCTTCACTTGAACAAAATAAATGTCCTACTGCATCTTCAGGCTGACAGTGACCTCTACACCTTCCAGAGTTTAAAACTAGACACTGTCAAACTTTGCAGCACTGGGGTCTTGTACTCACTTAGACACAGGATCATCTGTTGTCCTCTGCTGATATCCACGACGTGGCTCTTACCAGTGAGGAAGGTGTAGACTCCCACTGCCTCCAGACAGCTTAGGTTCTCTCCGACAACTTCCTCCCAAGCTTTCTGTTGCCCCAACTGGATGCTTGGACAAGAACTTGCAAATTGGTCCCCCTGCTAAGCCTAGCTGAAACCTCTGTGTCTTCAGGGTGGGTTCTCAGCAGGGATCTTCTCCTGTGCTGCAATGGACCCAGGAACATCGCTCCCTGCTGCTCCCGCCTCAGATTATTTAAGGGCTCTCTCACCACCATCTGGGCACATCTCCCTAGGGATTGGCTGAAGTCTCATACACATTCAGGCTGCCCACTGAGTCCTCCCTCCCACTATGTTTCTGGAATCCTTTAGAAGACTGGGGGGAGTAAGAGAGCAGCATCACTAAGTAATCAACTCCCTGCTTCTCTGATTACAGAGGAGGTAAACTTAATTTGCTTTGCAGTCTACTCTACACTAGGGGATGCTATATATACAAAGAGAGACTCTATGTGGGAGAGCTCTGAATGGGGTTTATTTCTGTGCCAGGTTTTTGTTGTATGCCTCCAAGATCCCTAAACCTCCAGGCAGGACTCAATACTTTATGAGTTACTGATCTGGAATGAGTATACAAAAGTATACAAGAAAAATCTAAGAAAATTAAGAAGTCTTTGTCAGGTCACCTGTGGCCAGGTGACAACTGCACCCTGTTGGAGACAGGGGTGCAGCGCAAGGTAGTGAACCCGATAGCTGACTGCTGCGGATGGACAGAAATGTGAGCCCAAGATTCCCCAGGGCGCGGAGTCTAAGACCCAGCAGGTGTTCCAGGGCCGTCTTTTCCACTGGGCATGCCCGGTGGTTGCCCGGGGGCCCCACTTGCCAAGGGGCCCCACATGGATGGTTGTATGTCCCTGGTGGTCTAGGGCCCCCCCGTTCCGTTGTCCGCCCGGCCCCCCCCCTTATTGCTTTCCGCCCACCGGCGGCGGCCGTGGCTCGAGTCTGCACTGCAGTGCACACTGGTTGCTAAGGCCAGCCCGATTGGCATCTAGCAACCAGTGACGTTAGCAGAGCAGACCCAGGATGCACAGCGCCGCAGTGAAGGACTCGGAGGAGGATCCTCCTCCTCGTCAGCTCGTCCTCCTCACTCCTCTCCTCTGGCTCCGTCTCGACCCTAGAAGACTGGCTCCGCCTCCGCCTCCACCTCCACCTCCACCCACCTCCTCCCATGTGCAGCCATTGTAAAGGTAAGGCTGCTACAGCCTGCCAGGCTGATTGATTTAATGATATTTGTTTTTAACTCTCGATGACACAAGAGACAGACAACTACCTGTCCTGGAGGATATACCTTACTATATATTGGTCCCTGTAATATGTATATAGTAAGGTATATATCCTCCAGGTAGTAGTTGTACTCTCTTGTCTTGTGTGTATGTGTATATAGTCTATATACATATTACAGGGAACACTATATACTACAAGAGAGTACAACTACTACCTGGAGTATATACCCTACTATATACATATTACAAGGACCAATATATACTACAAGAGACAACTACCTGGAGGATATACCTTACTATATACATTTTTATTCTCGTGCGTGATTGTGTAGGCAGGGGGCCCCAGTGCACTGCATTGCCCAGGGGCCTATAAGGCTCTTAAGATGGCACTTAGGTGTTCCCCAGAGCCTCTAGTGGTGAGGATGGACTTGACTGCAGCTGGGCCCAGGTCCCGGCCACTGGGGTCCCCCGGGTCACGCTCCGTAGGGAGAGAGGGGAAGGAGCAATCAGGACACAAGGGATAGTGATGGGTAAGCCGAGGTCGGGGCAACAGGCAGATGAGGGTAACCAAGGGACAGGTCAAAGGTCAGGGTCACAGGCAAACAGGAGTAGTCAGAGATGAGCCAAAGTCGGTACACAGAAAGGTAGATGTAGCACACGGCAGACAGGAACACAAACTAACAAACACTGTTGAACAGCCAAGCGGACCTGCAGTGTGCTGGTTAATATAGACTTCCTGGAATGGCCTGGGGTGGAGCCGAACAGGGAGGAGAGATGATAAAAGTGGCCAGAAGGAAGAGTCTGGCCTCTAATGCAGACATTTGGATAAGGTAAGCTGCCAGACACTATTACATGTCCATGATTGTCTTTATCTGCATACTTGTTGGGGGTCATTGACTCAAAGCATTGAAGCCAACACATGGACATGACTGCCAGGCCACTGGAAGTCCAAAATTGCCACTTCCTCGCTTCTTTCAGGAAATATTAATCTCTCTCTTCTGTTCTTTAATCTGATCCTATCAGCTGTTCCTTCTGTGCGGCACCAAGTCTCTTGGAGATTCTCCACCTTGCAGCTGTTTGGCTCTGTTGCTAAAGCCGGTGATGTCATAGCGCTGATATTTTACTTGGCCAATTGGGCAAATTGATGTCTCAAGCTGTGACTTTTGTTTTATTCTACAGGCGGGTCCCCTCCTAACACAATAGCTCCACACCTTTTTTTGGTTGGGAGTCATGGTGCTGGAATGTCTGAGTCAAAGGAGCAGCGAAGGTTGGTTCAGCTGGAGAGCGAGCAAGCTTTTGGCTCTCACTGAGAATTAACTCAACGCTTTTGGAAAGACAAGTCGGCCAGCTCAGAACATGAGTAGGAAGGAACGCTTAATTCACAGTAATACAAACTTATGCAATATTATTAATATTAAACGTTATACGCAGAAAATGCTTTTTTTTATTGGGGTGTAGCAGGATCTAAAACCCAATAAAAAATGTTGCAGGGATGCTTGTATTACAGCAAAGTGGGTCCTTAGACTTAGGTATACCATGAGAGAGGTTCAGGAGAGACCCGGGAGCCCCGAAAAGCTAGGGTGCTCTATTATGACAATCTCAAAGCCAGTTTCCCCAAGATAAGTTTAAAGAATTCCAGGCATGGCTAGTTTTACGAAGTTTAATTGCCACATCTTGGATCAATTAAACTATGTATACACCATACCTGTGGGCTCCCTCTAAAACAGTGGTCTCCAAACTGCGGCCCGGGGGCCGGATGTGGCATTTTGCTTGCCTTTATCTGGCCCTTAGGGCATTATTCCACCAATTGACACCAATGATGGAGCACCATTCCCCCTTTTTACACCACCAATAGGGCACTATTCTACTTATTGATAGAAAATGGGGCACTATTCCTCCCATTAGAACAAATAATGGGGCACTAATGTCCAGGCCTTTTTTTTTTCTCCCACTGGCCCCCCTAAAGCCTGAAAGACAGTACACTAGTCCTTTGTTTAGATAGTTTAGAGACCCCTACTATAGAAGCTGGATCACTGTAGTAGGCCCCACTACTACACCGCTACTCCACTGATCCCCACTTGCTTCCGACTCCTGTGCCAAATGGATGTTCTTCTGCATTGTGAACATAGAAGGTTGGCCAATGGGTACAGGCGCCATTTAGAAAATGTGTTGTGATGCTTCAACGAATGCAAAGCATTATCTGATTGGACAAGGTGGACAGCATAACATAACCTACCCGCCTCTCCATCCCATCCAATCAGAGAACGCTCTGCATCCAATGAGAAAATGGAAAACAATGTCTAAACGGCACCTGTGAGGGGGTCAACATTCTTAATTTTTCCCTTAGCATGGGTCCAAGAAGCTAGCGGAGATATTAAAGTAGTGGTGCCTTCTACAATAATTTCCAGCTTTTAGGGGGGTCCCACAAATATGGTATATGTATAGTTACATTGGTCCAAGCTGGGCCCATGTAACTCTGTAGAAAAAATCCATGCCTGAAATTCTACTTCAAGAAAAAGTAGATATAAGGATCTGGACTAAGATTCAAGATCGTTGGTTGGACTTGATGACTAAACCTCGGCAGCTTTACCAAAAGTTGGGTCTCCTGAAGAGGCAAAGTCCATCACTAACAAATCCAAGTGAATTGACAAAAAAGAGATGTTGTTTTAAAGCACAACTCTGGACAAAAAGAAAGTTTTCCCATGCAGTGGAGCTGTGTCCGCCCTGCATGGGTCAACTGCTCATTTGACCCATACAGGGCGGGTCATTTTACGCTCCATCAGCAAACAGCTCTCTCTAACGATCCAGTGGTGGACCGTTTCTGACGTCCTCGTGTCCAGAGCAGGTCTATGGGCGTGATGACGTCAGGAACAGTCCACCGCAAAATCAGACTGGTGATTTATCACTGAAGATCACTTTCAACCTTCTTTTTTTCTGTTTAGGTGTTAATGGTGGCTTTTGTTTGGCCTTTCTGTATGTAAATCCCATTTCCTTTAGGCAATGTCTTACAGTTCGGTCACAGACATGGATTCCAGTTTCTGACCATTTGTTCCTCATTTGTTTTGTTGTGCATTTTCCCCTTAACAACCTTCCCAATTGATTTGTACTTGGTCCAGATTTTAGACATAGCTGACTGGGAACATCTTTTGCAACATTCCGTGAGGATTTCCCTTCCTGAAGAAGTTTTATAATCCTCTTCTTTGTTTCAACTGGCGTGTGTTGGAGCCATGATTCATGTCAATCAGGTTGGTGCAACATCTCACTAAGGTGTGCAAGCACTCTTTTTTAACTGCAGAATAATTCGCAGATGAAATCTGATGCAGATGTTTGTTTTAGAACTTCAAAGTTTTTATTGATTATTTTACTGTTATTTTCTATTTTGACACTTTCCTCTTAATTTTTTATTATTTTTTTTTATAATTTTTATGATAAAACATAAACATCCCTTGTAATAGGAATAGGGCATGACAGGACTTCTTTACAGTGAGATCTGGGGTCTATAAGTCCCCACATCTCTCCTGTAGGCTGAAAAGCCTGAGATTAAAAAAAAAAAAAAAATGATGGCGGCTTACCAGCCGAGAAAACAGCAGTGTTTACATCTGCCGAGGCCGGACGTGACGTCATAACGTCGCGCCTGTCCTCCGAAGGTCATTGACCAGGGACCATCTGGTCCTAGATCAGCTCTATGGTAAATGGCCGCTGCCAGCAGATTAATTCTCCGGCTCGCTGTTTGCACTGGTGAGCTGGTAGAAGCACTGGAGGGCGGCGGGAGGGGGGCGTCCCCTCCCGCCACCTGTAAAAACAATCAAGCAGCTGACCAGCCGCTATGATTGTTTTTACTGTGCAGGGAATCGACGGCATAAAATGAAGATATCTGAATGGTGCCTGCAGCTGCACCCATCATTCAGATTTCACCACTTAAACGCCAGGATGTAATATGACGTCCATCTAAGGAGAAGTGGTTAAAGCCAGAAGGTTAGACCATTAACCACTTGCCGACCGCTGCACGACTGTTTACGGCGGCGGTCAGCCCCTCACAGGCGCGCTCCCGCGCGGACACGGACTCTCCCGCGCGTGTGCCCGGCGGATCCGATGTCCGCCAGGCACTCGCGATCGTCCGTTACACCGGGAGAAAGGCAGGCGGCTAATGTAAACAAAGCCGCCTGTCATTCTCCCCTGTGTAAGAATGGTGATCACACGGTTCTACTATGTAGGACCGTTGATCACTGTTCTTACACATCAAGCCACAGCCAATCACAGTTAGAAATACGCCCCTAGGGACACACTTAACCCCTCCCTCTCAAAAAAAGTTAAACCCTTCACTGCCAGTGTAATTTTTACAGTAACAGTGCATATGTATAGCACTGATTACTGTAGTAATGTCCCTGGTAACCCCAAAAGTGTCAAAAATGTCAGTCAAGGGTCCGATCTGTCCGCCGTAATGTCGCAGTACCGCAAAAAAATCGCAGATCGCTGCCATTACTCGTTGAAAAAAAAAATGACAAAAATCTTTCCCTTAGTTAGTAAATGCAATAACTTTTGCGCAAACCAATCAAAATACGCTTTTTGCGATTTTTTTTTACCAAACATATGTAGCATAAAACAAATTGGCCTAAAATGTTAAAAAATTTAGATTTTTACATTTTTTTGGGGGAATTTTATATAAAAAAAATGTGAAAAATATTATTTTTGCAAAATTGATGCTCTTTTTTTTGTTTATAGCGCATGATCAAAAAATCGCACAGGTGATCAAATACCACCAAAAGAAAGCTCTGTTTGTGGGAAAAAAAGGACGTCAAATTAGTTTAGGTACAGCGTCGTACGACCGCGTAATTGTCCGTTAAAATCATCTAATAATCATAATAGGCCCTGGTCAGGAAGGGGGTAAAATCTTCCAGGGCTTAAGTGGTTAACGGACAATTGCGCGGTCGTGTAATGCTGTACCCAGAAAAAATGTATGTCCTTTTTTTCCCACAAATCTTTCTTTTGGTGGCATTTGATCACCTGTGTGATTTAAATTTTTGCGCTTAAAACAAAAAAAGAGCGACAATTCTGAAAAAAAAAAAAAAAAAAAAAAAAAAACAATATTTTTCAGTTTCTGCTATATAACATCCCCCCCCCCCCAAAAAAAAAAATATAAAAAATAAAAATCAATTTTTTTTCATCATTTTAGGCCAATTTGTATTCTGCTGCATATTTTTGGTAAAAAAAAAAAAAAATCCCAATAAGTGTATTTTGATTGGTTTGCGCAAACTAGGGGAAAGATTTATGTCATTTTTCTTTATTCTTTACTAGTAATGGCGGTGATCAGCGATTTTTAGCGGGATAGTGGCGGACAGATCAGACCCCTAACTGACATTTTTTACACTTTTGGGGGGGACCAGTGATATTACTACAGTAATCAGTGCGACAAGTATGCATTGTCACTGTACTAATGACACTGGCAGGGAAGAGGTTAACCCAAGGGGAGATCAAAGGGTTAAGTGTGAGTCTAGGGGGTGCTTTCTAACTGTAAGGGGAATGGGCTTGTGAAATCAATACAGAGACCTGTGTATCCTAAATAGGAGGATCACAGGCGCTCTGTGTTGATTCCTGAGAGACCAACGGTCTGCTGTGTTTACAACAGCAGACCGCCATTCTGTCTCCATCGGGTGCCGGGTGGCAATCACAGCCGCTGGCCCCATGGATCGGCATTCCCGCTGCCTAGTGGGGGATGAAAGCGCGCCAGTGGCTTGTGCACGCCCCCCAGCACCACTCCCGCCAACCGACGTACCCATACGTCGATTTGCGCAGCCGAGCCAGCCTGCCACAGTATATATGCGGCCGGCGGTCGGCAAGTGGTTAAGTAGCACAGTGCTGAATAGCAAGAAATTCCCAGCTTCCCCGCTGTTAAATGGGGGCACCCGCCAGCCTCCACGGATCGCCCCCGCGGATCGCTGTACAGGTATGGCGATTTACGCCCTGTCATAGTATATATGCGGCGGGCAGTCGGCAAGGAGTTACACTATTGAATGAACATTTTCCAAGATTCCATACTTTTTGCCAGGGGTTGTATAATATGACCCATTCCTAAAGAATTTCTGCAGAGTTGTGACCTTACTGGAAGGTCCATTTTAAGTAATGTTTTGACCTTGTAGGACATCACAAGACCTGAAGATTACACAGAAGGCATTATGTTGGTGCAGAAAGCTCCATGTTTTCTTTATGAGTCACAATAAGGTCACGCCGGGTTCGCAGACAAAAGTCGGTCCTTATCTCTTGATACGGAGAGAGGGAACCTTCCTTCTATGAATGGTCTTGAGCTCGGGCACGGCACTTGTTCAGGTCAGGAGTCCAGGCACGGGTCCCGAAAAAACGAACTTCAATTCCCAAAATAAGAGGTCATGCCGGAGCCAGGCGTCGCTACGTGCCAGTGTGCCCTCTCGGGGACACCATGACCGGGGCAAGCTGGGACCATAATCAAGGCCCAGGAAGTCATTATAAAAGCAAGGGCATTGTTCGAGTGGAAATAACAGCCAAGCAGAGGAGATTGGAGAGGCAGATGGACTGATAGTTACACATTACGGGAAGGGCAGCCAGAATACACAGCCATCTACAAGAGAGTCCAATCAGCTCACATCCATTCCAATATTATATATGGTTTTCGCACTAACAATGAAGCATTGCTTTCAGGTGGCCATTGGTCAGGACTACAGCCTCCTGCCAGTCACATCTCTCCCTGCACTCTATATATAAGAATCCCTTTAGACCTCTAATGCCCAACATGCTGCCAAGAGAGCCAGAGAGCCTCATGCAGCTGTTTGGCACGTGTGGTACCTTTTGGCCACAACATTTAGCCATGGATTGCACTGATTTGTAAAGAAGCTGTAATATTAGTCTCTGACCAACCCCCTGTAGTTTGTCTGCAGTCTCTGACCATCTCCTGTAGTATGTCTGCAGTCTCTGACCATCTCCTGTAGTATATCTGCAGTCTTCAACCATCTCCTGTAGTATGTCTGCAGTCTCTGACCGTCCCCTTTAGTAGGTCTGCAGTCTCTGACCATCTCCTGTAGTATGTCTGCAGTCTCTGGCCATCCCCTGTAGTAGGTCTGCAGTCTCTGACCATCCCCTGTAGTATGTCTGCAGTCTCTGACCATCCCCTGTAGTATGTCTGCAGTCTCTGACCATCTCCTGTAGTATATCTGCAGTCTTCAACCATCTCCTGTAGTATGTCTGCAGTCTTTGACCATCTCCTGTAATATGTCTGCAGTCTCTGACCATCTCCTGTAGTATATCTGCAGTTTCTGACTGTCCCCTGTAGTATGTCTGCAGTCTCTGACCATCTCCTGTAGTATGTCTGCAGTCTCTGACTGTCCCCTGTAGTATGTCTGCAGTCTCTGACCATCTCCTGTAGTATGTCTGCAGTCTCTGACTGTCCCCTGTAGTATATCTGCAGTCTCTGACTGTCCCCTGTAGCATGTCTGCAGTCTCTGACCATCTCCTGTATTATGTGTGCAGTCTTTGACCATCTCCTGAAGTATATCTGTAGTCTTCAACCATCTCCTGTAGTATGTCTGCAGTCTCTGACCATCACTCGCAAAACCTGATGATCCTACCAGCAATCATGTGAACTTCCTGTGCTCTCTCCAGGTGCCTTACTTTTATCTGCTCTGTGTTATGTAATTGGTGGATTGCAGAGCACCTTCCCCCTATGTTATGAAGAACAAGAGAGGGGGATGGTATTGTAGTCCTGTCACATAAGATGACAACGCTGCTGCTCCATAAATACTGTACAGTGAGTGAGAATTGTCACCCTAAGACAAAAGGTGTGTTACTGGCAGGATCATCAGGTGAAACAAAAAAAAAAATGAATGCAACCAGGGTGGGTCAAAGGGGAGGGTGGGGGCATAAGGGACAGCCGTCCTGGGAGCAGCACTTTTAGGTGGCAGGGGAGTGATGGGGAAACACATGGCGAGCCTCACACTTGTAGCTGCTAGCATGCTCCAGATCTTCATGTTTGCCCTGAATGCTGTTTTCACAGCGTGTTACACTTTAGCCGCCCTCAGCTGACACTAAAACATGCCACGCATGCTCAACCACCTCCCAGCTGTTAGAAAGCAAGTGAATGACCATGGGTGTATATAGAAGATAATCTTCCTGTAGCCGCACATCAAAGCATACCGATTAACCTTGAGTGCATGGCAACCTCAGCCTGGGCTTCAACCAGGCCATGCCCCGACGCGTTTCACTCTGACCCACGGAGCTTTATCATGTGTGTACAGCATGCAATGGAAGCTGGAACAAGGGGGCCTGAAAATGGACACAGGGTGGTACGACTATTCAATATAATACTTTAGCAGCAGAGGAGGGTGGGGCAATTCTGCATCTTTGCCATGGCCGCGGGACATACCCATCCTGGTACGGAATGCAACCACCACATCTAAGGACTTTTCAGGATTTTTGTTCTTAAATTTAGATACCCTTTTGAAAAAAAGTTGTAGTTTCTACATCACTTTAGGTATTTAGTATCCCACCAGAAATTAAATCCCTCTTATGGGGGGAAGTTGGACGTTCAAATTGTTGACAACCTTTTTCTCCTCGAAGGAATGCCAATATCTTTGGTATCTCAGCTCACTACCAAACCCTGCTTATATTCACCCAAGATGCTGGCTTTGTTGGCTCACAACAAACCCCCCCCCCCCCTGACCCCACAAGGTTTTCGCCCCCTACAGATGGCGACCATGTTGGCCCAATCCCATGACGCGCTCCCGTGATTTACGGTGCCATTGAAGGTAATGAACTTTTCCTTTCATTGAAGCCTCTTGGTTTGGCTAGGTGCAGTTTCTACATCACTTTAGGTATCTAGTATCCCACCAGAAATGAAATCCCTCTTGCGGGGGGAAGTTGGGCGTTCAAATTGTTGACAACCTTTTTCTCCTCGAAGGAAGGCCAATATCTTTGGTATCTCAGCTCACTACCAAACCCTCCTTATATTCACCCAAGATGCCGGCTTTGTTGGCTCACAACAAATCCCCCCCCCCCCCTGGCCCCACAAGGTTTTCGCCCCTCACAGATGCCGTCCATGTTGCGCTCACCCTGGCCCAATCCCATGATGCCCTCTTGTGATTTACGGCGCCGTTGAAGGTAATGAACTTTTCCTTTCATTGAAGCCTCTTGGGTTGGCTAGGTTCAGTTTCTACATCACTTTAGGTATCTAGTATCCCACCAGAAATGAAATCCCTCTTGCGGGGGGAAGTTGGACATTCAAATTGTTGACAACCTTTTTCTCCTCGAAGGAAGGCCAATATCTTTGGTATCTCAGCTCACTACCAAACCCTCCTTATATTCAACCAAGATGCCGGCTTTGTTTGCTCACAACAAACCCCCCCTGGCCCCACAAGGTTTTCGCCCCTCACAGATGGCGTCCATGTTGGCCCAATCCCATGACAAGCTCTTGTGATTTACGGCGCTGTTGAAGGTAATGAACTTTTCCTTTCATTGAAGCCTCTTGGGTTGGCTAGGTGCAGTTTCTACATCACTTTAGGTATCTAGTATCCCACCAGAAATGAAATCCCTCTTGTGGGGGAAGTTGGACATTCAAATGGTTCACAACCTTTTTCTCCTCGAAGGAAGGCCAATATCTTTGGTATCTCAGCTCACTACCGAACCCTCCTTATATTCACCCAAGATCCCGGCTTTGTTGGCTCACAACAAACCCCCCCCTGGCCCCACAAGGTTTTCGCCCCTCACAGATGGTGTCCATGTTGGCCCAATCCCATGACGAGCTCCCGTGATTTACGGCGCCGTTGAAGGTAATGAACTTTTCCTTTCATTGAAGCCTCTTGGGTTGGCTATGTGCAGTTTATACATCACTTTAGGTATCTAGTATCCCACCAGAAATTAAATCCCTCTTGTGGGGGAAGTTGGACATTTCAAATGGTTCACAACCTTTTTCTCCTCTAAGGAAGGCCAATATCTTTGGTATCTCAGCTCACTATCGAACCCTCCTTATATTCACCTAAGATGCCGGCTTTGTTGGCTCACAACAAACCCCCCCTGGCCCCACAAGGTTTTCGCCCCTCACAGATGGCGTCCATGTTGGCCCAATCCCATGACGAGCTCTTGTGATTTACGGCGCCGTTGAAGGTAATGAACTTTTCCTTTCATTGAAGCCTCTTGGGTTGGCTAGGTGAACAGCGGCTATGACCCCCAACCCCTTCTAGGTCAAAGAAAACGTTCCTTAAACAGGTCAGATTTATGTGTGGGCCCCCAGGCCCTCTATTGAGGCAGGGAGGCCTAAATTTTTTTGCTACGGCCTGTTTGTATTGTTTTTCTTTTTCCACGGTGGCACTCGGGATCGTAAAGTGGTATCAATCACTCCACCTCCGCCCCTTGGTCACAGACTTCCAGCTCATAAACCTGAACTTTGGCCTAGTTGCACTTCAAAGCCAAGGTGGCCGGCCTTTCTGTTGGCCCTCCTCCTCCCCCCTCCCTTTATAGCTAAGCAAGGTCAAAAGGGCCTCAAGTCCATTGCTCGGCTCTCTTCGTAATGCAAAGCGGGGAGGTTTTCAAGCAATTATCAGAGGGATTCGGTCATTCCGGCCTGGCCTGGGATCCATCGCTTGGCCAACGGTTGACCTCTTTTTTAAAAGAAACAGTTTTGTATTATCCAAAAAAAAAAAAAAAGGATTAGAAGGAAAAAGTGGAAATGCCACGATGAGGCGGGAGGTGAAAGGGGGTGGGGGGGACTTTATTCAAAAAATATGTGAGGGGAATGAGTGATAGGGCCTGGCCTCCCCATGGCCTCCTAGTTTCAGGGCAACATTTCATCTTTGGCTGATGCTGGGCTTAGTGTTAGTCACATCGGGATCTGCTTAGTTGGAGCTGTCAGGAGGAGGTCAGCTGTGGGAAGTGTTTGCTCTCCGGGGGTTAAAACCCTTTGCCTGTCATCTCCGGCCTCCGGGCCTGCAGCTTTATTCTGCCTTCTGTTGTCTTCAAGGAGAACCCCCGGACACGTTCAAAAAAGCTCATATTGACTGTATTGAGTGTATTCGCTGAACAATGGCACAATGGCTTTTTTATTTTTATTACTTCTATGTCCAGAAAGGGAGAATACCTATTTTTAACCATCAAGGGCCGCCACACTGGAAATAATTAATGCCCCCCCTCACTTATCAGGGGTTACCAGTCAGGAAAGGGTTAATTCATCCCCACCTGACCAGGGGCCACTGGTTAAGAAACATTCAATTGCCTCCTAAACACACACACACACATACATAACTGAAGCAGACAATCGAGAAAGGGTCAATGCCCCCCTCACTGATTAGGAGGTCACTGGTCAGGAAAGGGTTAATGTCCCCCACTTATTAGAGGCCACTGGTCATAAAAGGGTCAAATGTCCCTTCACACACACACGCACACACATGCACACAACTGGGACTGAAAATGAAGAAAGGGTTAATGCCCCCACGCCCCCTCCACTGATTAGGGGGTCACTGGTCAGGTAAGGGTTAATACCCCCTCATTTTTAGAGGCCACTGGTCAGGAAAGGGTCAAATGTCCCTACACACACACACACACACACATGCACGCACACACACACACACACAACTGGGGCTGACAATCAAGAAGGGGTTAATGCCCCCCTCACTTATGCGGGGCTACCAGTCAGGAAAGGGTTAATTCCTCCCTACCTGACCAGGGGCCAAGAAACAATCAATTGCCTCCTTAACACACACACAAACACAACTGAAGCAGACAATCGAGAAAGGGTCAATGCCCCCACCCCCCCCTCCACTGATTAGGGGGTCACTGGCCGGGAAAGGGTTAGTGCCCCCTCACTTTTTAGAGGCCACTGGTCAGGAAAGGGTCAAATGTCCCTACACACACATGCGTGCGCGCGTGCAAACACAACTAGGGCTGACAATCAAGAAAGGGTTAATGGCCCCCCCCCACACACACACACACTTATCAGGGGGCCCTTGTCAGTAAAGGGTTACTGCCCCTCACCTATCAGGGGACACCAGTTAAGGAAGAGTTAAATGCCCCCTCACTTATCAGTAGCCAGAGATCAAGAGAGGGTTAATAAACCCCCCATATATCAGGTCAGGAAAGGATCAATCGCCCCCTACGCACACACACACAACCACATGCAAACATAACTGGGGGTGACAATCAAAAAAGGGTTAATGTCCCCCTCATTTATCAGGGCCCACTGGTCAGAAAAGGAATAATGCCTCACCTCACTTAATATGGACCACCAGTCAGGAAGGGGTTAATGTCTTCTCAGTTATCAGATGCCACCGGTCTGGAAAGAGTTAATTCCCCCACCCCTTCGCACTTATCAGGGGCCATCAGTCAGGAAAGGGTGAAGGCCCTTATCGGTAGCCACTGGTCAGGAAAGGGTTAATGCCTTCCCAATTATTAGGTCTCACTGCTCAAGACCTTATCAGGGCCTGCCAGTCAGAAAGGAGTTAATCCCCCCCCACTTAATCCCCCCCCCCACGGGTCAGGAAAGTGTTAATCACCCCCTACACACGCACACAAAACACAGCTGGGACTGACAATCAAGTAAGGGTCAATGTCCCCCCTCACTGATGGGAGGGGTAACTGGTCAGGAAAGGGGTAATGCCCCCCCACTTATCAGGGGCCACTCATCAGGAAGGGTTCAGTTGTCCCTGCGCACGCACACAACTGGGGCTGACAAATAAGAAAGGGTTAATGACCCCCCTCACTTATCGGGGTCTCCTTGTCAGGAAAGAGTTAAAGCCTTCTCACTTATCAGGAGCCCTTGGTTAAAAGAGGGTTAATGCCCGCCAGGAAAAGGTTATTGCCCCCCTTACTTTTTAGGGGCCCCTGGTCAGGAAGGGGTTAATGCACCCCCACCAATCAGGGGCCACTGGCAAGGAAAGGGTCAATCGCCCTCTACACACACACACACACAACTTGGGCTGTCCATGAAGAAAGGGTTAATCCTCCCTCACTTATCAGGGTCCACTGGTCAGGAAAGGGTCAGTTTCTTCCTACACACACCCACACCCACCTCCACTGATCAGAGAGTCACTGGTCAGGAAAGGGTTAATGCCCCCTCACTTATCAGAGGCCACTGGTCAGGAAAGGGTTAATGCCCCCCACACACACTTACCAGAGGCCCCTTGACAGTAACAGGTTAATGCCCACTCACTTATATGGGGCCACCAGTTAGAGAAGGGTTAAATGCCCCCTCTCACTTATTAGGAACCACAGGTCGAGAAAGAATTAATACCTCCCCACTTATCAGGGTCCACTGGTCAGGAAAGGGTCAATCGCTCCCTACACACAAACATAACTGGGGCTGACAATTAAAAAAGGGTTAATGTCCCCCTCATTTATCAGGACCCACTGGCCAGGAAAGGGTTAATGCCCCACCTCACATATTAGCGGCCACTGGTCAGGAAAGGGTCAATTGTCTCTACACACACAAACACACACGCGTGCGCAAACACAACTGGGCTGACAATCAAGAAAGGGTTAATGCCCCCCTCACTTATCAGGGCCACCAGTTAGGGAAGGTTAGGTTAAACGGCCCCCTCACATATCAGGAGCCACGAGTCAAGAGAGGGTTAATATACCCTTCCCAAAAAAATCAGGGCCCACTGGTAAGGAAAGGGTCAATTGTCCCCTACACACACACACCCACCCAGATGCAATGCCCCCCTCATTTTTCAGGACCCATTGGTCAGGAAAGGGTTAATGCCCCCTCACTTATTAAGTGCCACTGGTCAGGAAAGGGTTAATGCCCCCCTAACTTTTCAGGACCCACTGGTCAGGAAAGGGTTAATGCCCCCCTAATTTTTCAGGGCCCACTGGTCAGGGAAGGGTTAATGCCCCTTCACTTATTATGTGCCACTGGTGAGGAAAGGGTTAATGCCCCCCTAATTTTTCAGGGCCCATTGGTCAGGGAAGGGTTAATGCCCCCTCACTTATTATGTGCCACTGGTGATGAAAGGGTTAATGCCCCCCTAATTTTTCAGGACCCACTGGTCAGGAAAGGGTTAATGCCCCCCAATTATTAGGTCACTGGTCAGGAATGGGTTAAAGCCCCCCTTACACATTAGGGGTCACTGTTCAGCAAATGATTAATGCCTCCTCACTTATTAGGTGCCACTGGTCAGGAAAGAGTTAATGCCCCCCCCCCCCCCCACTTATCAGGGGCCATCAGTCAGGAAAGAGTTAATGAAATTAGCAAGGGCCACTGGTCAAGAAAAAGTTAATGCCCCCCCAATTATTAGGTCACTGGTCATGAATGGGTTAAAGCCCCCCCTTACACATTAGGGGCCGCTGGTCAGGAAACCGTCAATTGCCCCCTAAACACGCACACAAAACACAGCTAGGGCTGACACTTAAGAAAGGGTCAATGTCTCCCCCCCCCCCCACTGATCAGGGGGGTCACCAGTCAGGAAAAGGTTAATGCCTTTTGTAAGGACCCCCCCCCACAAACACTTATCAGGGGCCCCTTGTCAGGAAAGAGTTAAAGCCTCTTCACTTATCCAAAGCCCTTGGTTAAGGGAGGGTTAACGCCCCCTCACTTCAGGAAAGGGTTAATGCCCCCCCTCACTTTTTAGGGGCCCCTGGTCAGGAGGGGTTAATGTTCCCGGACTTATTAGGGGGCCACTGGCCAGGAAAGGGTCAATCGCCCTCTTCACAGAACACGCAAACACAACTGGGGCTGGCCTTCAAGAAAGGGTTAACCCCCCCCCCCTCACCTATTAGAGGGCACCTGTCAGGAAAGGGTTAAGGACCCCCTTATATATATTAGGGTCCACCGGTCAGGAAAGGGTTAACCGCCTCCTACACATGCAACTGGAGTCGCCAGTGACAAAAGTGTTTTTGAGGCCCCCTTGTGCACACAACAGGGACTGCAAGTCACAAAAGGGTTAAAGGGTCTGCCCATTCACATATTTATATTATAACAGAATAATATATATATATATATATTTTTTTTATAAGTGATTTGTTTTTTTCTAGAGGGTGTGCAATTTGTGTCTTTATTTATTAAAGGGTGGGATTTTTTTTATTTTTTATTTTTTTTATGAAGGGTGTGTTTTTTCTTTTTTACAGGGTGTAATTTTATTTTTACAGGATATAATTATTTTTGTATGGTATGATTTTTTTTTTTTTGATAGGATGAATTTGTGTTTTTTACATTTTAAAGGGTGTGATTTTTTTTTTTCAAGAAAATTTGTTTTTTAAATAGGGTACATTTTTTTATTTTTTTTATTGAGGACTTATTTGTACGTGTCTTGCATTTGAATAGCCCCCAATGCACTACGTCAATTAATTAATTAAATAACAAGCTATCAGATAACAAGCTTTTGCTCCAAAACTCATATTTTTTTAAATTATTTAATTTAATTAAATAGCAATTTATCAATTAAAATTATTTTGGTTTCTTTCATCCATTTTTTTGAAGAAGGAGTGTTTTGGCCTCAAAACACGTCAGATTTTTTTAAAAAAATAATTAATTTTAATTTATTTAAATAGCAATTTATCAACTAAAATAATTTATATATTTTTCATCCCTTGTGAGGGGGAGTGCTTTGGCTCCAAAACTCAATGGATTTTTTTAAATTAATTTAATTGAATTAAATAGCAATTTATCAATTAATATTATTTTGGTTTCTTTCATCCATTTTTGAAGGAGTGTTTTGGCCTCAAAACATGTTGGATTTAAAAAAATAAATAAATTGAACTAAATACATTTTTATTTATTTATTTAAGTATGCATTTATTAATTTAAATAATTTATGTCTCTTTCATCCCTTTTGAGGAGGAGTGCTTTGGTTCCAAAACTCACTGGATTTTTTAAAATAATTTAATTTAATTAAATAGCAATTTATCAATTAAAATTATTTTGGTTTCTTTCATTCATTTTTGAAGAAGGAGTGTTTTGGCCTCAAAACATGTCGGATTTTTTTTAAAAAAATGAATTAAACTAAATACATTTTTATTTATTTATTTATTTATTTAAGTATACATTTATCAATTAAAATCATTTATGTCTCTTTCATCCCTTTTGAGGGGGAGTGCTTTGGCTTCAAAACTCATTGGATTTTTTTAAAATAATTTAATTAAATTAAATAGCAATTTATTAATTAAAATTTATTTTGGTTTCTTTCATCCATTTTTTGAAGAAGGAGTGTTTTGGCCTTAAAACAAGTTGGATTTTTTTAAAAAAATAATTAAACTAAATACATTTTTTAAATGTATTTCTTTAAGTAGCATTTTATCAATTAAAATCATTTATGTCTCTTTCATCCCTTTTGAGGGGGAGTGTTTTGGCTCCAAAACTCATTGTATTTTTTTAAATTATTTAATTTAATTAAATAGCAATTTTTCAATTAAAATTATTTTGGTTTCTTTCATCCATTTTTGAAGAAGGAGTGTTTTGGCCTCAAAACACGTTGGATTTCTTAAAAAATAAAATAATTAACTAAATAATTTTTTTTTAAATTTATTTAAGTAGCAATTTATCAATTAAAATTATTTATGCCTCTTTCATCACTTTTGAAGGGGGAGTGCTTTGGCTCCAAAACTCATTGGATTTTTTAAAATTAATTCAATTGAATTAAATAGCAATTTATCAATTAATATTTTATGTTTCTTTCATCCATTTTTGAAGAAGGATTGTTTTGGCCTCAAAACACGTCGGATTTAAAAAAAATAAATAAATAAATAATTAAACTAAATTTATTTTTTTTTTAAATGTATTTAAATAGCAAATTATCAATTAAAATAATTTATGTCTCTTTCATCCCTTTTGAGGGGGAGTGCTTTGGCTCCAAAACTCATAGGATTTTTTAAAATGATTTAATAAATGAAATAGAAATTTATCAATTAAAATTATTTTGGTTTCTTTCATCCATTTTTGAAGAAGGATTGTTTTGGCCTAAAAACACTTTGGATTTCTAAAAAAAAAAAAAAGAACTAAATACATTTTTTTAAATTTATTTAAGAAGTAATTTATCAATTAAAATAATTTATGCCTCTTTCATCCCTTTTGAGGGGGAGTGTTTTGGCTCCAAAAATCATTGTATTTTTTTTAAATTATTTAATTTAATTTAATTAAATAGCAATTGATCAAATAACATTATTTGGTCTCTTTCATCCCTTTTGAGGGGGAGTGCTTTGGTCACAAAACACATCAGGTTTTTTTTTTTTTTATTAATTTAATTTATTTAATAGCAATTTATCAATTAAAATTATTTTGGTAACTCTCATCCCTTTTGGTCTGATGCTCCTTTTTCTATGTTTCTATGGTTTGGGTTACTGTTCACCCATGGCAGCCAGTAAAATGTAAAAAAAAAAAAAAAAAGCTGGTGGGTCCAGCAGGCAAATCAAAAACTGCGAAAAGAGGTACAGTAAGGGAATTAAATACAACTGTGATTGGGTATACAGAATTTAAAAAATAATAATAATAATATTAAAATTAAATTAAATAAAAAAAATTATAAAAAAAAATTAAATTTAATAAAAAAAAAAAAAAAAAAGGATTTGACTCTATATGTTTCCATTTCAGATGTCCGCGCTGTTAAACATCACCTAGGAGCAGATAAACCGCACGGCCCTCCTCGATGAGCGCACTTTTTCCGTGTTTCCAGCGGTAATTGAAACAAATGACTTATGGTTTGGCTGCAGCTCCGCTCGGAAATTTCTGCTGAGTGTGTGAAAACGGAGCGTCGTGAATAAAATTCCCCACCACCACTGGACCTGATAGGGATTAAAGAGCGAGCGTTCAATCAAGCCGGGCCGCTCAGGCAGCAGCTGTGCAATCCAGATTTAAAGTGGAGGAAACAGCGGCTTCTCTACGGGGATCAGGAATAAAATACCAAGGAATTAATTTGAACCTCTCATCAGATTTTTTTTTTTTTTCAGATAGAAGCATGCAAAATATAGAATGTGTAACATTTGCAGGTATCAGCCGGCCCCCTGACAATGCCTTCATCTGCTTTTCTCTCCAGAAGGACGGCACCACCTTTATTCGGGCATCATCCAGGATGCCCATCTTCCTCCTAAACTATTATAAATTTGGTTTTATATATTTTTTTTATTTTTCAATTAATTTTTATCTCCTATGTATTCTTTTACAGGATTATAATTTATACACTGTTCACTTTGCAGCCATATGGAGATTTTTTCATTTATTATATTAATAAAATATTAGCAGTATTATGTTCCTTTTAATTCATGTTCTTGCATTCTTTTTGCAATTTTTTTTAATGTATTTATTATACATGAAATGAAGAAGCGATTAATATATTAGCAGTATTCTGTCCCTTTTAATTCATGTTTTCATGAATCAATGCATTCATTCTTGCATTCTTGTTGCAATTTTTTTAATGTATTTATTATTTATTTATTATCTAAGTATCTATTTATTTGTTGATTTATTATTAACTTTTTATAATATTTAAAAAAATTCATAGAAGCATGGTAATTAGTTTCTTTGTATCATCATGTTTATTTTTAGCCCTAATGAAGGAGTGCTGTTGCTGCCAAAATGCGTTGGGCGTTTTTTTTTTCCATGTGATCAAATTATAAACAATTAAAAGCACTTGGACATGGATATAATATATATATATATATATATATATATATATATATATATATATATATATAATATGCACACCAGTTATGAGATATTATAATATATTATACTAATAAAATATTAGCAGTAATGTTTTCCTTTTAATTCATGTTCTTGCATTCTTGTTGCAATTTTTTATGTATTTATTATTTATTTATTATCTAAGTATCTATTTATTTGTTTATTTATTATTTACTTTTTATAATATTTTTTAAAAAAAATTCATAGAAGCATGGTAATTAGTTTCTTTGTATCATCATTTTTTTTTTAGCCCTAATGAAGGAGTGTTGTTGCTGCCGAAATGCGTTGGACGTTTTTTTTTTTCCCATGTGATCAAAATATGAATAATTAAAAGCACTTGGACATGGATATAATACGGACAATGATCATTTCACAGCAGTTATGAGATATTATAACTGCTATTATAACTGAGATATTATAACTTTATATTATAATATATTTTTAATCATATTCTTGCATTCTTGTTGCATTTTTTATGTATTTATTATTTATTTATTATTTAAGTTACTACTTATTTGTTTATTTATTATTTACTTTTTCTAATATTTTTAAAAATTCATAGAAGCATGGTGATTTGTTTCTTTGTATCATCATATGTATATATATTTGTATATATATATATATATATATATATATATATATATATATATATATATATATATATATATATATTTTTTTTTTTATGTATGTTTTTAGCCCTAATGAAGAAGCGATTAAAATATTAGCAGTATTATGTTCCTTTTAATTCTTGTTCTTGAATTCTTGTTGCATTTTTTTATGGATTTATTATTTATTTATTATCTAAGTATCTATTATTATTATTATTATTATACAGGATTTATATAGCGCCAACAGTTTGCGCAGGGCTTTACAATGTGAAGGAAGACAATACAGTTACAATACAGTTCAAAACAGGAGGAACTAGAGGGCCCTGCTCGTTAGAGCTTACAATCTTGAAGGGAGGGTCAAGTGAAACAAAAGGCAATAACCGTGGGGGATGGGTTGATGGAGAAAAAGGAGGTACATTTGTTAGGGGTTGGTAGGATAGGCTTCTCTGAAAAGGAGGGTTTTCAGAGATCGCCTAAAAGCTAATAGAGTGGGGGATAATCGGACAGATAAGGGTAAGGAGTTCCATAGGATTGGAGAGGCTCTGGAAAAGTCCTGGAGGCGAGCATGGGAGGAGGTGATGAGTGAGCTAGAGAGCAGGAGGTTTTGAGAGGAACGAAGAGAGCGATTAGGTTGGTATTTTGAGATGAGGCTGGTGATGTAGCTGGGGGCTAGGCTGTGGATTGCTTTGTAAGATGTTGTAAGTATTTTGAATTTAATTCGTTGGGTGAGCGGAAGCCAGTGGAGGGCTTGACAGAGAGGAGCAGCGGTCACTGAGCGATTGGTGAGGTGGATGAGTCTGGCGGCAGCATTCATGATGGATTGAAGGGGGGATAGCCTGTGTAAAGGTAAACCAATGAGAAGGGAATTGCAGTAGTCGAGGCGCGAGATGACCAGGGAGTGAACTAGGAGTTTTGTTGTGTCTTTGGTTAGAAAGGGGCGTATTTTGGAGATGTTGCGGAGGCTGAGGCGGCAAGATTTGGACAGCGATTGGATGTGGGGTTTGAAGGAGAGTTCAGAGTCCAGGACAACACCTAAGACCTTGGCATGTGGGGATGGGCTGATGGTAATGCCATTGATATTGACGGAGAAATCAGGGGAAGGGGCACGAGGTGGAGGAAAAATTATAAGCTCGGTTTTGGATGGATTGAGTTTGAGGAAGTGGTGAGACATCCAGACCGATATATCTGATAGTAAATTAGTGATACGTGAGGAGACTGATGGAGAGAGCTGAGGAGTGGATAGGTAGATTTGGGTATCGTCAGCGTAGAGGTGGTATTGGAAGCCGTGGGAGGCTATCAACTGACCTAGAGAGGAGGTATAGATTGAGAATAGGAGGGGTCCAAGAACAGAGCCTTGGGGGACCCCAACAGAGAAGGGAAGAGGAGAGGAGGAAGTAGAATTGTAGGTAAAGCTAAAGGTGCGGTTAGATAAGTAGGAAGATAACCAGTTAAGAGTACAGTCACGGAGACCAAAGGCATGGAGTTTTTTGAGGAGGAAGGGATGGTCAACCGTATCAAAGGCAGCAGAAAGGTCCAGAAGTAGGAGTACAGAATAGTGTCCATTGGTTTTGGCCGTTAGCAGATCGTTTGTCAGCTTTAGGAGTGCAGTTTCAGTGGAGTGTTGAGGCCGAAATCCAGACTGAAGGGGATCAAGGAGGCTATTCTCAGCAAGGTGGTCGCACAGTCGGTTGTAGACTAGACGTTCGAGGAGTTTGGATGAAAAGGGGAGCAAGGAAATAGGGCGTAGGTTGTGAAGACTGATTGGGTCCAGTGAGGGCTTTTTAAGTATGGGGCTGACTAGTGCATGTTTTAGAGAGTTGGGGAAGATGCCAGAAGAGAGAGAGAGATTGAAGATGTGGGTTAGAGAGTGTAGAATAGGGCCCGAAGGTGAACGTAGCATTTGCGAGGGAGCAGGATCCAGAGGGCAGGTTGTTATGTGGACGTTAGCAAGTAGTTTAGCAACCTCGTCTGTAGTGGCGGGGTTGAATGAGGGAAGTAATGATCGCACTTGTGGGCGTGAAGCATAAGGCATGGAGGAAGGTATCTGAACAGCAACGATCTCCTTACGAATTGATTTTTATTTGTTTATTATTTTCTTTTTATAATATTTAAAAAAATTCATAGAAGCATGGTGATTAGTTTCTTTGTATCATCATTATTTCGTTTTTAGCCCTAATGAAGGAGTGTTGTTGCTGCCGAAATGCGTTGGGCGTTTTGTTTTTTCCCCATGTGATCAAATTATGAATAATTAAAAGCACTTGAACACAGATATAATACGCTCACTGATCATTTCCCAGCAATCATGAGATATAATAATATATTATACTAATAAAAAGATTAGCAGTATTGTGTTTCTTTTAATTCATGTTCTTGCATTCTTGTTGCAATTTTTTTAATTTTTTTATGTGTTTATTATTTATTTATTATCTAAGTACCGTATCTATGGTGATTAATTTTTTTGTATCATCATATTTTGTTTATGTATGTTTTTAGCCCTAATGAAGAAGCATTTAAAATGTTAGCAGCATTATGTTCCTATTAATTCATGTTCTTGCATTCTTGTTGCATTTTTTAAATGTATTTATTATTTATTTATTATTTAAGTATCTATTTATTTGTTTATTATTTACTTTTTATAATATTTTTTAAAAATTCATAGAAGCATGGTGATTAGTTTCTTTGTATCATCATATATATATTTTTATGTATGTTTTTAGCCCTTATAAAGAAGCAATTAAAATATTATCAATATTGTGTTCCTTTTAATTCATGTTTTCATGAATCAATGCATTCAATCTTGCATTCTTGTTGCAATTTTTTAATGTCTTCATTATTTTTTTATTATCTAAGTTTCTATTTATTTGTTTATTTATTTTTTATAATATTTTTAAAAAAATTCATAGAAGCGTGCTGATTAGTTTCTTTGTATCATCTTTTTTTTTTTTTAGCCCTAATGAACGAGTGTTGTTGCTGCCGAAATGCGTTGGGAGTTTTTTTCCCCCCCATGTAGTTAAATTATGAACAATTAAAATCACTTGGACATGGATATAATACGCACACTGACCATTTCACAGCAGTCATGAGATATTATAATATTTTATACTAATACAATATTAGCAGCATTGTATTCCTTTTAATTCATGTTTATTTATTATGTATTTCTTGATTTTTTTATGTATTTATTATTTATTTATTATCTAAGTATCTATTTATTTGTTTATTTGCTATTTTCTTTTTATAATATTTTTTTTAAAAATTCATAGAAGCATGGTGATTAGTTTCTTTGTAACAACATTTTTTTTTAGCCCTAATGAAGGAGTGTTGTTGCTGCCAAAACGTTTTGTTTTTTTCCCATGTGATCAAATTATGAATAATTAAAAGGACTTGGACACGGATATAATATGCACGCTGATCATTTCACAGCAGTCATGAGATATAATAATATATTATACTAATAAAAAAATTAGCAGTATTATGTTTATTTTAATTCATGTTCTTGCATTCTTGTTGCAATTTTAAAAAAAATTTTTATGTGTTTATTATTTATTTATTATCTAAGTATCTATGGTAGATTAGTTTCTTCGTATCATCATATTTTTTTTTTATGTATGTTTTTAGCCCTAATAAAGAAGCGATTAAAATATTAGCAGTATTATGTTCCTTTTAATTCATGTTCTTGCATTCTTGTTGCATTTTTTATGTATTTATTATTTAAGTATCTATTTATTTGTCTATTATTTACTTTTAATAAAATTTTTAAAATTCATAGAAGCATGGTGGTTAGTTTCTTTGTATCATCATCATTTTTTTTTTTTTTTATGTATGTTTTTAGTCCTAATGAAGAAGTGATTAAAATATTAGCAGTATTGTGTTCCTTTTAATTCATGTTCTTGCATTCTTGTTGCATTTTTTTATGTATTTATTATTTATTTATTATTTAAGTATCTATTTATTTGTTTATTTATTATTTACTTTTTATAATATTTTTAGAAATTAATAGAAGCATGGTGATTCGTTTCTTTGTATCATCATATTTTATTTTTTTTATGTACGTTTTTAGCCCTAATGAAGAAGCGATTAAAAAATTAGCAGTATTATGTTCCTTTTAATTCATGCTCTTGCATTCTTGTTGCAAATTTTTTTATGTATTTATTTATGTATTATCTAAGTATCTATTTATTTGTTTATTATTTTTGTATACCATTTTTAAAAAATTCATAGAAGCATGGTAATTAGTTTCTTTGTATCATCATTTTTTTTTTTTAGCCCTAATGAAGGAGCGATGTTGCTGCCGAAATGCGTTGGGCGTCTTGTTTTTTCCCATGTGATCAAATTATGAATAATTAAAAGCACTTGGACATGGATATAATATATATATAATATGTACACTGATAATTTTACAGCAGTCATGAGATATTATATTATATTAGACTAATAAAATATTAGCAGTATTATGTTCCTTTTAATTTGTGTTCTTGCATCCTTGTTGCAATTTTTTTATGTATTTATTTCATATCTAAGTATCTATTTATTTGTTCATTTATTATTTATTCCTTTGTATATATTCACTTTCTTTATATTAACTTGTTTTATATTTTCTTTTTTCTTTTTAAATCAGTCAGTTATAAAATGGTTATTATAATAATAAAATATTAGCAGTATTGTGTTCCTTTTAATTCATGTTCTCACATTCTTGTTGCAATTTGTTTATGTATTTATTATTTATTTACTATCTAAGTATCTATTTATTTGTTTATTATTTTTTTAAAACATTTTTAAAAAATTCATAGAAGCATGGTAATTCGTTTCTTTGTATCATCATTTTTTTTTTTTTTAGCCCTAATGACGTAGTGTTGTTGCTGCTGAAATGCGTAGAGCGTTTTTTTTTTTTCCCCATGTGATCAAATCATGAATAATTAAAGGCACCTTGGACCCTTGTCACCTGGTTTGGCACCTGTTTCTGTAGAAATATACTTTCAGCATCTATCTCCTGGACTGAGAAGCTGGCAATGCAGTTATGTAAATCCTGGTGCCTGTGCAGTGTGTGGCTGTGTTCACAAATGTCTGACACAGATCAGCCCCCTGCTTCAGCCTCTCACTCGCTACAGCGTTACAAAGTATAGTATGAGTGATGATTACCGGGGTTGGGGGGGAGTAAAAGACCAGTACGACTGCCCCACGGGGGAATCATCATTGCTTGGATTTGTCTAGTTCAGGGTGACTAATAATAGTAGAAAGAAGTACAATGGGGAACGGTCCAACTTTATCTTACTGATGAATCTTCCCGGAATAGTGAGCAGCTTTGGGGAAATGATTGTCAGCTATAAATGAGGAGAAGGATTTGTCGATGAAGGACGATAAATCTGAGATTCAGCCCTTTATTGTATATCCAATCCTGTCTATATAATAAAGTGTACAGCATTCACCACTAATAGACCTAAAATATATCAGTTTGGACATGCTGCCCTCTACTGGCAAAAAAGAAGAAGACGCACAAATTTCAAATTTGTAAAAAATAAAGGCAAACTTACATTTATTCTTATTATTATCATCATTATTATTATCATTATTATTATTATCATTATTATTTTTATTATTTTTATTATTATTATATTATTATTATTATTATTATTATTATTATTAATATAATACAGGATTTATATAGCGCTGACAGTTTGCGCAGCACTTTACAGCGTTATTGCGGTCACATAGGCGGCTGATAGCCCTGAAAAGGCGTATATAGGAGCTGTTTTACCTGCTAAAGAATTAGCATTTTTGTCCATACACTCCTGAGGTTTGCACAACCCTGCCACACAGCGCAGCCCTGTCTGGCAGCGTAGGGGGAATTGATCTTCCTCTGCTGCAGTTTCACTTTCACTTACATACCTGTTGTAAACACAGCCGACCGTTCTTCTCTCTGCAATGATCACAGAGCGCATGTGATCCTTCTATATAGGAACACATGTCTCTATGATCATTTCACAAGCCACGCCCCCCCCACAGTTAGAAAGCACCCCCTAGGCTCACAATTAACCCCTTTGATTGCCCCTGGTGTTAACCCCCTTCCCTACCAGTGTCATTATTACAGTGACAGTGCATATTTTTAGCACTGATTACTGTAGTAATGTCACTGGTCCCCCCCCCCCCCCCCCAAAATTAGATTTTTAATGTTATATAGCAGAATGTGACAAAGATGTATTTTTTTCTCCTATATAGGATCACAGGTATCTATGGTCATTTCACAAGCCCCCCCCCCCACAGTTAGAAAACACCCCCTAGGCTCACAATTAACCCTTTGATCGCCCCAGGTGATAACCCCTTCCCTGCCAGTGTCATTAGTACAGTGACAGTGCATATTTTTTTTTTAGCACTGATTAATGTAGTAATGTCACTGGTCCCCCCAAAAAGTGTCAAAAATGTCAGTTAGGGATCCGATCTGTCCGGCGCAATGTCGCAGTCCTGCTAAAAATTGCAGATCGCCGCCATTACTAGTAAAAATAAAAATAAATAAAAATTGCATAAATCTTTCCCGTAGTTTGAAGACGCGATAACTTTTGCGCAAACCAATCAAAATATGCTTATTGGGATGCTTTTTTACCAAAAATATGTAGCGGAATACAAATTGGCCTGAAGTGATGAAAAAATTTAGATTTTTAAATTTTTTTTTGGGAATGTTATATAGCAGAAAGTGAAAAATATAGTTTTTTTTCAGAATTTTCGCTCTTTTTTTATTTATAGCACAAAAAATAAAAATCGCAGAGGTGATAAAATACCACCAAAAGAAATCTCTATTTGTGGGAAGAAAAGGACATAAATTTTATTTGGGTACAGGGTCGCACGACTGCGCAATTGTCCGTTAAAGTAACGCAGTGCCGAATCGCAAAAAATGGCCTGGTCATTAAAGGGGGCAAATCCTTCCAGTACAGAAGTGATATTTGCATAACTCCGCCCACTGCTTGCATCAGGGATGAGGGCCCTCGAGGGAGGGTGATGTGATGTTTTTCGGAAGCTTTGTACATACTTGCCAACTGTCCCGGATTGGCCAGGACAGTCCCTCCTTTTCCTCTGTTGTCCCATATTGACAGAGTCAGATTATAGGATGAGGTATAGGCGTCCCCAGTGCCTTGCACCAATTGTGTGTCCCCATCTCTGTCCCCGGTCCCGACACCACAAACTACAAGAACTTTTCAATTTCCTGCTGCCCACCTCTGTCCTCTCTGCCGTTCATAGTTTATACCCCATGGACCTTAGTGCCCAACCACATCAGGCATCTCTCTGGACAGACCACTAGCTGCTGAAGGACCCCCCTGCTTGTACTGCACACTGTCCTGTGTGTGCCTCCTGGTGGTGAGCGGAGAGTCCGGCTTCTGTCACAGGAGGGATCAGCAGAGGGCGCTCCCTACATCCTACAAAATGGGACAGCAGGAGCTGGGTGTTCATCCCTCACTGAGCACCACTGTCCCCTCACTACCCCCTACTCCCTGTGCACCTTGCTGCCCCCTAGTTCACCCTGCCCCCCCCCTGTAAACCCATCTGCTCCCTGCCCCCCCCTGTTTTCCCATACTGCCCCACTGTGCATTCAGCTGCCCCCAGTTCACCCCACTGCCCCCCTGTGCAATCCTGCCCCTCATTTCACCCTACTGCCCCCCTGTGTTCCCACTGCCCCCTGTGCAACCCTGCCCCCCAGTTACCCCTACTACCCCCCTTTTGCACCCTGCTGACCCCGGTTCACTTTACTGCCCCCTTTGCACCCCTTTGCACTGCCTCCTGTGAAACCCTGACCTCCATTTCAGCCTACTACCCCCCTGTGCATCCTGCGGCCCCCTGCCCCCCAGTTCGCCCTTCTGTCCCCTGTGTACCCCCTTCCTCCTGGTTCATACTACTGCGCCCTGTGCATCCCACTGCCCCCAATTTCACCCTACAGCCCCCCTGTGCACCCTGCTGCCCCAATTTCACCCTACTGCCCCCCTTCACCCTGCTGCCCCCAGGTCACCCTATTGTCCCCCTGTGCACCCTACTGCCCCCCTTTGCACCCTGCTGACCCCCAGTTTACCCTTCTGTTCACTGTGCACCCGCTGACCCTTAGTTCTCCATACAGCCCCCTGTGCACCCCCTACCCCAAGTTCACCCTACTACCCCCTGTGCATCCCGCTGCCCCCAATTTAACCCTACTGCCACCCCTGTGCTCAACACTGCCCCAAGTTACCCTACTGCTCCCTTGTCCATCCTCCTGCCCCCAGTTCACCTTACTGCCCCCCAGTTCACCCTACTGTCCGCCTGTGCACCCTACTGCCCGCCTGTGCATCCCGCTGACCCCCACTTTACCCTTCTTTTCCCTGTGCATCCTGTTTCCCGTATGTTCAACCTACTGCCCCCCTTTGCACCCCGCTGCCCCCATCTCACCCTACTGCCCCCTGTGTACCCCCTTCCTCCTAGTTCATACTACTGCCCCCCCCAACCCCGTGCACCCTGCTGCTCCCCTGTTCAACTGTGTCCTTTTATCCTATTACTGGGCAAATCTGCTCCTCCCTTACTTCTGGCTGAGCACCAAAATTCCCTCTTTTTTATACTATGCACCATCTCATATTTCCCCCCAGAGAACACCAATTTTTTATCTTTTTTATCCTCTGGTAACCATAATGGGTTCCTGTGACCACGCATAAGGGGCATTAAATACCCCACAGAGCAACGCCAATTTTTAAAATGCAACAGTGGCTTCGGGGGACAGGAACCCCTGCCTGCTGTCATAAGGTAAAGGTGGGGTCTAAGAGGGTGAAGGGGGCTGCTGCTAATTTATATGTTACACTCTAAATACGTGTGTAACAAGTTAATAAAGGTGAACCTATCCTTAAAAATGAGTATATAAATGAGAATAAAGTAAAATTAAGATTATGGGAGTGAGGAATCCCGCACCCAGCCAGCAATGATAGGTCTTCAGTCTTCATCTATGCTTGGCTTGATCTTTCCACTCTTCATATGATAAATGAGGATTCCAAATATCAGCAATACAAGTAGGATGGAGAATACCAGACAGATTATATTTATTGTTGTGTAATCTGTAAAACAAATTGTATTCTTATTATAAAAAAGAGACATACAGTACATTCCTCATACCTATGGAGGTTGAATAATACCTATAAATGCCATTTACGGCCACCGCTGAGTACTCTGATTTAGAAGTGGGCGACTGAGTGGGGACTCTGATGTAAAATGGGGGCTGAGGACTATGATGTGAAGGGGGGAACTGAGGACTCTGATTTAGAAGTGGGGGACTGACTGGGGCTTTGATGTAAAAAAGGGGGGGGGCTGAGTACTCTAAGTTGAAGGATTAGATCTCTAATTTAAAAGGGGCAGAGACTGAGGACACCGATGTGAAGGAGGAAGATAAAGATTCTGATATAAAGGGTGGGGAAACTGAGGAGTCTGATGTGATAGGGAGGGACTGAAGAAAAGAAAAGGGGGGGGGACTCTGATGTAAAAACAAGGGGAGAGGATTCTAATGTGAAATAGGTGAAGACTAAGGACTCTGATTTAAGAGGGGGGATTGAGGACCCTGATGGGAATTGGGAAGGGGGGGGGGATGAAAATTCTCATTTAAAAGGGAGGGGGGACTGAGGACTATGATGTGAGGGGGGAACTGAGTACTTTGATTTACAAGTGGGGGACTGAGTGGGGACTCTGATGTAAAATGTGGGCTGAGGACTATGGTGTGAAGGGGGGGAACTGAGGACTCTGATTTAGAAGTGGGGGACTGAGTGGGGAATCTGATGTAAAACGGGGGCTGAGGAATCTGTTGTAAAAGGGGGGGGGCCTGAGTAATCTGAGGTGAAAGTTGAAGGATGAGATCTCTCATTTAAAAGGGGTAGGAACTGAGGCCACTGATGTGAAGGAGGAAGATGAAGATTCTGATATAAAGGGTGGGGAAACTGAAGAGTCTGATGTGATAGGGAGGGACTGAAGAAAAAAATAAAAAAGGGGGGGGGGGGGGGGTAGGGACTCTGATGTAAAAATAAGGGGAGGGGACTGTGATGGGAAAGACCGAGGACTCTGATTTAAAAGGGGGGATTGGCCCTGATGTGAAAGGGGAAGGGGGGAGGGAGAGAGAACTCTCATTTAAATTTAAAAGGGGGGGGGTAGGACTATGATGTGAATGGGGGAACTGAGGTCTCTTTACATTGGTGGTCCATTGGTACCTCTTCGATTAAATCTACAAACTTCAGTCAACTAGGGCAATACTGGGACACAGTGGTTAGCACTTCTATCTGGCAGTACTGAATTCCTTGGTGCAAATCCCAACCAAGGCATGGAGTTTGCACGTTCCTCCTGTGCTTGTATGGATTTCCTCCATTTTTTTCCAAACTCTAAAGACATATTGGTAGGGTAATTGGCTCCTGTATAATTCGGCCCTAGGGTGTGGCCCTATGGCGAGTGTTCTGTCTCTGCATCGATTGTACCTGTGACCTTCTTGTAGACCCCCAGTCTGTAAGTGTGTGCAGCAGGTTGAATGATGGCTTTAACAGATAGTTTACTCAATGAATAAAGACTCCAGAGGTGTTCTCCAATGCTTCTTTATGCTTCAAGTTAGCAAAGGCATAAACATAGAGGCTTTTCCATAGGTAAATTTCCAATGAAGTTACACAGCTTCCACACTCTGCAGTCTCCTCATAACAACTAAACAAAATGGGAGTTACAGCAGGAAATGGAGGATGGGAGCAACCATCTAGCCAGAAACAGCAGGGGTGTAAGGATGATACCAATAACATAGCATAACATAACATGTAATAACAACTGCTAGACAGTTAAAGCTGCGTGGCAGCACACTCCCCGCCTGGTATCGTGAGATACCACTACACAATTATTTTCCATAAACATACAATTAACATTGCATACAGTAGAATGCTATGTAGCCCTCTCCTCTAAGCTAACTATGCTAGAGATCTAAGTGACTCCTTCACATAACACTGAATCAGAATTTTTGGAAGCAGGCATAATTAGGACTGTCTCAGTGACTGGTCTCAGGAAGGTTTTTGGGCTCCCGTCCTTTACAATCCTGACTTCCACACTTCGGACCTTTCCATCATCACTAGCAATGGCCTTTGTAATAACTCCAACTGGCCAATGGATCTGGTGAGTTTGCTTGTCTTTTAGAAGAACCAGGTCCCCTTCCTTTAAGTTAGGCTTCTGGGTATGCCACTTTTTACGTCCTTGGAGAAGTGTGAGGTATTCCCTCCTCCATCTGTCCCAGAAACAATCTGCAAGGTATTGAGCGTATCTCCATTGACGTTTATATATGTCCTTTTCATCAAAGATGATCTTTGGCGCTGGGATCTGTCCAATTTTCCGGCTCAATAATGCAGCTGGAGTTAAAACAGTTGGACATTCTGGGTCTGTGGATACAGCTGTCAGCGGTTTTGAGTTGATTATTGCTGCGACCTCAGCAAGGAATGTAGTAAGTACTTCATGGGTAAGACGTGAAGAACTCACATCAAGCAACATAGAATCCAGTATGCGCCTTGCCATCCCAATCATACGTTCCCATGCTCCGCCCATATGTGAAGCGTGTGGTGGGTTGAATTTCCACTGGTTTGCAGTGGCGGAGAAGGTGGCCCTTGGAGGTGGCTCTGTCCGAGAAGCTCGCTCCCGCAGGGGTTAGTTAATGCTCTGGGACGCTCTCTCGCTATAATTGAACTGGTTGGTGAGCTTTCTTTCCTTCTTGTTCCTGGATGGTATTTCCTCACCTTCTGTCCATTCTTCACTAGCCTGAGCGTCAGACTTCCCATCTGTATCTTTGTCTCCCGGCTCTGTGGAGTCGTTGGTCTGAGTCTATTCAATGAATCCCAACTTCGCCCCCTGTCGATGCGCTTCATCAGAGTCTTTGTGTGACATGTTTCCATCCAGGGAGAAGTGTACGGCCAGCTGGTCCACGATGCTAATGGGTTTGTAGGCCCGTTCCTTAAAACTGTACCTCACAATGTTCTGGGGGCATGAGGGTTGTTTGCAGCCAGGATACGAGTGAATTCCTCCTTAAGTTCAGCGTCGCTGAGTTCCAGCTGGTCCGGAGGCTTAACCAGAGTCTTGGCCTGCATCCATACATCAGCTCCATCCCCTATATCTGTAGAGTCATCTTCATCCTCCAAATTTCTTCTTGAGCAGATGTTGGAACTCAATGCTACAACTTCAGGCCGGATTTCCGGATCAGTATCTGGATCCTCCAGGTGGAAATCGATATCTTCTTCTGAGTTTGTAGAAGACTGGTCCATTAAAAACTTGGGTCCTGAAAACCAAATGGTTTGTGTGAGGACAACTGCTGGCACTAAAATCTTCTGCATGAATGCTAGAAAGTGTTCTTGCTTCTCAGGTTTGTTACGGAGAGTTTTCTTAAGTGCAGCAAATCTGGTTAAAGCTTGTTCTCGATTGTTAGGGAGAGTAAGCCTTGGTACTCGGAAGGGTAATGAAGCTACCCAACTGTTGGAATTGCCCTTGAAGAACTCTTCATCCATAATCTTGATGAACTCCTTGTCTTCGACTGAAGGGGCAATTTTGTTGTCATCACAAGTAGTCTGGTACACTGAATCACCAAAGTCCTTTTGAGAAGTGAGCTTGCAGTTAATACTTTGGAGTGCTTGATATGGAACTTTGTTTTTAAAATCAAGTCTTTCCTTCACATAATAGTGCAATGGACATTTCATCAATCGATAGGTAACATTCGTTTTGTAGGAAGCTACATCCAAGAGCTTGTGAGATTGGTCTAAACAGACTTCTCCTATTATCACCCATCCAAGATCAAGTTTCTGGGCCTGAGGAGCATCATCTGGACCGTTACATAACTCTCTTATTTTATGAACTCTAGGAATGTCTCTCCCTAGTAGAATCAAAATCTTAACATCCTTGTTAAGTGGTGGAATGTAGTTAGCAATGTGACTCAAATGAGGGTGATGACGTGCAACCTCTGGTGTGGGGATTTCTTCTCTGTTGTTCGGTAGTTGATCACATTCGATTAGAGTTGGAAGAGGAAACTCTGTGTCCTCATATTCTGATGCAACTGTGAAGCCATGGGCTCTTCTTCCAGAAGTATTGACCTTTCCTGCACATGTCTGCAAGGTATAGGACCAGGTCTCTCCTTGAATGTTGAATAGGTCAAACAATTCTGTACTGGCCAATGAGCGATTGCTCTGATCATCGAGTATGGCATACATTTTTATGGAATTTTGTGGACATCCTTCAGGAAAAACTCTTACAAGACATATCTTGCTACAAGACTTGCTATGAAGCCCTTCTCCACATACCTCTGTACACCTTGTGGTTACGGGGTTGGCATATTGCTCAGTTCTCTCCCCGCCATCATCTGATGTAGTCTTGGGGTTGCTGCCGGGTGAAGGTTTCCTTTTGAACAGGTCTGAATGAAGAGCATCCACATGTTTGGCACTGTTACAGAGAGAACATCTGATGGCGATCTTACAGTCTCTAGCTAAATGATCGGAGGATGCACAACACTTAAAACAGATATTATGCTCTTTGAGAAATTACTTGCATTCTTCAATAGGCTTGTCCTTAAATGCATGACATTTGGAGAGAGAGTGTGGCGCATTATGAATAAGACACTGTTGATTAAGATTGCTTTAATGTCTGTAGCTAAGACGTTGGATGCTATCGCGGTCTTCCTCACGGCAATAGGATGCCTTAAATCCTTGAATTTACTGTTGGTGGCAATACCCCTTGAAGTACTTAAAGGAATGGTGGTTGTATCTGGATAGAAGAAGCTTGGGTCATTCTTGGATCTTGCAACCTTCCGCACGAACTCTGCGAAATAAGAAAAGGGAGGGAAGGAAACACAATGCTCATACTTATACTTTGATCCTACACTAGTCCACTTTCCCTGAAGATAACTAGGCAACTTTGCTACAATAGGATTTACGCCCTGAGCAGAGTCTAAATAGCTAAGACCTGGTAAACTAGGATCTAACTTAGCAATTTCAAGTTCATGAAGGAGGTCACCTAACTCTCTAAGCTTATGATTGTCCTTAACAGAGATTTTAGGAAAGTCGTTTAGTCTCTGGAATAAGGCAGATTCAATGACTTCGGGGCTCCCATAGTCTTGTTCTAGACGTTCCCAGGCAGCATCAAGGCCTGCTTTAAAGTTATAAATGTAGACAGATTTAAGTCTCTTTACTTGTTCTGAAGATTGACGCCCCAACCACTTTATTAGTAAGTCAAGTTCTGCTTGAGGTTCAATGTCCAAGTTCTTGGTTACCGCCTTAAATCTAGATCTCCAACTCCTGTAGTTCTCTGGGCGGTCATCAAATCTAGACAGTCCAGTTGTAATCAACTCTCGTCGACTCATATACTTGCTGAACTCTGCAATGTCAGTGCCTTCAGTTTTTATAGCCACAGGGGGTACTGATGGTGCGCCATCTTGGACCATGGTTGGTATATGATGTTGGCTGGTAGGTAAAGAGAAAGGTGTTGCAGATGGGTTTAATCTAGGTAAGGGTCTGTCGTCTGAAGGTCTCTGAGCATTTGAAGTTAAAGAGAGCTGTATCAAAGGGGGTATAGAGTTCATTCTGTAGTCTTCTGCTGTGCCCTTGTAATCTCTATGCACATAGGGTTGTGGTGGCACATGAGCTGCGTAGGTTGATTCACTTGATTTTGTGACGTGCGGTAGTTGTGGAGGGTCTCTGTTAGTAGGTGTGTCTAGTTGACCAGCTTGCTTTGGCGACACATTGTCTTCCGATCTACTTGCTGGATGATTATGAGAAGAATCTCCAACTGTAGGTGGGACTGTATTGTCGTGGTTCTGAGTTAAGACAAACTGTAGGGTCCTTTCAACAGGGTCTTGACAAGCAGGCAAGCTGGTACAAGCTGCTCCTTCGTCTTCCAATAGGGCTTGTTCCAAGACAGATAACTCTGCTAAAGCTACTTCCTTTTCTCTATTCTTCTGAAGAATTTCTAGCTGAGCCTCTGTTTCTGCTTGAATGCGTTTAGCTTCTGCCTTGAAGGCTGCTTCTTTTTCAGAGCAGGCGGCTTGAACCTGGGCTACTGCAACCTTTTGGCGAGCTTTGAGTATTTGGTCGCTCAGTATTGACCTTATAGAGCAGGACTGCAATGACTTAGAAGAAGATTTATGATATGAGCGGGCAGACCTAGAAGATTTTCCTGAGTGTCTGGAAGAAGCAGAGTTACAGGATGTAGTCTCATGTATCTGTGCCAATCTACCTTCTATCTGTGCCTTTGCTTCAAGATATGTGCTATGCCTCTGCTGGTCATTAGAAGTAAAGTCCTTTAATTCCAATGCAGATTCCTCTATGTTGGAATGTGACAATAGGGAATAGTACTTCTCAGAAAGTCTTTTATAATTCTCAAATGCCTTCTTAACCCTTGAGAGAGCAGTGTTCAATTGCTCAGAATTGTTGCTAGTTTCATTAGTGGCTGTTATACAACTTAAAGTCTTTTCCCATAATGCAGTCAGGTTACTAGATGTTTCTTCCTTACTTGCTTCATAAACCTCCCTTGCCTTCAAAGATGGATGAGGGGCTCTGACAGGACGAGGAGAGTGAAGTAAGGAGTCTGCTTTATCTTGACTAAATGCAGGTAACTCTGTGAGATCTCTGTCAGACATAATAAGTACTGTAGTTTTGGTGTCTTGTTAGAAATCTGCCAGAGCTCAGCTCTGTAAGTAGTGACTTCTGTTATTAAGCAGGCTGGGCTGAGGTATTTGTTGTTACAATAGTTGGCTGGTGCTGAAAACTAGTTCAGACTGGATACCTCAGCACAGAAGGCTGTAATAGTAATGAAGTGTCTGGTTTCATATGCAGAGTAATACTTCTGGTGACACACAGGCAAGTGTGGTACTCACGTTTCTGAAGCTGCAGATACCTGTGATGGATGCTTCTGGAAATTTACTTTATTTAGCTGTATACTACCATGGAAATTTACTTTCTCAAGCTGCAGATTCTTGGAAATTTACTTCAAGTACTTCTTGGAAATTTACTTCAAGTACTTCTTGGAAATTTACTTTCTGAAGCTGTATTCTCCTCATGGAAATTTACTATTCTGAAGCTGCAGAGATAACTGTGTGATGGATTAATGGAAATTTACTGTTTTGTCTCAGCATCGATTGTACCTGTGACCTTCTTGTAGACCCCCAGTCTGTAAGTGTGTGCAGCAGGTTGAATGATGGCTTTAACAGATAGTTTACTCAATGAATAAAGACTCCAGAGGTGTTCTCCAATGCTTCTTTATGCTTCAAGTTAGCAAAGGCATAAACATAGAGGCTTTTCCATAGGTAAATTTCCAATGAAGTTACACAGCTTCCACACTCTGCAGTCTCCTCATAACAACTAAACAAAATGGGAGTTACAGCAGGAAATGGAGGATGGGAGCAACCATCTAGCCAGAAACAGCAGGGGTGTAAGGATTATACCAATAACATAGCATAACATAACATGTAATAACAACTGCTAGACAGTTAAAGCTGCGTGGCAGCACACTCCCCGCCTGGTATCGTGAGCACAGCGAGTATGTGAGATAGGAACCAAAGACTGAGGGCTCCGCAAGGGCAGGACTGATTGGAAAGTATGTAAAGTTCTGCAGAAGTTGTTGGCACGATATAAATACCTGTAATAAAAATAAATCCTATAATGATACCTTTTAAAAATTCAGAGAAAAATGACAAGATGGAATTTTATGTTCACTTACTGTTCACTGTGAGCTCATACAGCTGTGTACATGTGGGAGGCGGTCTCCCTGAGGACACCGCATACACTCCCGAGTCCTCTCTGGTCAGTTTAGTTATAACGAGGTCACCATTAGGTGTAGCCTTCAACCGTTTGGTGAGTTCTTCATTAACAAAAAACCCTAAATGGACCAATTATCATGTTAGTCTCAATTTCTGAGAATGAATAAATCATGTACAGTGTGTGTTTTAGAAACTTTAGATACAAAATGTAAAAGTAATGAAATGTCAATGTTGAAATGTAGGTCATTAGATGTGATGGCTGCATTAGTCTTCTTTTTTACAACATTTTTTTTGAGGCGATATTAAACCTTTTTTTAATTATTTTAAACAAAAAAAAACAAACATGTTATACTTACTTGCTCTGTGTAATGTTTTTTCCCAGAGCAGCCCCCGATCCTCCTATTCTGGAGTTTGGGGCACTTCAGGCCCCTCCTCTTCTGCGGGTGCCCCCAGGGAAAACCACTTTTGGTTCTAAAGCCTCAAAACTTGAGGCTTTAGAACCACTTGACTTCTGGAAGATTTAACCTCCTTCATGACCAGGCCATTTTTTGCCATATGGCACCGTTTTACATTAACTTACAATTGCACAGCCATGCAACACTGTACCCAAATAAAATTATTGTCCTTTTTTCCCCATAAACAGAGCTTTCTTTTGGTGGTATTTGATCACCTGTGTGATTTTTATTTTTTTGCACTATAAATAAAAAAAGAGCGACAATTCTGAAAAAAAAAAAACACAATATTTTTAATTTCTGCTATTAAACCATTCCCAATAAAAAAAAGGGAAAAAACCTAAATTTCTTCATCAATTTATGTCAATATGTATTCTTCTACATAAAATTATTTTACAAAAATTTCCATGGAGTATCCCACAAACCTGGAAAAGGGAAAAAGGGAAGTAACAAACATACAGGACCATGGGGAATACCCCATATATGGCCAATGAATATAATAATTTACGTGAAAAAAATATGGCTCTGCTGTACACATTTTTACACAGTCATATACACATAGCAGGTGCATTTAAATAAATGCACCCATGGTGGGGCGTGGTCTCGGCATGGACGCATGGGGACGTTCAGGCTCTGAGCTCCCGGCAAACCAGCCCTATATCAGCTACAGCAGCAGCTCCCCGGGCCCTAACTCACCCCTAGTGTGATGCCCCACAAGCGGAGGACGTCCCCGCAGCCACAACGCACCCCGCGGCCCCACTTCAGCTCTATCGGTACCTACTTTTCGAGCTCCCGCCAGACCGGGCCCGATTCTTCCAAGATGGCGCCGACAGGTGAAGCCCGGCCTTCCCGCGCCGACTCCCCGATTCCTTCTCCATGGTTAGTGATGACTGCCCCCCAGCCATGACTTCTCCTGGCTCCTCAGACGGCCGCGGTGGGCTGGATGACCCGGCTGCTTTAATACCTAATAAGGACTTGCAAGCCCACATTCTCTCTCTCCCCACCGCAGTGGACCTAGACCGCTTTGCAGACAGGGTGGAGTGGGCCTTCCACCAGGAACTGGACGCAGCCAAGGCTGAGAACACACACTTGGGTCATCAGGTAGAGTCAGTGGAGAATAAAGTGGAAGACCTCATTCCCGCTATCCAGACCCTGACGGACCGCTTCAAGGCCCAAGACAGGCGGATTGATTCCCTTTTAAACCAACTAGACGATATGGAAAACAGGAACCGGAGGGGGAATATCTGGATTCGGGGCCTCCTGGAGGCTACTTCGCATAGGGACATAGTCCCCACACTACAAGGCATCTTCAAAGAGATCCCTGGGCACGATGCCCCGGATCACATTGAAATCGACCGAGCACACCGAGCCTTGCGGCCCCCCTCTGATGATCCTGACAAGCCACGTGACATCATTTGTAAGCTTCATAAATATACCGTGAAGGATTGCGTCATGTCCCACATGCGTGGGGTCTCTGCTGTGGATTTTGATGGGGCCAAGGTGTCACTCTATCCGGATGTCTCCAGACTCACCCTGATGCAGAGGAGGGCCCTGAAACCCCTGTTGGAAACTATCCAAGAGACAGATCTTACATACCATTGGGGCTTTCCGTTCAGTCAGTCGGTCACTAAAGAGGGGAAGCAACATGTTTTCCGTGACAAGGAGGATCTGCCCCATTTTTTGTCCCAATTGGGCCTTCCACAGGTGGATATCCCAGACTGGCGGCCGTTCATGGATGTTTCTCTTCCTGCCCGTACCCCTCCCTGGCAGCCGGTCCACAAGAGGGGCCGGAATCGCCCTCGCACCAGACCCCCGCGTCAAGATCAGTGACTGCGGCTCGACTGTTAGCTCTTTTCTGGACTGAGTTCTTGGTGTCCCTGTTCATTCTGCACTCTCAGCTGCCTTCTGCCTAACTGACCCTGTACCCGGACTGGGTCCTCCTTATCGTGGCCTGCTTAATTTTCTTTTACCACTTTCATTTTGTTTTTCCCCTTTTCTGTGGCTGTTATTTTTGGCCTATCTCCTGGGGCCCTGCTGTCCTTCCCTTTTCCTGCATGGCTCACCCTTAGGGGTGTCAGCCGGTAACACAGTGAGCAGGGCTGTTTTTGCCGGGCTCCCTATGTTCCATGCCCTACCCTTTTCCCCCCTGGATTATGGACTTCCTCGTTTTCAATGGAGATGCTGATCCCCTGTATTTTTTCATGGGGGTCGGAGGGCGGCTCGGGCGCCCTGCTCCCCCCTGTGCCCACTTGGGGGCCCGGGGTCGCCTGGGTGGCCCGTGTGGTGACAGGATTGGCGGTTTTTACTGCTGCTCTGCCTAGTTGGCTATTGCTTGTTTGTCTTTTCTTATTGATGGTGTGCGGGATCCTTACAGTTCATGTTTCTTTCCTGCAGGGTGCACTGTGCTTTTCTGACTGGTCCTGGTGGGTCTCTCTCTTACTCCCCATGGGGGTGGGGGGGAGGTTGTGACCCGGTCCTAATCACAAGGCTCCATGGCTCCTCTTAAGGTAATATTGTATAATGTGCGAGGTCTGAGCTCCCAATTTAAGCGGGGTAAGTTGTGGCTTGAGATGAGGAGATTGGGGGCACAGATACTTTTATTGCAGGAGACCCATTTTCGCCCTCAATCTATACCTCGCCTCCCTACCCATGTGTATAGTCAGTGGTTCTTCAGCCACTCTCCTAGGGCGAAATCGGGCGGTGTGGCGGTGGCCATTCACAGGAATTGCCCCTTCTAGCCGACCGATCATCGCTCCGACCCTCAAGGACGGGTTGTCCTCCTCAAAGGCACACTGTATGGCTAGCCCCTTACCATAGCTTCTATCTACGCCCCAAACTCTGGCCAACTGACTTTTCTTGACTCGTTTCTGGAGACGTTCGTTCCATGAGGGGCAATTGATTCTGGGGGGGGGCCTTAACATGTGCTTGGACCCTAGGGTTGACTCTTCTACCGGCCATTCCACCCATTCCTCGGCTGCCTTCAAACGCTTTCAGAAGTTACTTCACACTCACGCTTTGGTTGACTGCTGGAGGCTCCTGCACCCGACCACCCGTAACTATAGTTACTACTCGGCTGCACACAACACACGCATTGACTTCCTACTCCTTGACCAACCTCACCTGGAAGTCTTGACACATGCTGACATTGGGGTTCGCACTATCTCTAACCATGCTCCCATTTCGCTTTCCTTCAACCCCTTGGTCCGGGCCGATAAGGCCTGGACGTGGTGGTTGAATGAGAACATCCTCGACGACGCGGTGGCCCTGCAGAAGGTCACGGATACCGTCTCCCTATACTTTGTGGAAAATCAGAGCACTGAGATGTCTCCCTCGTCGATCTGGGAGGGCCATAAGGCTGTGGTGCGGGGGGAACTCATCTCTCAGGGCTCGCGCCTTAAAAAGATCCACACAGGGGAACTCCACCACTTATTAGAGGACCTACGTACGACTGAACTGACTCATAAAAGATTGTTGACAGAAGACACTCTTCGGAAACTTCAGACGTTACGGGAAAAGGTGGCCGCGATTTTAGAGAACCAAATTCGCAGACGCCTGCAATATATATCTCTAAGTTCTATGAGTTCGGTAATAAATGTGGCCGCATGCCAGTGCAGGTGCTGCGGCGCCAGCGTGCGACTGTGCACATTTCCAAGATACAAACGGCCCCCGGCTCTTACACGCAACACCCCTCCAGGATCGCAAGTGCTTTTCGTGACTACTACGCCCGTCTCTATAACATTTCCGAACCGCTTTCCGCAGAAGCCCTGGCCAACAAGCGGACCCGTATTCGGGACTACTTGGAGGCGGCCGGGACTCCCATCCTGTCCGTCCGAGAGGCACTGGCCCTTGAACGTCCCATCTCGGAGTCCGAACTGGCATTGGCTCTGAAGAACCTGCCGAAAGGCAAAAGTCCGGGACCCGATGGGTTCACAAACATTTATTATACTAAACTTGGGCCTGCACTTCTTACTCCGATGTGTGCGTATTTTAACGCCTTGGCGGGGGGCACACTGGTGGCTGGGGAGGCTCTCCTGGCCCATATCGCTGTCCTCCCGAAAGAGGGCAAGGACCATACTCTACCTAGTAGCTACCGCCCAATATCGTTATTGAATACTGATATAAAAATTCTGGCTCGCATCTTGGCGGACAGGCTGTAACCCCTGCTCCCCTCGGTCATCCATCCTGATCAAACTGGCTTTATAGCGGGGAGGGAGGCCAGGGACAATTCTAATTGGGCCATCCAGATCATTCACTGGGTGCGGTCTCAGCCGCACCATCCACCCTGTCTACTGCTGTCCATGGATGCCGAAAAGGCGTTTGACAGGGTGGATTGGGATTACATGATGGCGGTCCTTTGCCGGCTAGGTCTCGGTCCTCACATGCTTACATGGCTGTCCGCACTGTACGCGTCCCCCAAGGCTAGGGTCAAGGCGGGGGGCTTTTTGTCGGACCCGTTTCCTATCCATAACGAGACTAGGCAGGGCTGCCCGCTGTCGCCCCTCATCTTCGCCCTGACGCTGGAACCATTCCTTTCCAGGGTTCGGGCGAATCCTGACATCAGGGGCATTGAGGTGGGCTCAGCAGAACACAAGCTGTCTGCCTACGCAGATGACATACTTTTTTATGTCTCCCATCCCTTAGTGACCTTGCCAAACATTATGTCCGAGCTTCACAGCTTTCACGTACTTTCTAACTTCAAAATAAATTTGAGTAAGTCGGAGATCCTGCCCCTTAACGTCCCCCGAAACGTCTGCGCTCAAATACGGTCCTCGTTCTCTTTTGCGTGGTGCCACTCCAAACTTAAATGCCTGGGCATCTACTTACCTGATAACACGGCGGACCTTTATACCCACAACTATGCCCCAATATTGATTGTAATAAGAAGTGACCTTTCGGACTGGAATAAGACTGCTTTCACTTGGATTGGTCGGGTTAATATCCTAAAAATAAATGTCCTACCTAGGATTCTGTTTATCCTCCAGATGGTACCGATCCGTTTACCGGGGTCCTTCTTCTCAAGCCTCAACAGCCTATTTGTCTGCTTTATTTGAGGAGAGAAAAGGCCCCCGCTTGGCGCTCTGCCTCATGAAGCGCTCAAAGCGGGTGGGGGGGACTCGGTGTGCCGGATGTGAGACGCTACTATGAGGCGGTGGCTCTGCAAAGGGTGCTGTACTGGCATCACCATGTCCGCGGCAAGCTGTGGGTGCCAATGGAGAAGTCCATGGTGGGCCGCAACCTTTCCCATGCGCCATGGCTCTCTGCGCCTTGTAGGGGACTCTCTCCTCTGGTGCCACCGACTACCACACATGCCCTAACCACCTGGGATGGGGTAAACGCGCAGTTGTTGCTATCCTCACCCTTGAACCCCTTGGGGGGGTACCCGTGGTTCATGCCCGGGGAGGATCTTTCCTTCTTTGGGACTTGGGCGTGGGATGGGGAGATTCGCTGTGGATGATTTGTCCAGGGCGGGCGCTCCTCCCCTTGGAGACACTACGGGAAAGGTATGGCAGGTTCCCTATGGATTTTTGGAGATACCACCAACTTCACCATTTTGTGCATCCATTGGTCAGGTTTCCTTCCACTGTCCAACATGCCTCCCTAATGGACCATTGTGAAACGCTCTCTAGAATGAATGAGTTGCATACTGAGCACAATGAGCAGACCTCACTAACAGATCCTGCTCTCTGGTAGGCAGAAAGCTATATAGATTTGCCTGCTGCTTATCTGATAGGCAGACAGAGCCAATAACTATACTCTCTCACTAGCACCTACCTAGGAGGGTGCTACAAGTGCTTTCATTCAACCAGGTTTGTCCTGTTTGTGAGGCTGAGGTTGTTCCTGATGTTAAGGCACAGAACAGAGAACCCAATATACCAAGCGGCTTCTTCGCGTGTAGCTTATATGCATTTTGGAGGGGACTCAATGCAGTTTTTTTCATTCTTGCTGTACGATGTGCTACAGTGAAAATTATGTTACAACGAAAAAATAAAAATAAAAACATCACACAGATCCCTACACATGTCCCCTAAAAACATAGCAGACCCTTGGAGGGATCTGTGTGCAGTTTTTTTGTTTTTTTAATAGCAAAGAAGGCATTTGCTGGTATTCTTTTCCTTTGTAAATGTCAGTGCTGCTGTAGCACTTTCTGTACGTCACAGGAATACACCCCTTGACAGGCAGGAGTGTCCATCCCCTCCCCCATGCTATGTTCTTGACACCCCTTTGCCAATTAGCCCAGTAAATTGGCCCTAGTATATGTATGTATAAATGTGAGTTTGAGACCTTAGATTGTAAGCTCCTTGAGGGCAGGGACTGATGTGAATGAGCAATACACTACAGTATATGCTTAAAGGTCTGCTAAATTGACGGCGCTATATAAGCACCTGTAATAAATAGCATGAATAAATTAAATGAAAATCTTTTTATTTGATAGATGCGGCCACCATTGATTTCAGTTTGGGTTTGAGCTTGGCATCCAATCTTCACTGAAGTTCACCCTACTGGAACTGAACCCAGGACTAGTGTTGAGCGAACACGGACTGTATTATTCGTGTTCGTACCGAATAATTGGATTTTTGTTACCCGAACACGGACCCGAAAACATTACTGTATGTTCGGGTTTAAAATCCGTGTTCGGTCATTTTATTTCCTGTTTTGTATGTAATGGCGCGCTTTTAATGGCGGGCTTTCAACAGCCAATCAACAAGCGTTTAACTGGTGTGCCTTAAGCCATCCCAGCCATGCCTACTAATGTATTAGTAGCTGTGATTGGCCATCTGAAGCATGTGACCATGTTTTTATAAGTTCGAGAGCCCCAGCGCGCTGCGTCATTCTGCTGTAGTTTAGGGACAGAGCACACAAAATACGTGCTGGCTGCTGACTAGGGAAAGACAGTGATTCTGTGAAAAATTGTGTCCGAAAAGAATGCAGGGTCAGGTCGGAGTGCAGGCAGGGAGAGTTATTAGAGCATTTTAGGGCGAGGCTGGAGATTAGGCAGGGTCAGTGTTCTACATCGATTTTGCTGTGTGGGGGGTTGTGCAGTGAACGATCTTATCAAGAATATTAGGGCGAGGCTGGAGATTAGGCAGGGTCAGTGTTCTACATCGATTTTGCTGTGTGGGGGGTGGTGCAGTGAACACAATCTTTTTTCCCTCACTTGAACCCAATGAGGAGGAGGGAGAAAAAAATCTATTTTTATCAGTCAGTTGTGTGCAGCGTTCATCTTAGATCTATTTTACTACAAGTTAAAATGTTTTTTTTTTTTTTTTTTTACCCCTTCATAGCCTTTTTGCTTCAGTGCTGACTGTGATAAGACACTGTTGTGTTCACATGTGCTATTGAGTGATTTTCAATTTTATACACTTTTTTCTATTCCACTATTCAATTACACCCTTTTGGGTTAAAAAAAATTAAATTGTGGCAAAGTCTGTACTAATCTATTTAAAAATTACAAACTTAAAGGGGAATTTTCTTTTTTTTCCCCTTCATAGCCTGCAGCAGAGCTGACTGACATAAGACACTGCTGTTTTCACATGTGCTATTGAAAAATCACCAATTTAATATCATATTTTCTATTCCGCTATTCAATCTACACCCTTTGGGGTAAAAAGAATTAAATTGCGGGATAGTCTGTATCGGTATGTGTGAGATACACCTTTATAATTTTTGGGGCGCATCTTACACCGCCGAGGATTGCAGGGTGCTTCAGGTTGCCTCCTGCCTGTTCCGAACTCCTCCTACTCCTCATCCTGCCTTTAGGGTACAAAAAATAGTAATCAGGGCCTAGTCTGGGTCTGTACGTGTGAGATAGATACACCTTTTGATATCATATTTTCTATTCCGCTATTCAATCTACACCCTTGGGGTAAAAAGAATTAAATTGCGGCATAGTCTGTATCGGTACGTGTGAGATACACCTTTCCAATTTTTGGGGCGCATCTTACACCGCCGAGGATTGCAGGGTGTTTCAGTTTGCCTCCTGCCTGTTCCGAACTCCTCCTACTCCTCATCCTGCCTTTGGGGTACAAAAAATAGTAATCAGGGCCTAGTCTGGGTCTGTACGTGTGAGATAGATACACCTTTTGATATCATATTTTCTATTCCGCTATTCAATCTACACCCTTGGGGTAAAAAGAATTAAATTGCGGCATAGTCTGTATCGGTACGTGTGAGATACAGCTTTCCAATTTTTGGGGCGCATCTTACACCGCCGAGGATTGCAGGGTGCTTCAGTTTGCCTCCTGCATGTTCCAAACTCCTCCTACTCCTCATCCTGCCTTTAGGGTACAAAAAATAGTAATCGGGGCCTAGTCTGGGTCTGTACGTGTGAGATAGATACACCTTTTGATATCATATTTTCTATTCCGCTATTCAATCTACACCCTTGGGGTAAAAAAAATTAAATTGCGGCATAGTCTGTATCGTTACGTGTGAGATACACCTTTCCAATTTTTGGGGCGCATCTTACACCGCCGAGGATTGCAGGGTGCTTCAGTTTGCCTCCTGCCTGTTCCGAACTCCTCCTACTCCTCATCCTGCCTTTGGGGTACAAAAAATAGTAATCGGGGACTAGTCTGGGTCTGTACGTGTGAGATAGATACACCTTTTGATATCATATGTTCTATTCCACTATTCAATCTACACCCTTGGGGTAAAAAGAATTAAATTGCGGCATAGTCTGTATCGGTACGTGTGAGATACACCTTTCCAATTTTTGGGGCGCATCTTACACCGCCGAGGATTGCAGGGTGTTTCAGTTTGCCTCCTGCCTGTTCCGAACTCCTCCTACTCCTCATCCTGCCTTTGGGGTACAAAAAATAGTAATCAGGGCCTAGTCTGGGTCTGTACGTGTGAGATAGATACACCTTTTGATATCATATTTTCTATTCCGCTATTCAATCTACACCCTTGGGGTAAAAAGAATTAAATTGCAGCATAGTCTGTATCGGTACGTGTGAGATACAGCTTTCCAATTTTTGGGGCGCATCTTACACCGCCGAGGATTGCAGGGTGTTTCAGTTTGCCTCCTGCCTGTTCCGAACTCCTCCTACTCCTCATCCTGCCTTTGGGGTACAAAAAATAGTAATCAGGGCCTAGTCTGGGTCTGTACGTGTGAGATAGATACACCTTTTGATATCATATTTTCTATTCCGCTATTCAATCTACACCCTTGGGGTAAAAAGAATTAAATTAAGGCATAGTCTGTATCGGTACGTGTGAGATACACCTTTCCAATTTTTGGGGCGCATCTTACACCGCCAAGGATTGCAGGGTGCTTCAGTTTGTCTCCTGCCTGTTCCGAACTCCTCCTACTCCTCATCCTGCCTTTAGGGTACAAAAAATAGTAATCAGGGCCTAGTCTGGGTCTGTACGTGTGAGATAGATACACCTTTTGATATCATATTTTCTATTCCGCTATTCAATCTACACCCTTGGGGTAAAAAAAATTAAATTGCGGCATAGTCTGTATCGTTACGTGTGAGATACACCTTTCCAATTTTTGGGGCGCATCTTACACCGCCGAGGATTGCAGGGTGCTTCAGTTTGCCTCCTGCCTGTTCCGAACTCCTCCTACTCCTCATCCTGCCTTTGGGGTACAAAAAATAGTAATCGGGGACTAGTCTGGGTCTATACGTGTGAGATAGATACACCTTTTGATATCATATTTTCTATTCCACTATTCAATCTACACCCTTGGGGTAAAAAGAATTAAATTGCGGCATAGTCTGTATCGGTACGTGTGAGATACACCTTTCCAATTTTTGGGGCGCATCTTACACCGCCGAGGATTGCAGGGTGTTTCAGTTTGCCTCCTGCCTGTTCCGAACTCCTCCTACTCCTCATCCTGCCTTTGGGGTACAAAAAATAGTAATCAGGGCCTAGTCTGGGTCTGTACGTGTGAGATAGATACACCTTTTGATATCATATTTTCTATTCCGCTATTCAATCTACACCCTTGGGGTAAAAATAATTAAATTGCGGCATAGTCTGTATCGGTACGTGTGAGATACACCTTTCCAATTTTTGGGGCGCATCTTACACCGCCGAGGATTGCAGGGTGTTTCAGTTTGCCTCCTGCCTGTTCCGAACTCCTCTCCTCATCCTGCCTTTGGGGTACAAAAAATAGTAATCGGGGGCCTAGTCTGGGTCTGTACGTGTGAGATAGATAGATACACCTTTTGATATCATATTTTCTATTCCGCTATTCAATCTACACCCTTGGGGTAAAAAGAATTAAATTGCGGCATAGTCTGTATCGGTACGTGTGAGATACACCTTTCCAATTTTTGGGGCGCATCTTACACCGCCGAGGATTGCAGGGTGTTTCAGTTTGCCTCCTGCCTGTTCCGAACTCCTCCTACTCCTCATCCTGCCTTTGGGGTACAAAAAATAGTAATCAGGGCCTAGTCTGGGTCTGTACGTTTGAGATAGATACACCTTTTGATATCATATTTTCTATTCCGCTATTCAATCGACACCCTTTGGGGTAAAAAGAATTAAATTGCGGCATAGTCTGTATCGGTACGTGTGAGATACACCTTCCAATCTTTTGGGGCGCATCTTCCACCGCCGAGGATTGCAGGGTGCTTCAGTTTGCCTCCTGTTCCGAACTCCTCCTACTCCTCATCCTCATCCTGCCTTTAGGGTACAAAAAATTGTAATCGGGGCCTAGTCTGTGTTTGTACGTGTGAGATACACCGTTTTATAAAATTTTTTCTATTCCGCTATTCAATATACACCCTTTTTGAGTGTAAAAAATTAAATTACGGCATAGTCTGTATCTGTACATGTGAGATACACCTTTTTAAATTTGTTTGGCGCATCTCCTTCCACCGCCGAGGATTGCAGGGAGCTTCAGTTTGCCTCCTGTTCCGAACTCCTCCTACTCCTCATCCTCATCCTGCCTTTAGGGTACAAAAAATTGTAATCGGGGCCTAGTCTGTGTTTGTACGTGTGAGATACACCGTTTTATAACATTTTTTCTATTCCGCTATTCAATCTACACCCTTTGGGGTAAAAAGAATTCAATTGCGGCATAGTCTGTATCGGTACTTGTGAGATAAACCTTCCAAATTTTTGGGGCGCATCTTCCACCGCCGAGGATTGCAGGGTGCTTCAGTTTGCCTCCTGTTCCGAACTCCTCCTACTCCTCATCCTCATCCTGCCTTTAGTGTACAAAAAATTGTAATCAGGGCCTAGTCTGTGTTTGTACGTGTGAGATACACCGTTTTATAAAAATTTTTCTATTCCGCTATTCAATATACACCCTTTTTGAGTGTAAAAAATTAAGTTACGGCATAGTCTGTATCGGTACATGTGAGATACACCTTTTTAAATTTGTTTGGCGCATCTCCTTCCACCGCCGAGGATTGCAGGGCGCTTCAGTTTGCCTCCTGTTCCGAACTCCTCCTACTCCTCATCCTCATCCTGCCTTTAGGGTACAAAAAATTGTAATCGGGGCCTAGTCTGTGTTTGTACGTGTGAGATACACCGTTTTATAAAATTTTTCCTATTCCGCTATTCAATATACACCCTTTTGGAGTGTAAAAAATGTAATTACGGCATAGAGATACACCTTTTAAAATTGTTTGGCGCATCTCCTTCCACCGCCAAGGATTGCAGGGCGCTTCAGTTTGCCTCCTGTTCCGAACTCCTCCTACTCCTCTTCCTTATCCTCCCTTTAGGGTACAAAAAATTGTAATTGGGGCCTAGTCTGTGTTTGTACGTGTGAGATACACCGTTTTATAAAATTTTTCCTATACCGCTATTCAATATGAAAAAATTTAATTTGCGGCATACTTTGCATATTTGACTGTGAGATACACCCGTTGTATTTGTATACTGTTTTTCTATTCCGCTATTTAATAAACACCCTTTTGGGGTAAAAAAAATTAAATTGCGGCATAGTTTGCATATTTGACTGTGATATACACCCGTGCGATACTGTTGTTGTTTTGTTCCGCTATTCAATAAACACCTTTCTAGGGCAAGATCATAAATTACAGAAATATGAGGAGACCGTCAAATAGGGGCCGTGGCCTGGGTCGTGGTGCTGCTGGTAGAGCTCCTGTTGCAAGGAGAGGACGTGGTCGATCTGTGCCAGCTACACGCACAAGTGAAACACCTTCCTCAAGTGTGAGTAGGCGACAGAACCTGCAGCAGTATTTGGTAGGGCATCATGCGCCTCTAGAAGTGATGAGGCCAGAACAAGTAGAGGCGATAGTAGATTGGTTTGCTGCTGACAGTGCCTCCAGTTCCTTCACATTGTCTCCCACCCAGTCTACTGCAGAAAGGTCAGAGTTGGCACCTGCAGCCGATGTCCAACCGTCTTTCACCTCACCCCCTTGCAGTCATGCAGCAGTTTCTTTTTGATGACTCTGTCAGCAGGGTTTCCCAGGGCCATCCACCTAGCCCTGCCCCAGAAGTGGAAGAGATTGAGTGCAGCGATGCCCAACCACTTATTTCTCAAGATGAGTACATGGAAGGACCATGGCAGCACATCTCCGATGATGACGAAACGCAGGTGCCAACTGCTGCGGCACTCAGAATTGTGGAGACCGACAAGGAGGGCAGGGGTGAAGACTGGGTGGAAGATGATGTGGAGGACGATGAGGTCCTCGACCCCACATGGAATGAAGGTCATGCAGGTGACCTATGTGACCTGAGTAGTTTGGAGGAAGAGGCGGTGGTCGCACAGAGCCACCAGCACAGCAGAAGAGGGAGCAGGGTGCAGAAGCGGAGCGGCCGTGCCCTAGACACTACGCCTGCTACTGCCCAACGCAGCAAGGGACCGATCGCACCAAAGCCAGCTCAAAGGAGTTCTCTAGCGTGGAAGTTCTTCAGAAAAATTGCTGATGACAGGACAAGAGGGGTTTGCACCCTGTGCAATCAGAGCCTGAAGCGAGGCATAAACCTTCTCAACCTGAGCACAACCTGCATGATCAGGCATCTAAGTGCAAAGCACGAGCTGCAGTGGAGTAGACACCTTCAAAACCAAGAAAGGTCTCTGGCTCCTCCTGCTTCCTCTTCTGCTGCAGTCTCGGCCTCTTCATCCACCTCTGTAGTGATACCGGCACCTGCCACCCCGCAAACAGACGATCTGTCAGCAACACCACCACCTGGGTCACCAACCATCTCCACAATTTCCCATGTAAGCGTTCAGCTTTCCATCTCTCAAACACTTCAGAGGAAGAGGAAGTACCCCCCTACCCACCTGCAATCCCTGGCCCTCAAAATTCTTGGCCTTTGAAATGCTGTCATTCTGTCTGGTGGAGACGCACAGTTTTAAAAGCCTTATGTCGGTGGCTGTCCCACAGTACGTCGTGCCCAGCCGCCACTACTTTTACAGGCAAGCCATCCCTTCCCTGCACAACCAAGTGGGGGAAAAAATCAGGTGTGCACTGCGCAACGCCATCTGTGCCAAGGTCCACCTAACTACCGATACGTGGACCAGTAAGCACGGTCAGGGGCGTTATATCTCCCTAACGGCACACTGGGTAAATGCAGTGGCGGATGGGCCTGAGGCGAATAGCAATTTGGCGCATGTCCTTCCACCACCGAGGATTGCAGGGCGCTTCAGTTTGCCTCCTGTTCCTAACTCCTCCTACTCCGCTTCCTCATCCTCTACCGCCTCCTCATCCGGTCATCGTAACACCTTCACCACAAACTTCAGCACAGCCAGGGGTAAACGACAGCAGGCAGTTTTAAAACTTGCCTGTTTGGGGGAAAAACCACACACCGCGCAGGAGTTGTGGAGGAGCATGGAACAGCAGACAAATGAGTGGTTGCTGCCAGCGAGCCTCAAGCCCGGCCTGGTGGTGTGCGATAACGGGCGAAATCTCATCTCTGGGCCTAACCGGTTTGACGCACATCCCTTGCCTGGCGCATGTGCTGAATTTGGTGGTGCAGAGGTTCCTTAAAAATTACCCCGATATGTCAGAGCTGCTGCAGAAAGTGCGAGCCGTCTGTGCGCACTTTCGGCGTTCTCACCCTGCTGCTGCTCGCCTGTCAGCGCTGCAGCGTAACTCGGCCTTCCCGCTCACCGCCTCATATGTGACGTGCCCACAAGGTGGAACTCCACCTTGCACATGTTGGAAAGACTGTGCAAGCAGCAGCAGGCCATAGTGGAGTTTCAGCTGCAGCACGCACGCGTGAGTCGCTCTGCGGAACAGCACCACTTCACCACCAATAACTGGGCCTCCATGCGAGACCTGTGTGTCTTGTTGCGCTGTTTTGAGTACTCCACCAACATGGCCAGTGCCGATGACGCCGTTGTCAGCTTAACTATCCCACTTCTATGCCTCCTTCAAAAAACGATTCGGGCGATGATGGAAGAGGATGTGGCACAGGATGAGGAGGAGGAGGAGGGGGAGGAGGATGAAGAGGTAACATTTCCAAGGCTTTTAGGGCAGTCATTCGCAAGTGGCTCCAAGGGTGGGTTCCTGCACCCACAAATGCCAGGGACACAATTGTCCAGCAGGGGCACAGTTCTGGAGGATGAGGAGGATGAGGAGGAGGAGATGGAGGAGGAGATGGAACCATGTTCACAGCAGGGTGGCACCCAGGCCAGCTCATGGCCATCACTGGTGCATGGCTGGGGGGATACAGAGGACACAGACGATACACCTCCCACAGAGGACAGCCTTTCGTTGCCTCTGGGCAGCCTGGCACACATGAGCGATTACATGCTGCAGTGTCTCCACAGCGACAGCCGAGTTGCCCACATTCTAACTTGTGCTGATTACTGGGTGGCCACGCTGCTGGATCCCTGTTACAAGGACAACGTACCGTCCTTAATTCACTCACTGGAGCGCGATCGCAAGATGCGCGAGTACAAGCGCACACTGGTAGACGCGATGCTGCTGGCATTCCCACCTGACAGCGGGGCCACAGTGGAAGCACAAGGCCAAGGCAGAGGAGGAGGAGGAAGAGGTCGCCAACGCAACCAGGGCACCGCCAGTACCTCAGAAGGCAGGGTTAGCATGGCCGAAATGTGGAAAAGCTTTGTCAGCACGCCACATCAAACAGCAGCACCAGCAGCTCATATGGAACATCTTAGCAGGAGGCAGCATTTCACCAACATGGTGGAGCAGTATGTGTGCACACGCCTACATGTAGTGAATGACGGGTCTGCCCCCTTCAACTTCTGGGTCTCCAAATTGGGCACATGGCCTGAGCTTGCCCTTTACGCCTTGGAGGTGCTGGCGTGCCCTGCAGCCAGTGTATTATCTGAACGTGTATTTAGCACGGCTGGGGGCGTTATCACAGACAAGCGCAGCCGCCTGTCCAGAGACAATGTGGACAAGCTCACGTTCATTAAAATGAACCAGGCATGGATCCCACAGGACTTTTCCGTACCTTGTGCAGAATAGAGATGGATACCGACCTTACCCAGCCATTGTTATATTTTTGATCTTTCTCACTCTTTTGGGGTGTACCCTCATTTAAAATGACTGAAAAAAAGCAGTGTTGGCTACCTCGTCCTCCTCCACCGCCGCTTCCACCTACACCGCCACATCCACCACCACCTTTACCTCCCTCCTACTCCATATGGGCCTCGTCCTTCACAGATGAAGAAAATTGTTTTATTTTTCTGTTTTTTTTTGTTGTTTTAAGTTATTTCCCTATCCACATTTGTTTGCAGAGCACTTGCAATGCTCTTAACTACGTTTTGCTGCCTTTTGCAGCACTCTAGCCCTTTCCATTGGTGTTTTAGAGCCATTTTAGTGCCTGAAAGTTCGGGTCCCCATTGACTTCAATGGGGTTCGGTGTCCGGGTAAAGTTCGGAAAAAGTCCGGGACACGGACCTGGACTTTTTTTTCAAGTTCGGCCGAACCCGCCGAACATGGACATCCAGGTGTCTGCTCAACTCTACCCAGGACAGTTTGGTTCATCACTACTGATCAGTGTGGAGATGGGGTTAATGCATGTAACACTACTCCCGTGGGAGCTGCTGATTGCAGATTCCCCTGGGTTACCCATAGCAGCAACTTGACAATATAGCATATTCAAAGTGCTTGGCTCAGTCAGAAAACAGTCTAGGGGTTTTGGTTTTTGTTGTTTTATTTGAGAACTTGGATAGGAAAAGGGATGAGTGGGATACACTGAATAAACTATGCACAAATTGCTAGGACTACTGAAAATAGCTGAGTGCGGCAAGGCCGCTGCTTCACCTTGACACTGCAGTGAAGAAGAATTAGATAAGCTGTACTATACTGTAGATCATTCTTCAGGGCCCTACTTGGCACCCCCTATGTCCCTATTCTTTAGGGTTCTACACAGCACCCCCTTTACTGTAACACTCTGTGTGAGCTGACTCCCCTTGATATGCTGACTTCACTGGAGTGGTTTCTTGGCAGACCCTTTGGCAAGTTCCCCCGGTACTCATGGACACTGTTTTTCCCAAAAGACTCTGCCAGCAGCTCCACTGTCAGCTTCACTGGATCCTCTGCAGCTTAGCTCCACACCTAATTCACAAGGCCCACTGTCTTTGACCACCTTCCTCATGCAACAGGAGGAGAGACAGCCGTCAGCCTGCTCCTAAGACTCTGCTTCCCGCCAAAGACGCCCTGTCACATGTCCCCTCAGCTTTTATGAGCAATCCCAGGATGCATTGCAAGAATGCCCTCCCACTGGGACTCCCACAAAAGCCAATGTGTCACAGGCTGGGTTTCCTCCACTGTCCAACAAGCTCCCTTATTGGATGCAGTGGGGACACTCCCTCAGACCCAGTGAATCACACCTGGAAACATGCAACAGGCAACCTAACAGATCAGGCTCCCCCCCTGAAAGAGCATAAGGTGATTTTACCTACCTAGGAGGGTGCTACATGCATATCAGCAGGGGCACTTTGAAGGATAGAGGCAAAAATGTGATGGCCCCAGAACACACACAGGAGCCTGGCAAAAATTAGTGTGTTTAGTAATGTGTGTGTCACTTCAAGGCTTATGGCACTTTTCTACCTTTTCTTAGCTATGTTTTAGCACAGTGGTCTTCAAACTGCTGCCCAGGGGCCGGATGCGGCCCTTTGCTTCCTTTTACCTGGACTGGCACTATTCTATTAACTGACACCAACAAATGGACTCGTGTCCTCCCATAGACACCAACAGTTGGGCATATGTCCTCCCACTGCCACCAATAAAGTAGCACAATCCCTCCCAATGGAGCACAATTCTTCCCAATCACACCAACCATGGGGAACAATTCCTCCCAATGACACCAACTATGGGGCATAATTCATCCTAATTACACCAATGATGGGGCACTATTCTCACACTTAACACCAATGATGGGGCATTATTTAGTCCCAGTGACACCACGACAATTTCTACTCCCACTCGGCCCCCCTGCAATCTGAAGGACAGTATACTGGCCCCTTGTTTAGAAAGTTTGTGACTCTTTATTACATGTGGCTGTGGAGCAGGGAATTTCCAGGCCACAGCTGATTGGATCATTGGACTTCATGACAATATTTATTCAACAGCAATTAACACATACCTCTGTCTTTTTCAACGAAACGATCACTCACTTTCAACCATCTAGTATGTTCGTTGTCCATCTGATACATGGGCAGGGGAACCTCTCCACCTTCTAGACCTGATAAAGCTATTTTTTCTCCACAGGCTGGTATAATGCCTATATCTGTGGAATAGAAAGGATGTTATTCAATTTCAACAAATTTTATACATTGTGTTGTGACAGCAGTTCCATACTGTATAACTAAGGGGCCCTGCGCTTACGGATATTAAAATAAAATAAAATAAAATACTGTGCATCAAGCTGCTAGCTGCAGTGAAAAGTGCTGGTGCTCTTTTAAAAATGAAAGATGTGAGTGCAGCGCTGCTTTAAAATTAGAAATCTATAAATATATATAAAAAATATAGAATTGTGTAATAACTTAATACATCTGTGGTGATCTTCAAAGGAATAATATAAAGTGTACAATCATAAAAATCTAATATTTATACACAAAGTGTTCCAAATAGATAAATATATAAATAATTGTCCATATATAAATCTTTCCAGAATGCTGTGACTTTTTCCGATATTCATAAAGTGCTTGAGTGTTCAAAATGTGCAATAAGCGGGGTTTCCCCCTAAAGATGTCTGCTTACCATCAACTGGATATAATCAGGCATGGAATAAAGGTTTTACACTCTGTTTTTCAATTGGTGAGGAATATTAGCTGGAACCTCAAGATTCATCGCCCCCGTATCCTCAAAAAGAGAAGCTTTTCATGGTGAAGTTTGTTTTAAACAACACATTTATTGGGTACATGGCGGGGATTTATACTCACAAACAACAAAGTAAAACAAGCATAGAGCGGCTCGGTGGTGTGCTGCTCCCGCAGCATACGATCCTCCGGCCGGGGATCACGTGGTACTCGCTCTACCTATCGCTAGACGCGTTTCGCTGTGACACACAGCTTCATCTGTAGCTGATTTGTGAGGGGTACCACTCGATTAAATATGCTACATTGCCACTCCTCCTTTCTTTCAAGTCCAGAGACTTGTTACGTTACGTTTAATATGTTGCAACCCTTCGCTAATGGAATGGGTACATCGGAGTGTGTGCTATCTGAAAACATGCCATTTAAAAACAATGCTAATCTTTAATTGACTATTCGAAGTTTATTTAAAAACAATGGCTCAATTATCATGGGTCAATCAGGTGTGCAAACACACTCCCTGTTCACTACTCATAATGAGTCTTATGTGTTTTTGCAATTACAATTGGTTGTAGCCCATACATCTTGCGATTGGTCATGAGCGATTCCATGAAAAATTATATTACATTACAATATAGCTTATAGTTCAGAAAATATATATATATATACTGTTTACAAGGCTGGAACTCAGTTTAATCCATAAAAGATATATATTGAGGCTTCTAAAACACTTTAAAATGTGCTAAAATTAATAAATACTACAAAATTATTAAAAATCATTAATAAAACAATTAATGTCTATTTCAACATTCAAACCTTTAGGTGTCATACTATCTAATTTATGGATCCACCATGTTTCATTTTGAGATATGGCTCTCCTCATATTGGTCCCTCTCCAATGTTTTTCTATCGTGTCTATCGCACAGAATTTTAGTTTACTAGGGTCTTTATTATGTACAATTCTAAAATGATTGGACAAGCTGTGCTTTTTAAAACCTTTTTTGATATTCGCAATATGCTCTCTGAGCCTGATCCTTAGTTCTCTGGTGGTACGTCCTATGTACTGGAGTCCACATTCACACTCCAGTAAATAGGTAACGTGGGTGGTCCTGCATGTAATGAACTTTTCAATTTTATATTGTCGCTTGGTGACATTCGATTTAAAGTGCGTTTCTTTTTTAGATTTGTTGTTCTTTCTACATGTGCGGCAAATCACACAATTTCCGCATCTATAAAATCCTTTTTGATCTAGGAAAGTCACTGTTTTCTTCGGAGGGTCGGGTATGTTTTTAGCGATTTTGTCTTTCAAGATAGGTGGTCTTCTATAGATGAATTGAGGTTTTTTGGGTAAAATATTCTTAAAAACAGGGTCTCTCATTAAAATGGGCCAATGGGTTTTAAAAATGCTTTCTAATTGCTTGTACTGCTGGTTAAAATCTGTGCAGAAGGCGGTTTGATGGGTCTTTTTAGGTTTCTTGCTGGGTTTTAATAATTCTTTTCTGTCCATATTGACGATTTTTTGTTGAATCTGATTCAAATTTGCAGTTTTGTATCCTTTATCTTTAAATCTTTGCAGCAACATGTCAGACTGCTGCAAATAATCATTTTGGGATTGACAGTTTCTCCTTAGTCTCAACAATTGTCCTTTTGGGATTGCTGCTAACCAATTAGGATGGTGATTGCTATTAGTTGGTATGTAGCTGTTTCTGTCCGTACTTTTGAAGTACGTTTTTGTCGACATATGGTTATTTGATTTAAAAATAGTGAGATCTAAGTAATTAATTTCTTGTTCATTTATTGTTGCTGTAAAAGTAATTTGGTATCTGTTTGTATTCAAAGACTCTATATATTCAGATAAGGATTCTTGCGAACCCTCCCATATGATTAAAATATCGTCTATAAATCTTTTAAAAGCTTTTAATTGGGGGTGGGGTTTGTTAAAAATATATTCAGCTTCCCATTTATTCATGAATATGTTTGCTACTGTGGGGGCATACTTAGCCCCCATAGCTACGCCTTTGGTTTGCTTATAAAAGTGCTTGCAGTGCCAAAAATAATTATTGCACATGGCCCATTCTAAAATGTCTAATAAAAACTCAATTTGGGATGGCGGTAATTTCTTATCTGCCTTCAAGGCCCATTTAACTGCTGTTAAGGCGTCTTTTTGATTTATGTTGGTATATAATGAATTTACATCCACACTCGCTAAAATTGTATTGTCACTTGTTTTAAAGTGCTCAATAAAATTTAGCACATCTCTGCTATCTTTGAGGTAGGATGTTGTTTTCTTCACTAGTGGTTGGAGGTGGAAATCTATATATTCGCCTACCCTTGCAAAAATCGATTCTATTCCATTTATAATCGGACGTCCGGGTGGCTTCTCCAAATTTTTGTGAATTTTGGGTACCTGATATATAATTGGCATTTTCGGTGCTTCAGGTATCAGGTATTTCATTTCCTTTTTATTCAAAATATCATTTTTGTACGCCTTTTTTATTTTTTTGGTTAGCATTGCTTTGAGTTTGTTTAGAGGGTTGGCTTTTAATTTCTCATAAGTCTCACTGTCATATACTATTTTATCCAATTCATCCATATATTGTTTCTTGTCTAGAATTACAATTCCTCCTCCTTTATCCGCAGGCCTTATCACTATATTTTTCTTTTTTTCCAGGGATTCTATACTTTTTTGTAATTTTTTACTTCCTGGGACTGGGTGGATTGAGATATTTTCTATATCTTGTTGTACCATAAGCTTGAATACATCTAAGCATTGGTTGTTCGCCGTTTTTGGATTGAATGTTGATCTGTTTTTAAGTCCACTGTGTACAATATCACTTACTTGTGGTTGTTCTGTTCTGTCATTTATTTTATTGGCAAAGAATTTTTTAATATTTAATGTTCTTACAAATTTTTGCAAGTCAATGAAAGCCTTGAATTTATTTATATTTTTAGGGGGGGCAAATTTAAGCCCCAAATCTAAAATTCGTAGCTCCTCATCAGTCAGAGTTACGCTACTTAGATTGTAAATACCCTCTCCTAGTTTGTTCGTTTTCTTTTTCCTTTTCCCCCCTCTACATCCTCTTTTCTTTCGCTGTGTTGAGGTTGTGTTGGGGGTCCTTGATATGGGGGCTGTGCCTGCTGATAGCCTCTGGGTCTCCAGTAATAAGGGTTGCCCCTTGGAGGGCCCCAATAGGAGCCTCTTCCTCTGTTGCCTCTCCACGGAGGTCTGCCCTGTCCCCTGTTCCAAAAATCCCCCCGATAAGAGGGTTGATGCTGGTAACCTTGATGGTAATAGGGCGGGGGTCCTCTAGGTCTCGGGGATGGGGAGTGCTGATATATTGGTTCAAACCTATTGTGTGTAGGTACATTGTATTGTGGTGAATCAGCATATTGTTGAGGGGTTTTATTAGTTCTGGAGGTGCTTGGGGTTGGAGTGTTTAAGGGGAAGGGTGATGATACACTCTCCCTTTCTGGTGATGATTCTCTTGACTCAATAATTTCCTCCTCCATTAATTCTTGCCATTTATAGATGTTACCTGCCTTGTAATCAGTTAAATCTCTTTGGAATTTCTTGATTTTTAAAAGCTTTTAAAAGATTTATAGACGATATTTTAATCATATGGGAGGGTTCGCAAGAATCCTTATCTGAATATATAGAGTCTTTGAATACAAACAGATACCAAATTACTTTTACAGCAACAATAAATGAACAAGAAATTAATTACTTAGATCTCACTATTTTTAAATCAAATAACCATATGTCGACAAAAACGTACTTCAAAAGTACGGACAGAAACAGCTACATACCAACTAATAGCAATCACCATCCTAATTGGTTAGCAGCAATCCCAAAAGGACAATTGTTGAGACTAAGGAGAAACTGTCAATCCCAAAATGATTATTTGCAGCAGTCTGACATGTTGCTGCAAAGATTTAAAGATAAAGGATACAAAACTGCAAATTTGAATCAGATTCAACAAAAAATCGTCAATATGGACAGAAAAGAATTATTAAAACCCAGCAAGAAACCTAAAAAGACCCATCAAACCGCCTTCTGCACAGATTTTAACCAGCAGTACAAGCAATTAGAAAGCATTTTTAAAACCCATTGGCCCATTTTAATGAGAGACCCTGTTTTTAAGAATATTTTACCCAAAAAACCTCAATTCATCTATAGAAGACCACCTATCTTGAAAGACAAAATCGCTAAAAACATACCCGACCCTCCGAAGAAAACAGTGACTTTCCTAGATCAAAAAGGATTTTATAGATGCGGAAATTGTGTGATTTGCCGCACATGTAGAAAGAACAACAAATCTAAAAAAGAAACGCACTTTAAATCGAATGTCACCAAGCGACAATATAAAATTGAAAAGTTCATTACATGCAGGACCACCCACGTTACCTATTTACTGGAGTGTGAATGTGGACTCCAGTACATAGGACGTACCACCAGAGAACTAAGGATCAGGCTCAGAGAGCATATTGCGAATATCAAAAAAGGTTTTAAAAAGCACAGCTTGTCCAATCATTTTAGAATTGTACATAATAAAGACCCTAGTAAACTAAAATTCTGTGCGATAGACACGATAGAAAAACATTGGAGAGGGACCAATATGAGGAGAGCCATATCTCAAAATGAAACATGGTGGATCCATAAATTAGATAGTATGACACCTAAAGGTTTGAATGTTGAAATAGACATTAATTGTTTTATTAATGATTTTTAATAATTTTGTAGTATTTATTAATTTTAGCACATTTTAAAGTGTTTTAGAAGCCTCAATATATATCTTTTATGGATTAAACTGAGTTCCAGCCTTGTAAACAGTATATATATATATATTTTCTGAACTATAAGCTATATTGTAATGTAATATAATTTTTCATGGAATCGCTCATGACCAATCGCAAGATGTATGGGCTACAACCAATTGTAATTGCAAAAACACATAAGACTCATTATGAGTAGTGAACAGGGAGTGTGTTTGCACACCTGATTGACCCATGATAATTGAGCCATTGTTTTTAAATAAACTTCGAATAGTCAATTAAAGATTAGCATTGTTTTTAAATGGCATGTTTTCAGATAGCACACACTCCGATGTACCCATTCCATTAGCGAAGGGTTGCAACATATTAAACCTAACGTAACAAGTCTCTGGACTTGAAAGAAAGGAGGAGTGGCAATGTAGCATATTTAATCGAGTGGTACCCCTCACAAATCAGCTACAGATGAAGCTGTGTGTCACAGCGAAACGCGTCTAGCGATAGGTAGAGCGAGTACCACGTGATCCCCGGCCGGAGGATCGTATGCTGCGGGAGCAGCACACCACCGAGCCGCTCTATGCTTGTTTTACTTTGTTGTTTGTGAGTATAAATCCCCGCCATGTACCCAATAAATGTGTTGTTTAAAACAAACTTCACCATGAAAAGCTTCTCTTTTTGAGGATACGGGGGCGATGAATCTTGAGGTTCCAGCTAATATTCCTCACCAATTGAAAAACAGAGTGTAAAACCTTTATTCCATGCCTGATTATATCCAGTTGATGGTAAGCAGACATCTTTAGGGGGAAACCCCGCTTATTGCACATTTTGAACACTCAAGCACTTTATGAATATCGGAAAAAGTCACAGCATTCTGGAAAGATTTATATATGGACAATTATTTATATATTTATCTATTTGGAACACTTTGTGTATAAATATTAGATTTTTATGATTGTACACTTTATATTATTCCTTTGAAGATCACCACAGATGTATTAAGTTATTACACAATTCTATATTTTTTATATATATTTATAGATTTCTAATTTTAAAGCAGCGCTGCACTCACATCTTTCATTTTTAAAAGAGCAGTTCCATACTGCAAGGTATACTGAAGTACCCAACAATAAATTGCTAAAGACTACTATTGGAAATAAATTGATACAAATCACTCTCAGTGCATATAAAGTCCAATGATAAAAAAGTGTCCTTTGTAGATAAATTCACATCATATCAATTCCAATTGTACTTTATGATCAACTTTAATCTAGTAGAAGAAAGTGATCAAGTGCAAATGTTGCTCTCCAAGCAGTCCAAGGTGGACAGGACCTCACTTTTCAAGATGGACCTTCAGATTCAATATTTGGTGGAAGCTTATCTGGAAGCTAGACCTGGCACATATTTATTTTTATAGCCCTTGTTGAGTAGCCTTTTTAATCTGAAGGTCCATCTTGAAAGTTGAGGTCCTGTCCACTCTGGGCTGCTTAGAACACATTTCTATCATTTTATTTACACTAGTAGTATTTAACTGCTTAAAAAGTGTTAACTGGAGTTGGGCTTCAATTTGTTAGTCAATTATGTAAAGTCTATCGAAATTTAGCACCCTGCCCTAAACAGGCACTACTACCTATATTTAGTCATGCTGGGTAATAGTCTCCCCAGACTGAGTTGCAGTTTGTTTCTTCACTTGGTCTTCCCCTAAACTCAGAGGAGCCGTAGATTTACTCTATTGCCAACGGGTGTGACTGGTACTTCTGGCAATAGTATGAGATGCCACAGCAAACTGAGTTATGAATATTTATATTTCTTCCACCCAACAAGTAGGAGTTTTACTATCCCCGGGGCATGCTGATCATATAAACATTTAGAGCAGGCCTGGTTATCTCTCTGTTCCCTCAGGCTGGGGCATGGGGAGTAGTGTTGAGCGAACACGGACTGTATTATTCGGGTCCGTACCGGATAATTGGATTTTTGTTACCCGGACACGGACCCGAAAACTTTACTGTATGTTCGGGTTTAAAATCCGTGTTCGGTAATTTTATTTCCTGTTTTGTATGTAATGGCGCGCTTTTAATGGCGGGCTTTCAACATCCAATCAACAAGCGTTTAACTGGTGTGCCATAGAAGCCATCACAGCCATGTCTACTAATGGCATGGCTGTGATTGGCCAGCTAAAGCATGTGACCCAGGTCTTATAAGCTAGAGACACAGCGCGGTGTGCGTCAGTCTGCTGTAGTGTAGGGAGAGAGCACACACAACTGTGCTGGCTGCTGCTGATTAGGGACAGCCAGGGAAAAACTACATTGTGCCCGAAAAGAATGCAGGGACAGGTCGGAGTGTAGGCAGGGAAAGATATTTGAGCATTTTAGGGACAGGCTGGAGAGAGTAGGCAGGGAGAGATTAGGAGACACAGGACAGAACAATCGTCCGTTAGCGATCTACATCGATTTTGCTGTGTGGGGGGTGGTGCAGTGAACAACCTTTTTGCCCTCACTTGAGCCCACTGAGGAGGAGGAGGAGGAGGAGGAGGGAGAAAAAAAAATAATTTTTATCAGTCTGTTGTGTGCAGCGTTCATCTATATTTTACTACACAGTGCTGCTCTAATCTGCTATTTAAAAATTACAAAGTTAAAGGGGAATTTTTTTTTTTCCCTTCATAGCCTTCTGCTGACCGTGACATAAAACATAAGACACTGCTGTGTTCACATGTGCTATTGAAAAATCACCAATTTTATATACTTTTTTTCTATTCTGCTATTCAATATACACCCTTTTGGGGTGAAAAAAATTAAATTGCGGCATAGTCTGTATCGGTACGTGTGAGATACACCTTTCAATTTTTTTTGGCGCATCTTCCACCGCCGAGGATTGCAGGGCGCTTCAGTTTGCCTCCTGTTCCGTACTCCTTCTTCTCCTCTTCCTCATCCTGCCTTTAGGGTACAAAAAAATTGTAATCGGGGCCTAGTCTGTGTTTGTACGTGTGAGATACACCGTTTTATAAAAATTTTTCTATTCCGCTATTCAATATACACCCTTTTGGGATAAAAAAAATTAAATTGCGGCATAGTCTGTATCGGTACGTGTGAGATACACCTTTTCATATACTTTTTTCTATCCCGCTATTCAATATGCACCCTTTTGGGGTGAAAAAAATTAAATTGCGGCATAGTCTGTATCGGTACGTGTGAGATACACCTTTTTATATACTTTTTTCTATTCCACTATTCAATATACACCCTTTTGGGGTAAAAAAAATTAAATTGCGGCATAGTCTGTATCGGTACGTGTGAGATACACCTTTTAAATTTGTTTGGCGCATCTTCCACTGCCAAGGATTGCAGGGCGCTTCAGTTTGCCTCCTGTTCCAAACTCCTCCTACTCCTCTTCCTCATCCTCATCCTGCCTTTAGGGTACAAAAAATTGTAATCGGGGCCTAGTCTGTGTTTGTACGTGTGAGATACACCGTTTTATATTATTTTTTCTATTCCGCTATTCAATATACACCCTTTTGGGGTGAAAAAAATTAAATTGCGGCATAGTCTGTATCGGTACGTGTGAGATACACCTTTTTATATACTTTTTTCTATTCCGCTATTCAATATATACCCTTTTGGGGTGAAAAAAATTTAATTGCGGCATAGTCTGTATCGGTACGTGTGAGATACACCTTTTTATATACTTTTTTCTATTCCACTATTCAATATACACCCTTTTGGGGTAAAAACAATTAAATTGCGGCATAGTCTGTATCGGTACGTGTGAGATACACCTTTTAAATTTGTTTGGCGCATCTTCCACCGCCAAGGATTGCAGGACGCTTCAGTTTGCCTCCTGTTCCGAACTCCTCCTACTCCTCTTCTTCATCCTCATCCTGCCTTTAGGGTACAAAAAATTGTAATCGGGGCCTAGTCTGTGTTTGTACGTGTGAGATACACCGTTTTATATAATTTTTTCTATTCCGCTATTCAATATACACCCTTTTGGGGTGAAAAAAATTAAATTGCGGCATAGTCTGTATCGGTACGTGTGAGATACACCTTTTTATATACTTTTTCTATTCCGCTATTCAATATACACCCTTTTGGGGTGAAAAAAATTAAATTGCGGAATACTTTGCATATTTGACTGTGAGATACACCCGTTGTATTTGTATACTGTTTTTCTATTCCGCTATTTAATATACACCCTTTTGGGGTGAAAAAAATTAAATTGCGGCATAGTTTGCATATTTGACTGTGAGATACACCCGTGCGATACTGTTGTTGTTTTCTTCCGCTATTCAATAAACACCTTTCTAGGGCAAGATCGTAAATTACAGAAATATGAGGAGAACGTCAAATAGGGGCCGTGGCCTGGGTCGTGGTGCTGCTGGTAGAGCTCCTGTTGCAAGGAGAGGACGTGGTCGATCTGTGCCAGCTACACGCACAAGTGAAACACCTTCCTCAAGTGTGAGTCGGCGACAGAACCTGCAGCAGTATTTGGTAGGGCATCATGCGCCTCTACAAGTGTTGCGGCAAGAACAAGTACAGGCGATAGTAGATTGGGTTGCTGACAGTGCCTCCAGTTCCTTCACATTGTCTCCCACCCAGTCTACTGCAGAAAGGTCAGAGTTGGCACCTGCAGCCGATGTCCAACCGTCTTTCACCTCACCCCCTTGCAAATCAGGCAAGCAGTCTGAGCCCCAAGTCATGCAGCAGTCTCTTCTTCTTTTTGATGACTCTGTCAGCAGGGTTTCCCAGGGCCATCCACCTAGCCCTGCCCCAGAAGTGGAAGAGATTGAGTGCAGCGATGCCCAACCACTTATTTCTCAAGATGAGTACATGGAAGGACCATGGCAGCACGTCTCCGATGATGACGAAACGCAGGTGCCAACTGCTGCTGCACTCAGAATTGTGGAGACCGACAAGGAGGGCAGGGGTGAAGACTGGGTGGAAGATGATGTGGAGGACGATGAGGTCCTCGACCCCACATGAAATGAAGGTCATGCAGGTGACCTGAGTAGTTTGAAGGAAGAGGCAGAAGAGGGAGCAGGGTGCAGAAGCGGAGCGGCCGTGCCCTAGACACTACGCCTGCTACTGCCCAACGCAGCAAGGGACTGAGCACACCAAAGCCAGCTCAAAGGAGTTCTCTAGCGTGGAAGTTCTTCAGAAAATGTGCTGATGACAGGACACGAGTGGTTTGCACCCTGTGCAATCAGAGCCTGAAGCGAGGCATAAACCTTCTCAACCTGAGCACAACCTGCATGATCAGGCATCTAAGTGCAAAGCACGGGCTGCAGTGGAGTAGACACCTTCAAAACCAAGAAAGGTCTCTGGCTCCTCCTGCTTCCTCTTCTGCTGCAGTCTCGGCCTCTTCATCCACCTCTGTAGTGATACCGGCACCTGCCACCCCGCAAACAGAGGATCTGTCAGAAACACCACCACCTGGGTCACCAACCATCTCCACAATGTCCCGTGGAAGTGTTCAGCTTTCCATCTCCCAAACACTTCAGAGGAAGAGGAAGTACCCCCCTACCCACCCGCGATCCCTGGCCCTGAATGCCAGCATTTCAAAATTCTTGGCCTTTGAAATGCTGTCATTCCATCTGGTGGAGACGCACAGTTTTAAAAGCCTTATGTCAGTGGCTATCCCACAGTACGTCGTGCCCAGCCGCCACTACTTTTACAGGCAAGCCATCCCTTCCCTGCACAACCAAGTGGGGGAAAAAATCAGGTGTGCACTGCGCAACGCCATCTGTGGCAAGGTCCACCTAACTACCGATACGTGGACCAGTAAGCACGGTCAGGGGCGTTATATAACGGCACACTGGGTAAATGCAGTGGTGGCTGGGCCTGAGGCGGATAGCAATTTGGCGCATGTCCTTCCACCACCGAGGATTGCAGAGCGCTTCAGTTTGCCTCCTGTTCCTAACTCCTCCTACTCTGCTTCCTCATCCTCTACCGCCTCCTCATCCGGTCAGCGTAACACCTTCACCACCAACTTCAGCGCAGCCAGGGGTAAACGACAGCAGGCAGTTTTAAAACTTGCCTGTTTGGGGAAAAAACCACACACCGCGCAGGAGTTGTGGAGGAGCATGGAACAGCAGACCGATGAGTGGTTGCTGCCAGCGAGCCTCAAGCCTGGCCTGGTGGTGTGCGATAACGGGTGAAATCTCATAGCAGCTCTGGGCCTAGCCGGTTTGACGCATATCCCTTGCCTGATGCATGTGCTGAATTTGGTGGTGCAGAGGTTCCTTAAAAATTACCCCGATATGTCAGAGCTGCTGCAGAAAGTGCGGGCCGTCTGTGCGCACTTTCGGCGTTCTCACCCTGCTGCTGCTCGCCTGTCAGCGCTGCAGCGTAACTTCGGCCTTCCCGCTCACCGCCTCATATGTGACGTGCCCACAAGGTGGAACTCCACCTTGTACATCCTGGAAAGACAGTGCAAGCAGCAGCAGGCCAGAGTGGAGTTTCAGCTGCAGCACGCACGCGTGAGTCGCTCTGCGGAACAGCACCACTTCACCACCAATAACTGGGCCTCCATGCGAGACCTGTGTGCCTTGTTGCGCTGTTTTGAGTACTCCACCAACATGGCCAGTGCCGATGACGCCGTTGTCAGCTTAACTATCCCACTTCTATGCCTCCTTCAAAAAACGATTCAAGTGATGACGGAAGAGGATTTGGCACAGGAGGAGGAGGAGGAGGAGGAGGAGGAAGAGGGATCATTTCCAAGGCTTTCAGGGCAGTCATTCACAAGTGGCTCCGAGGGTGGGTTCCTGCACCCACAATCGCCAGGTACACAATTGTCCAGCAGGGGCACAGTTCTGGAGGATGAGGAGGATGAGGAGGATGAGGAGGAGGAGATGGAGGAGGAGATGGAACCATGTTCACAGCAGGGTGGCACCCAGGCCAGCTCATGGCCATTACTGGTGCATGGCTGGGGGGATACAGAGGACACAGACGATACACCTCCCACAGAGGACAGCCTTTCGTTGCCTCTGGGCGGCCTGGCACACATGAGCAATTACATGCTGCAGTGTCTCTACAACGACCGCCAAGTTGCCCACATTCTAACTTGTGCTGATTACTGGGTGGCCACGCTGCTGGATCCCTGTTACAAGGACCACATACCGTCCTTAATTTACTCACTGGAGCGGGATCGCAAGATGCGCGAGTACAAGCGCAGGCTGGTAGACGCAATGCTGCTGGCATTCCCACCTGACAGCGGGGCCACAGTGGAAGCACAAGGCCAAGGCAGAGGAGGAGGAGGAGGAAGAGGTCGCCAACACAACCAGGGCACCGCCAGCACCTCAGAAGGCAGGGTTAGCATGGCAGAAATGTGAAAAAGCTTTGTCAGTACGCCACAACAAACAGCAGCACCAGCAGCTCATATGGAACGTCTTAGCAGGAGGCAGCATTTCACCAACATGGTGGAGCAGTATGTGTGCACACGCCTACATGTAGTGAATGACGGGTCTGCCCCCTTCAACTTTTGGGTCTCCAAATTGGGCACATGGCCTGAGCTTGCCCTTTACGCCTTGCAGCCAGTGTATTATCTGAACGTGTATTTAGCACGGCTGGGGGCGTTATCACAGACAAGCGCAACCGCCTGTCCAGAGACAATGTGGACAATCTCACATTCATTAAAATTAACCAGGCATGGATCCCACAGGACTTTTCCGTACCTTGTGCAGAATAGAGATGGATACCGACCTTACCCAGCCATTGTTATATTTTTGATCTTTCTCACTCTTTTGGGGTGTACCCGAATTTAAAATGACTAAAAAAAAGCAGTGTTGGCTACCTCATCCCTCTCCACCGCCGCTTCCACCTACACCGCCACATCCACCGCCACCTCAACCTCCCTCCTACTCCATATGGGCCTCGTCCTTCACAGATGAAGAAAATTGTTTTATGTTTCTTTTGTTGTTTTAAGTTATTTCCCTATCCACATTTGTTTCCAGAGCACTTGCCATGTTCTTAACTACATTTTGCTGCCATTTGCAGCACTCTAGCCCTTTCCATTGGTTTTTTAGAGCCATTTTAGTGCCTGAAAGTTCGGGTCCCCATTGACTTCAATGGGGTTCGGTGTCCTGGTAAAGTTCGAAAAAAGTCCGGGTCACGGACCCGGACTTTTTTTTCAAGTTCGGCCGAACCCGCCGAACATGGACATCCAGGTGTCCGCTCAACTTTAATGGGGAGGTGTTTCTGGAATGATCTATCCTGTTAGGCCTTTCTTTAAAGTATTTGCCCAAGTGCAAATGTGCTCCAAGCAGCCCCAGGTGTACAGGTCCCCACCTTTCAAGATGGACCTTTAGATTCAGATTCAATATTTGGTGGAAATTTATTTGGAAGCCTACCCTGGTACATATTTATTTTTATAGTCCTTATTGAGTGGCCTTTTATAATCTGGAGGTCCATCTTCAAAGTTGAGGTTCTGTTCACTGCTTTGAGGACATTTGTAGCAGTTTTTCATAACTGCTTAAAAAGTGTTAACTTGGGTTGGGCTTTAAATAGTTAAATTAAGTCTATCTAAATGTAGCACCCTGCCCTAAACAGATACTACTACATAAATTTAGATGGGTATAAATATTTGGAGCAGGCCTTGTGATCTCTGTCTTCCCCCAGGCTGCAGCCTGGGGAGGTGCTTCTGGATTGATATATCCTGTTAGACCCACACTTTGTGTTCTGGAATTGGAGGTAGGCCTGAACTGGTCTACGAGGCTGTCCTGCCGTCGAAGAGGGAAGTTGTGCGAAGATCGAGATCCAAAAGGAGGACCTTGCTGGAGTAAGTCAGGATGAAAACTCTTTTTTTTTTTTTTTTTGCAGGGATCTGTTGACTCTTTTGAAGAGGATTCATGGAAGTCTATGGAAATTGTACACAGGGCACTGAAACCAGCACAGAGGGGAGTCTGTTGACATTCTTAAGAAATTATCTACAATGTTCCCTGGTTGGCGTAACCACCACTTGCCGAATGCCTTAAAGCCGATCTACTGCTACAGGGCGGCTGTTCTATATATATATATATATATATATATATATATATATATATATATATATACGCAGAGCTTTTTCCTCAGAAAATAGGATCAGGAACTCAACCACGACCCCCCCCAGGAGTGTATTATGTGCAGAGTTTGGGGGTGTGTTACAGCTGCATCCCCCATCCACATCTCACTTTCACCCCTCTTCAGCTCTAACCTCTGCATGCAAACACCCCCCCCCCCTTAAAAGCTCAACCATCTTCCACATGTCTTGCTTTTGTTGCTGTATTAAGCTAAAGCACCCATCTGGCTCTGTTATCTACCCACACACTGTAGATGGCTCTGCCTCTGTCATTTGCAGAAAATTCATTCAGTGGGGGTGTCGGCATCCGCAATGCACCCTGGGCACCTGCTTCTCCCTTGTCCCCATCCTTCACTCAGTGGATGCCACTGGGAGACACGTTTTCGCTTGTAAATACAGAAGCCAGACTTCTGTGTTTACAAATGATAGTGGTGAGCAGGGAGCCGAGGACCTGAGCCAGAGGAGGTGGAACTGAGTTTCACCAAATTCCAGCTGGAAAAAAGTCCTATATATATGTGAGCCTGCCCCTCCGGGTAGGGGGCGCGTGTGCATGCTGCCCTCGTGCCACTTTTGCTGTGATTAGTCACAGAAGAAGCCAATCAGCGGGTGCCGGACAATTAATGTGAACCCCTAATTGGCGATGTGCACAAGAGCCAAGGCTCTCTCAACTCTCTCTCTCTCTCTTCACTGGTTCAGATACAACTGGCTCGGTGCTGTCAATCACAGCCAGTGTCAAGGGAGCAGGGGGGAGGGGCGGGGCCAAGCCCTGCTCTGTGTATCTTGTGGACACACAAAATGGGACTCAGGATCGAGCATGCACGAGTGCCCCATAGCATATGGATTGCTATTGGGGGCATTCAGCAGGGGTGGGGAGCCAGGAGTTCTGGCAGGGGACCCCGAGAAGAGCAGGATGGGGGCTGCTCTTTGCAAAACCACTGCACAAAGAGCAGGTAAGTATAGCACGTTTGTGAATAACTAACACTGAATGATGGCTGAGAGAACATGGAAGAAGGAGGACTAAATGAAAGTGATATTTTTTAATTAAAATAAGAAAAACAGGGTTCAAGAAAGGCCTTGTCTTCTTACGCTTCAAAAGACTGGGAAAACATCCTCTGCAATGAACTGAATTAAAATTGCCTTGGATTCAGCTACTGTTTTATATTGAAGAGTTAAACTGCCTGTGGATGGTGCCAAGTCAGCAAGTTACAATGCTGCCCTGACAGACTGGGCCCAAGGAGGTATTTCCATGCATAAAGCAGCATTTGAAACAGAAAAGCTGTCATGGCTTTATACCAGGGGTAATGAATTAAAATTCAAGGAGGTCCGGTCGCTAAAATTTTCTTTGGGCGAGGTCCGAATCTGAAGTCTGTGCTATGACTCAGAAAGATGGGCAAAACAAAACGTGTTCATCAGCATTGCTCCTAAAATATATGCTCTCATATAAAATATGCCCATTTGAGTGCCCCTTTACATAAAATGTGTCCATCAGCGTGACCCTCAGCATAAAATTTGCCCATCAGCGTGACCCTTAACATAAAATAAGGGGCACACTGATGTGCACATTTTATGTTACGGGGAACTCTGATGGGCACATTTTATGTTAGGGGGCACGCTGATGGGCACATTTTATGTTAGGGGGCATTCTGATGGGCACATTTAATGTTAGGGGGCACTCTGATGGGCACATTTTGTTAGGGGGCACGCTGATGGGCAAAACAAAACGTGTCCATCAGCGTTGCTCTTAACATAAAATATGCCCATTAGAGTGCCCCTTAACATTAAATGTGCCCATCAGAGTGACCCCTAACATAAAATGTGTAAAATGTGCCCATCACAGTGCCCCCTAACATTAAATGTGCCCATCAGCGCGACCCTTAGCATAAAATTTGCCCATCAGCTTGCCCCCTAACATAAAATATGCCCATCAACGTGCCCCCTAACATAAAATGTGCCCATCAGCGTGACCCTTAGCATAAAATTTGCCCATCAGCGTGCCCCTTAACATAAAATATGCCCATCAGCGTGACCCTTAACATAAAATAAGGGGAACGCTGATGGGCACATTTTATGTTAGGAGGCACCCTGATGGGCACATTTTATGATGGTGGGATCACTGATGGACAAAACAAAACGTGTAAATCAGCGTTGCTCTTAACATAAAATATGCCCATTAGAGTGCCCCTTAACATAAAAAATGCCCATCAGTGTGCCCCATAGCATAAATATGTCCATCAGAGTGCCCCTTAACATAAAATATGCCCATCAGTGTGTACAACAGCATAAATATGCACATCGGCATGCCCCTTAACATAAAATATGCCCATCAGAGTGCCCCTTAACATAAAATATTCCCATCAGCGTGACCATTAACATAAAATAAGGGGCAAGCTGATGGGCACATTTTATGTTAGGGATGCACTCTGATGGGCATATTTTATGTTAGGGGGCACGCTGATGGGCATATTTTATGTTAGGGGGCACGCTGATGGGCACATTTTATGTTAGGGGGCATGCTGATGGGCACATTTTATGTTAGGGGGCATTCTGATGGGCACATTTTATGTTAGGGGGCACGCTGATGGGCACATTTTTTGTTCGGGGGCACGCTGATGGGCAAAACAAAACATGTAAATCAGCGTTGCGCTCAACATAAAATATGCCCATTAGCGTGCCCCTTATCATAAAATATGCCCATTAGCGTGCCCCTTAACATGAAATATGCCCATTAGCGTGCCCCTTAACATAAAATATGCCCATTAGCGTGCCCCTTATCATAAAATATGCCCATTAGCGTGCCCCTTAACATGAAATATGCCCATTAGCGTGCCCCTTAACATAAAATATGCCCATTAGCGTGCCCCTTAACATGAAATATGCCCATTAGCGTGCCCCTTAACATGAAATATGCCCATTAGCGTGCCCCTTAACATAAAATATGCCCATTAGCATGCCCCTTAACATAAAATATGCCCATCAGAGTGCCCCTTAACATAAAATATGCCCATCAGCGTGTCCCTTAACATAAAATATTCCCATCAGCGTGTCCCTTAACATAAAATATGCCCATCAGCGTGTCCCTTAGCATAAAATAAGGGGCACGCTGATGGGCACATTTTGTTTCTTTTATGGGGCACTCTAATAAGCACAACAAAATATGCCACTTGTCTGCACACTTGTTAAAGCTTGAGAGGTTTTTTTTTAAATGCAGCTATTCTCCCCTAAAAATGTGCTTCACATACCTGGAGCCAAGAGCTGAGCCAAAAGCCGCGAACAGGGGGGCGGGGCGTGCACATAGTGTCACGCCCTAGCTCACTGCCCTGCTGAGAGGGAGCCGCAGTCAGGAGCAGGGGGCGGGGCACGCGAGTGACGTCATGCCCCTACTCGCGGCCCGACAGGACACCGCAATGTCTATCAGTCAGGAGCAGGGGGCGGGGCGCGCGCGTGATGTCACGCCCCTACTCGCGGCTCGCGGCCCGACAGGACACCGGTGTAACGTTAGAAAACCATTCCCCGTGAGAAAACCATACCCTCGTCACTTCCTGTCAGGAACAGCTGAGCAGCGTAGCACTGCGCATGCTCACAGCCCCGGATACGTCATTGAACAGCCGAGGGCCTGACAAGTGCGCATGCTCGGAGGGTATGGTTTTCTCACGGTAGTGTGTGTAACGTTACACTTGCGGCGGTTACATTAAAACAGCTGTGCTGCAATATGAGTAATCTCTGCTCCTATCCCTGACACTTCCCTGATCTGGGCTAATAAATATAAAAGCGGCGGCGGGTGTATGAAATGTAAATGACGGAGATGTCGGCTCCGTGATCCGCTTTTATATTTATTAGCCAAGATCAGGGAAGTGTCTGGGATAGGAGCGGAGATGACTCATATTGCAGCTCAGCTGTTTTAATGTAACCGCCGCAAGTGTAACGTTACACACACTGCCGTGATAAATCTATACCCTCCGTAGGTGCACTGGAAGTGACGAGGGTATGGTTTTCTCATGGGTATGGTTTTTTCACGAGTGAGCCGGGAGCCGCAGTGAGGAGAGGCAGAATACAAGTCGCGCCAAACACTAAACTGATAAAACTAGATTTGTCAATGTGGAGTGTCCACAGAAAGTCCCAACAGTCCAAGAAAGATGAAAGTAGTGGAGACCAATTCCCAGTTTCAGAGCCGTGCGGATGAAAAGAAGCCAACACCCAAGCGTGGAGATATGCCAACTGCTTACCAGATGTTAGGTGGATATAGGCGATGAACTAAACTCAAATTGGGCCATCAATCACAGACAGTGCCAACGGATCAATATCATCAATTCCCAATGCCTCAGCAGATCATGGTAACAGGGCAATGAAGGCTCAAAACGTACCACCAGACTGAATATATGGTCCCAGCAATAATCAATTCACCTCAAAAGAAAGGGGCAGGACATAGTGTAGACTGTACAGACTCTAGTTTTAATGGATGTATAAAAACATACTCACACAACGGTGGATGTATACAAGCATAATACAATAAAACCGCGGTATTGGTGGCGTGCTACTCAATCCGGATCACCTGACGCGTGTCGTCAAGGAAGTGACATCATCAGAGGTGGACCGGATACAAACGGCAGCACGAATATAAAGGAACAGACCGGAAATGACATGGGCGGATGTGAACCGCAAGTGCGTTCCACTTGATCATCAGCCGGAACCGGAAATGACGCACACGGAAGACGTCCGTCAATGCGTTCCATCGGGTCCTGGACACCGGCCGGAAATAGCCTTTGAAAGCTACAGTAAGTCTCGATGGCCAAAAATAAGGAAGCGATTGTATGCTCCTCCACCAAGACATGAGTAATCCGAACAACGGGTGCTGATAAGTTAAAAAAGAAGGAAAAAACTACCAGCATAAATAAAAAAGATCAAGTGGGAGGCACATTACAAATAGAACCATTACACAGTATGCAATATCCTATATGTAATACAACAAAAATAGAGAAAAGAACATCAATACCTCTCTACTTACAAGAAATATATGACATAGTACATAAATAACACTGGGTATAAAATTAACCTGCTCAAGGTCACATAAATATCCCATGGATGGTAAAACTTAATAAGATGGGGCGGAGGATAACGATGCTACCATAGACGGATATATAGTAACAGCATCGCATACCCACACCATCCTGAACTTCATAAAACATATCATATACATATATAATACTGATACCTGTGAAATAAAAACTGATAAAATGAAATAAAAAGAAATAAAATAGGATAGAATACATCACTAAAAGATCCTCAAAATGATATCCAAAATAGTTAGCTGTTACTGATGTAACAATTCACATCCTACTCGACGTTCAGCCCCCATGGAGAGTAAGTCCTCATATTGAAAATCCACCGAGTTTCAAGTCGGGAAATTTCCCGGTGGACATGGCTCCCTCTCCAATGGGGGGTGAATTTATCGATCCCCCAGATCTTAGTACCCACAGGGTTTTTATCGTGGCAATTGGCATAATGCCTCGAAACGCTGTGGTTGGGAAAACCCTTTCTGATATTTTTGATATGTTCCCTCACCCTCACCGTCAATGTCCTTTTTATCTATTATGCTTGTATACATCCACCGTTGTGTGAGTATGTTTTTATACATCCATTAAAACTAGAGTCTGTACAGTCTACACTATGTCCTGCCCCTTTCTTTTGAGGTGAATTGATTATTGCTGGGACCATATATTCAGTCTGGTGGTACGTTTTGAGCCGTCATTGCCCTGTTACCATGATCTGCTGAGGCATTGGGGATTGATGATATTGATCCGTTGGCACTGTCTGTGATTGATGGCCCAATTTGAGTTTAGTTCATCGCCTATATCCACCTAACATCTGGTAAGCAGTTGGCATATCTCCACGCTTGGGTGTTGGCTTCTTTTCATCCGCACGGCTCTGAAACTGGGAATTGGTCTCCACTACTTTCATCTTTCTTGGACTGTTGGGACTTTCTGTGGACACTCCACATTGACAAATCTAGTTTTATCAGTTTAGTGTTTGGCGCTACTACACTTTTTTATCTATGCTTATGTGATTTGTAATCTATCATTTAGTTGGCTGCCTTCACATATATCTTCAGTGATCCTCATTAATATTATAATTTTTTTGCTGTCCGAGCGCAGATTCTTTTCCATTTTTTAGAATACAAGTAGCGGTCCGGGCGGAAGCATCGTGCGGGCCGCCAATGTACCGCGGGCCGCCATTTAGTGATCGCTGCTTTATACTAATAAAATCATTATGATTTCTCTTTATGTGTAATTCTGAAAACTTTCTGGAGTTATGATAATATATATATATTTTTAATAAAATTGGTAATTTACCATAAATGATGAGTTCATAATCCTGGACCCATTGTATTGACTTCTGTTGTTGTATAAATGCTGCATAATGTCCACTTTGGAATCGAGTTACATTGCTTATAATTAGGGATCCGTCAGCTGCAGCCTTTAGCTGTCCCTTATACCAATCATCTTTAATTAGAACAGGTTTGCCTGGCTCTGTTATTGCAATAACTTTTCCATCCCGCCGCACACCCCAATACACCCAGGTGATGGCAGCGTTGGCAGTGTTGGCAGCGTAACCAGCATGCAGAGTGACATCTTCTCCTGCTACACCAAATACACATCTTCTTTCTTCACATCGGTTGGCTTTGGACACTGATATGGAAAAAAAACTGCACTTAGCTACAACATGATAAGACAGATTCTTTACATCCTAATTATTTAAAGAACATAAGACATCTACATTGGGCTTCTATCACGCTTGTAGCGGTATCTACTGCCCCCTCTGAAAAGCGGCCTGCAGTGGATAGCTCTTAAGAGGACAGTAAAAGGCGTTTTTCAGGCATTCAGGATTCCTGTTTATTTTTCACTTTTTTCTATTGCTGAATGGCTCTTTAGCGTTGCAGAAATGCATCGTAACTGCGAGCCAAGCCCTTGGCTCAAGGTTGCAGCGTGGCCCTTTTTACTTACATGAGAGAGTTTGACAGGGAGGTGGCGCCACCTGTCAGTTTCGTCATGTAGTGTTAATATTGCTGCAATGTGACCCCCATCCAAGCGCCACCATATCCGCTGGTAGATGAGCAGTTTGGGGGTTTGGATCAACCACCTGTGTTTACTGCCCCCTGGCCACAAGTCTGAAAGGAGCTATTTTTCCTATAGGCCCCAGTAGGTTGTTGGAATATTGGTCTATTACTAAATTCAAAAAATAAATAACACAATATTATAATTAAAATGTAAAAATGTTACATCCCAATTTTGTCAAGTTTCATAGAAACTTTTTAACTACCGTAGTATGGTATGGAGATAAATAGGATTTTTCAAAAAGGACATGTGATATAAATGATTAATGATTTCATATATATACTAGACATTAAGCCAGTTAAATTAACGGGCGCTAGAACATAGAGCCGCATGACGTAGCCTGCTCTGCGCATAGCGTCCCTGTTGCCCTAGCAACATCGGGGACACGCGCAGAGCTGACCGAGCGACTCTCGCGTGACATGGCTAAATACCTCCCCCAGGCCCATCCACCCCCCCAGCTACATCCCTCCCCCAGCTCTATCCACTCCAAATGCCCACCCCAGCTCCACACATCCCCCGGCCCATCCACCCCCCCAGCTACATCCCTCCCCCAGCTACATCCACCCCAAATGCCCACCCCAGCTCCATACACCCCCCGGCTAAATCCCTCCCCCAGGTCCATCCATCCCCCCCAGGTCCATCCACCCCCCAGCTCCAAACACCCCCCAGCTACATCCACCCAAATGCCCACCCACGCTCCATACACCCCCCCCCCCGCTAAATCCCTCCCCCAGGTCCATCCATCCCCCAGGTCCATCCATGCCCCCCAGCTCCATACACCCCCCAGCTACATCCACCCCAGCTCCATACACCCCCCCTGGCTAAATCCCTCCCCCAGGTCCATTCATCCCCCCAGGTCCATCCATCCCCCCCAGGTCCATCCATCCCCCCAGTTCCATACAACCCCCCAGCTAAATCCCTCCCCAGGTCAATCCATCCCCCCAGGTCCATCCATCCACCCCCAGCTCCATATAACCCCCCCAGGTCCATCCATCCACCCCCAGCTCCATACAACCCCCCCGGCTAAATCCCTCCCCCAGGTCCATCCATCCCCCCAGGTCCATCCATTAGGTCCATCCATCCCCCCCAGCTCCATTCACCCCAGCTCCATACAACCCCCCCTCGGCTAAATCCCTCCCCCAGGTTCATCCATCCCCCCATGTCCATCCCTTAGGTCCATCCATCCCCCCAGCTCCATCCACCCCAGCTCCATACAACCCCCCCTGGCTAAATCCCTCCCCCAGGTCCATCCATCCCCCCAGCTACATCCACCCCCCCAGGTCCATCCATCCCCCCCAGCTCCATCCACCCCAGCTCCATACAACCCCCCCGGCTAAATGATCCCTCCCCCAGGTCCATCCATCCCTCCCAGCTCCATCCACCCCAGCTCGATACAACCCCCCGGCTAAATCCCTCCCCCGGTCCATCCATCCCCCCAGGTCCATCCATTAGGTCCATCCATCCCCCCCAGCTCCATCCACCCCAGCTCCATACAACCCCCCCTCGGCTAAATCCCTCCCCCAGGTCCATCCATCCCCCCCAGGTCCATCCATCCCCCCCAGGTCCATCCATCCTCCCCAGCTACATCCACCCCAGCTCCATACAACCCCCCTGGCTAAATGATCTCTCCCCCAGGTCCATCCATCCCTCCCAGCTACATCCATCCCAGCTCCATACAACCCCCCTGGCTAAATCCCTCCCCCAGGTCCATCCATCCCCCCAGCTACATCCACCCCCCAGGTCCATCCATCCCCCCCAGCTACATCCACCCCAGCTCCATACAACCCCCCCGGCTAAATGATCCCTCCCCCAGGTCCATCCATCCCTCCCAGCTCCATCCACCCCAGCTCCATACAACCCCCCCTCGGCTTAATCCCTCCCCCAGGTCCATCCATCCCCCCAAGGTCCATCCATCCCCCCCCAGGTCCATCCATCCTCCCCAGCTACATCCACCCCAGCTCCATACAACCCCCCCGGCTAAATGATCCCTCCCCCAGGTCCATCCATCCCTCCCAGCTACATCCATCCCAGCTCCATACAACCCCCCCCTGGCTAAATCCCTCCCCCAGGTCCATCCATCCCCCCCAGCTACATCCACCCCCCCCCCAGGTCCATCCAACCCAGCTCCATACAACCCCCCCGCGGCTAAATCCCTCCCCCAGGTCCATCCATCCCCCCTAGCTACATTCACCCTCTTCCCATGCTTGAAATGTCAGACCTCAGATCAGAGGACCGTTGTGGCAGTTCAATCCCCGGCTCCTCCTCTGTGTACAGGAAAACACAGGAAGGAGGAGGGGCGGGCTCAGTGCACTCCTTTCTCTCTCTCTCTGCATGTTACAGACAGCTGAGAAGAGAGAGCGGCTGCTATATTGCTTGCGGCGGTGCGGCTTCCTTCCATACCGGAGCGGTGCGGCTTCCTTCCATACCGGAGCCACGCTCTTCTCCGCCACCGAGGTGGAGTACTTCTCCTTCCCCAGCTGGATGATGGAGTAGGTGCCAATCCTGAGGAGGATGCTGAAAGGTGGGCGGGGATCCGCTCCTGTAAACGCCCACCCAGCGCCGGCCGGCTGCCCGAAGTCTCTCTGCGTCCCAACGGCTAATATATATATATATGTTCATTTTAGATATTTCTACATCACTTTTATTTTTGTCACTTTGGAATAACACTCCTCTCAGCCCTATGTAATAAGTTAGTTTGTTTTTTTGGGAAGAATTTTTTTTCACACTTTTTCCAATTTTCCTCTTTTTTTGATTTTTGGGACTGAGGTGAAGTGCCTCCTTAAAGTGATTGCAACCGATCACTAAACAGAGGAAATAATGCCTTGCCTGAGGACGAACCACGTCCACCTTTTCATGTGAACACATACGCTGCTGGCCCCCTCACAGTGGCATGGGCACGTCTCCTTTCCTTGTTGTTTTCCCAGACATGATGGGTGGGGCGCTTATTAATACGTCCACCTTTGCCTGGGTACACATACGCTGCTGGCCCCCTCATGGTACCATGGGAAAATCTGCCTGTCCTTGTTGTCCAGACATGGCGCTAATTAACAAAATGTAATGAAGATGTGGTAATGTGTACGTGCCGTACTTTAATCAAGGTAAAGGGGTGTTTGGTGCACTTTAACATGAGTACTCACTACACAGACACACTCCACTGACACACTACAATATACTGGAGGAAAACTGCAATGATGCACTGCAATATACTGAGGTAAATGTGCACTAACGCACTAAAATATACTGCACTGAAATATACTATGTTAAACATACACCTATGCACTGAAATATACACCCTTAAACATGCAGTAACGCACTGAAATATACAGTGTTAAACATGCAATAATGCACTGAAATATACAGTGTTAAACATGCAGTAACGCACTGAAATATACAGTGTTAAACATGCAATAATGCACTGAAATATACACCCTTAAACATGCAGTAACGCACTGAAATTTACAGCGTTAAATGTGCACTAACGCACTGAAACATACAGCGTTAAACGTGCAGTAACGCACTGAAATATACTACCCCCCCCCTTCCGAACCATACCAGTCCTCATGTTTATGGGGACAACGGCCTCTCCCCGACATCCCTGGACTGTAGTTGTCAGGGTCTGCAGGTGGGGTGCTTATCAGAATCTGGAAGCCCCCTTTAACAAGGTTAGCCCCCTTTAACAAGGTCAGCTTGGCATGGCACTGTTCACAAACTATAAGTGACAGGGACTTAGGGAGCACTGAGAGGGGACCCAGGACTACAACATATCTATACATTGTAAAAATGGGGTATGCCTGTACACTACACTGACAGCACTAAACTGACTGAACACACTATTCACTAACTACCTACCTAATCTCTATTAGCACACACTATACACGCCTGCCATGTCAGCAGCAGCCTTATATAGTGTGGGGTGTGGACTTAGCCCCTGAGCCATGAATGGCCAAAGGCACCCTGCCTTTGGCCAATCATGGCTCTGACAGGACATTGTGCTGTGATTGGCCAAAGCATACAGGTCAGGTGCATGTTTTGGCCAATCATCAGCAATCAATGCACTGAAACAGCGCAGTGCATTATGAGCAAACACACGAACAGCTGATGTTCGAGTCGAACATAAGTTCAACTTGAACACACAGAGCCCATCCCTAGTTAGAATTACAGTTAAGGGCTAGTGTTAAGGTCTAGGGTTAAATGTTAGGTTTAGGATTAAGGGGTAGGGTTAGTGTTAAATGTTAGGGTTATGGACTAGGATTAGGGATACATTTTAGGGTTAGCAGTAATTGTTAGGGTTAAAATGCTTACTCTAACAATTACTGCTAACCCTAACTCAAGCCCTAACCCTATTAATTACTGCTAACCTTAACATTTTTCCCTAATCCTTAACCCTAAGACTTGCTCCTCACCCTAACCTTAACATGCGACTTTGGACACATACTTTGATGTGACTTTGAGGCTACTTGAGTGCCAGATAGTGTAAAGTCACATCAAAGTCACATCAACCTCATACTAAATGAACAGAACTGTCATTGGAAAAATGCATCAAATGCAAAATGCATAGATGTGAACCTAGCCTGAGGTGGCATGGCCCCTTAAGAGATCATGGTTTTTATATATTATATTGTGGAGCATTATAGTTATATAGATTAAGGATGCTTATTCACCCGTTTCTACTACTTAATCTTTGTTTTGTAGTGTTTTGTAAGATTTGGGAATAGCTGTGCATTGTTAGAATAAATAGATCAGTGGGCTGACGTGTCTCCAGGCCATAACTGATGATGACATTACGCCGAAATGCGTTGGGCAGGCCCATACTGGAGTGACGGGATCCCGTGAATGAGCCTGTCTCGTTCACAGCCTGTGATGTGGAAAATCTATCTGGAGTTTATTTAAAAATAAAAACAATGGCATTTGAGAATGTTGAAATGCATTTATATTAATTGGAATGTATGTGTATAAGCATTATAATTTCCTTTCATATTTATCTGTGAAATCTTACTGAAGTTGTTGTATGCTAGAAAGCTGCTGCAGATGTGACGTTTACCAATCAAAATTATGCTGGACACATGGCCGAGCCCTTCTTGTTTTTTTTTTTCTTGAAAACAAGAGAAAGGCAGAAATAGGGAATTATACCATAATCATGTCATAGAACATTACAATATTAAGCATGAATTACTACCCCCTAGTGGCAGAACTACTGATTACAGTAAAATGTATGAAAATGGTTGTTGCATCTATGTCTGTATAAACAGCATGCTAACACAATACTTTATATTTATTTTATTTATTTACCTATTTATTTTCTAATTATTATTATTATTTAATTTTTTTTATAAAAGCAAAAACTCACTTTTAATAAAGAGTTGATATTGCTGCACACATTGCCTTGATTTCTTTCTTTCTATAAGTGCTTCATAAATTCCTTCATCGTGTTCAGAGACATTTAATATGGTTAAAGATCCATCATATGTAGCTTTCAGCCGTCCTGTATACCGATCATCTTTAATTATTATAATATCATTATGGGGTGTTGTCACTGCAAAAACCTCTTCATTATCCCCAGCCGTCCAGTTGAAGGCAGCGGCGTCAGTGTAATCGACCTGCAGAGTGACAGAACTTCCCATTGTATCATATACATGTCTTCTCTCTCCACATGTTTCTGATGATAAGGGATAAAAACTAGATTTAGGTACAACATATAGAGATTTCTTGCAGATGTATTTTCTAGAGAACATTCTCTGACATCTACATCAGGCTAAGATTATGAGGGGAGGCTGCCATTTTTGTTTAGCCACCTGAGGGAGACAAATCTTAGTATATGAATCTCAGTCAGTAGGATCAGTTAACCACTTAAGCCCCGGAAGATTTTACCCCCTTCCTGACCAGGGCCTATTTTGCGATTCGGCACTGCATGACTTTAACGGACAATTGCGCGGTTGTGCGACGCTGTACCCAAATGAAATTGACGTCCTTTTTTTCCCACAAACAGAGCTTTCTTTTGGTGGTATTTGATCACCTATGCGATTTTTTTGATCATGCGTTATGAACAAAAAAAGAGCGTCAATTTTGCAAAAATAACAATATTTTTCACATTTTTTTTATATGAAATTCCCCCCCCCCCAAAAAAAAGTGAAAATCTAAATTTTTTAACATTTTAGGCCAATTTGTTTTCTGCTACATATGTTTGTTAAAAAAAAATCGCAAAAAGCGTATTTTGATTGGTTTGCGCAAAAGTTATTGCATTTACTAACTAAGGGAAAGATTTTTGTCATTTTTATTGTTTTTTTTTTTTCTAATGAGTAATGGCGGCAATCTGCGATTTTTTTTTTTTTTTTTGCGGAACTGCGACATTGTGGCGGACAGATCGGACCCTTGACTGACATTTTGACACTTTGGGGGGTACCAGTGACATTACTACAGTAATCAGTGCTATACATATGCACTGTTACTGTAAAAATGACACTGGCAGGGAAGGGGTTAACTTTATTTGAGAGGGAGGGGTTAAGTGTGTCCCTAGGGGCGTGCTTCTAACTGTGATTGGATGTGGCTGTGTGTGTAACAGCAGAGAACAACAGTCCTACATAGCAGGACCAAATGTTCTCTGTTCTTACACAGGGGAGAATGACAGGCGGCTTTGTTTACATTAGCTGCCTGCCTTTCTCCCGGTGTACCGGAGGATTGCGAGTGCGTGGCGGACATCGGGTCCGCTCAATCGCGCGCGCGGGGGGGGGGGGGGGGTCCGTAAGCGAGCGGGAGAGCGCCTCCGGCGGCGCGCGCTCGCTCCCTAGAGCCTCACAGGCTAGTGACGTACCCATACGTCACTTTGCCTGTGAGGGGCTGACTGCCGCCGTATATAGTCGTGCGGCAGTCGGCAAGTGGTTAATAACAAAGATATAAGCTAAAAAGTCCCTAAGTCACTTCATTCCACAGCATCACTTCAGACACTTTTCAATAGGACCATCTACTGAATTACACCACTATTACGTCACCCACTGAGTGGTCTGAGCTTTGAAGATCTAGAGCCGGGGTTGGCAACCCATCAATCGCGATCTACCTGTCAACAGTGGGCAGATGACAAGCAGATCACGAACAGGGCTGAAATTTGCAGGATGCCATCTGATCCCAGCACATGGAGAGCTGAGGAACCCATGTCTGAAGCTGTTTGGAGCAGTTTGGAGGAAATCTACAGATAATCCGGCCTGGAAGCTTACAGTACAGAAGCTGGCTGGTACTGCAGGAAAGCATTTAAGTACACAGGGCACAGTGAGTACAGGTCATGATAGAGATCCTAGAGACTGTCCTTGTTAACCCTTCATCCACCACAGTTGTTTTCTGTGGTCTTTCGGGTCTTTTGGTGTTGCTGAGCTCACCGGTGCGTTCTTTCTTTTTATTTTTTATTTTTTTCAAATATCAACTTTTTTATTCAGGAATTTAAAAACAAGAAAAAAATACACATAGCTTTTTCAATGTCTCATATTTTTCCATCTTAATATGAAATTTAACATCTTCTTTTGCTATACCTTCAAATTCCCTTCTTTTTCCACTTTCCCTTCCCTCCCTCCCACCCTGAAAAAAATTTTTCACTATAATCCTGCGAACAGAGATGGAGTTATTCCTTATACTATAGCTATATGGTGCTACCAGGATCTACCCAAAAACTTAAAACACCACCTAATAATAGGAAATACATTACGTACTTGTACAAGACCAAACATATATTCTAAATTAACAACGAACAGATCTCCTTTATATCCAATACTAGGTAACCCTCTGTTCCCCCCGGGACTAGACAATAAACGGTTTACAACACTAAGGGAAAAAGGGCAGATACAGGCTTCATCATTCTTAATACAAAAAAAATGGCCCTCAGTGACCAAATTGATGGAGGAGGAAGGCCCATATAATATGCCATTTTGGCAGGCTATTCAACTACACCACTACCTGGTATCCATACCGAAACCAGAAGAGTTCAATAGGGTACTAACTAGATTTGAGCAGGCCTGCGTAAAACCAGGGAACCTATTACGCACTCTATTGATTGCATACGGACTATTGACAAACCCAGAGGACCAACCGAAACTGCCTTGGGTGAGAAAGTGGGAGGTAGATTTAAACTGTACCTTGACAAAAGAACAGATCCAGAGGATATTGAGGTTTACTTTTGGCCCAGTTAAATGCACCAGAACGCAAGAGATGAACTATAAACTTATAACAAGATGGTACATCACGCCCAAGAAATTACAAAAATGGTACCCAAATCAATCTAACTTATGTTGGAGATGTGAAAAAGAAGTGGGCACATTGTATCATATTTTTTGGTCCTGTTCTAAGATAAAAACGTACTGGGCGGGAGTGAGATCTATAGTGCAGAAAGTTGTAGAATATGAAATAGAAGAGAGCCCAACCTTTTTCTTGCTAAACATATCGGATATACCAGCAATTAAATATGAGAGATCGTTGATTCCACACCTGGTAAATGCGGCTAAGGCAGGCATTTCGGGTTGCTGGAAAAAAACACAACCCCCGTCGATAACAGATTGGATAAATAGGATAGAAGATAATAGGAGATTAGAAGAACTAATTGCCAAGACACAAAATAGGCAGGGAAAATATGAGAAAATCTGGAAATCATGGAATGACTTCATAAGCTCTGAAGAAGGGAAACAATACATGTAAAATAAAAAAGGTTGAAAAGAAAAGGAGAAAATAAAAAGGCGTTCTTTCTTTTTAACCACTTGCCGACCGCCGCACGACTATCTACGTCGGCGGTCAGCCCCTCACAGGCAAAGTGACGTAGGTCTACGTCACTAGCTTGTGAGGGTCTAGGGAGCGAGCGCGCGCCCCCGGAGGCGCGCTCCCGCTCCCGAGTGGTCACGGACCCCCCCGCGCGTGTGACCGGCGGACCCGATGTCCGCCGGCCACTCTGCGATCGGCGGGGGAGAGGGAGAAAGTCAGGCAGCTTGTGTAAACAAGCTGCCTGTCATTCTCCTCGCTGTATGAGAGCTGATCATATGGATCTACTATGTAGATCCGTTGATCACTCTGCATACAGCTGAAGCCACAGCCAATCACAGTTAGAATCACGCCCCTAGGGACACACACAGCCCCTCCCTCTCAAATAAAGTTAACCCCTTCACTACCAGTGTATTTTTACAGTAACAGTGCATATATATAGCACTGATTACTGTAGAAATGTCACTGGTAACCCCAAAAGTGTCAAAAATGTCAGTCAAGGGTCCGATCTGTCCGCCGCAATGTCGCAGTACCGCAAAAAAAATCGCAGATCGCCGCCATTACGCGTTAAAAAAAAAACAACAAAAATGACAAAAATCTTTCCCTTAGTTAGTAAACGCGATAACTTTTGCGCAAACCAATCAAAATACGCTTTTTGCGATTTTTTTTACCAAACATAGGTAGCATAAAACAAATTGGCCGAAAATTTTAAAAAATTTTGATTTTTACATTTTTTTTGGGGGGAATTTCATATAAAAAAAAGGGAAAAATATTGCTATTTTTGCAAAATTGACTCTCTTTTTTTGTTTATAGCGCGTGATCAAAAAATCGCACAGGTGATCAAATACCGCCAAAAGAAAGCTCTGTTTGTGGGAAAAAAAGGACGCCAAATTCGTTTAGGTACAGCGTCGCACGACCGCGCAATTCTCCGTTAAAATCACGCAGTGCCGAATTGCAAAATACCCCCTGGTCAGGAAGGGGGTAAAATCTTCCGGGGCTTAAGTGGTTAAGGATGTTCCAAACAGTTGATTTGGCCACACCTAATGTTTTTGCAATCTCTCTGATGGGTTTGTTTTGTTTTTTCAGCCTAATGATGGCTTGCTTCACTGATAGTGACAGCTCTTTGGATCTCATATTGAGAGCTGACAGCAACAGATTCCAAATGCAAATAGCACACTTGAAATTAACTCTGGACCTTTTATCTGCTCCTTGTAAATGGGATAATGAGGGAATAACACACACCTGGCCATGGAACAGCTGAGCAGCCAATTGTCCTATTACTTTTGGTCCCTTAAAATACCCTCAAATTAAAGCTCAAAGTCTGCAGTTAAAGTACATCTTGTTTGTTTCATTTCAAATCCATTGTGGTGGTGTATAGAGCCAAAAAGATTAGAATTGTGTCGATGTCCCAATATTTATGGACCTGACTGTATATATATAATGTTTGGAGGTTCTAAGTAATTTTCTAGCAAAGAATACTGATTTTAACTTGTAAGCAACAAATTTTAGAAATAGGCCAGGTTAAATTAGTGGTTAAATTAGCACTAAACACTACCATCTTGTGGGAAAACTACTAATTACAGTATAATGTATGATAACTATTGTTGCACTATCCTGTATAAACAGCATGCTAACACAATACTTTTTTTTTTTTTTTTTAAATAAAAGCAATGACTTACTGTAAACTCTGAGATTATAATGCTGCAAACATTGCCTTGATGGCTGTGTTTCTATAAATGCTTCATAAATTCCTTCATCATGTTCAGTTACATTGAATATAATTAGGGATCGATCAGCTGCAGCGCTCAGCCGTCCTTCATATCGATTATCTTTAATTGTAACATTATTGGGCTTTGTTACAGCAAAAATCTCTTCATTATGCCCAGCTACCCAACTGACAGTAGTGGTGTCAGTATAATCAACAGGTAGAGTGACATCTTCTCCTTGTGTGCCAATCACACGTCTTCTTTCTCCACATCGCTCAACATTTAACACTCCTGATAAGGGATAAAAATTAGATTTAGATACAGCATAGAGAGATTCCTCATAGACTTATTTTCTAGAGAACATTCTCTGACATCTACATCGGGCTAAGATAAGGGAGGGCAACAGACACACAAACCCTTTCTTTATGTACTCTTCCCACCATTGGCATGTCATGGTACTGAACCAGCAGCTTGAATTCTGCAATTCCTGCCTGAGCAAAGGATTCATTCATTGACAACTTTCTTATTACTCCATTATCTTTGTTAAGCGGTCCTTTCTTTGCAACTATTTATAAAAGGCAACGTCAACTTTTTTTGTAAGATTTGGACAGAGAGGGTAAAGTTTGTACGCGTTTTTACTGCTATATAAATGAGTCGGTAGGGCTTTGGGCTTTACTATAGTCAATTGTCCCAAATTTTTTTTTTTTTTTTTGGCTACAGCTAGATTAAAGTAGTGATAACCCTAAAACAAAAAATTATCCTGTTGTTTTAAAGCAGGATATACAGCACAGTGCTTGTGCAGTGTCATTTGTCCCTTTCTATGCTGTAAAATACCTGGTGGAACCTGTCTGTTCCTATGTCTCCCTTAGTGTGCTGACCACGGTAATCATGGCTGCAGATCCATGATACTGTGGTTAGTTTATGTGCCTCCGTCATCCCGCAGTCTCTCCCTCTCCCGCTTTCCACCTCCATCATCCTGCAGTCTCTCCCTCTCCCCCTTTCCCTCTCCATCATCCTGCAGTCTCTCCCTCTCCTCCTTTCCCCCTCCGTCATCCTGCAGTCTCTCCCTCTCCCCCTTTCCCCCTCCATCATCCTGCAGTCTCTACCTCTCCCCCTTTCCCTCTCCATCATCACGCAGTCTCTCCCTCTCCCCTTTCCCCCTCCATCATCCTGCAGTCTCTCCCTCTCCCTCTCCCCCTTTCCCTCTCCATCATCCTGCAGTCTCTCCCTTTCCCTCTCCATCATCCCGCAGTCTCTCTCTCTCTCCCTTTCCCTCTCCGTCATCCTGCAGTCTCTCCCTCTCCCCCTTTCCCTCTCTGTCATCCTGCAGTCTCTCCCTCTCCCCCTTTCCTTCTCCATCATCCTGCAGTCTCTCCCTTTCCCTCTCCATCATCCCGCAGTCTCTCCCTCTCTCCCTTTCCCTCTCCGTCATCCTGCAGTCTCTCCCTCTCCCCCTTTCCCCCTCTCTCCCTGTCATGGGTCTGCCACCTAAGGGTTAACTTAGTGCAGACTAATTGCAATGATTGGTAACAGGCTGCCCTATTTAAACACCTCAGAAGCACTGTGTCATTGCTGTCTGATCTGCAGCTTTACTTTGAGTCTGTTCCTGTGCTTGTATTGATTCCTGTATTGACCTGGCTTGTCTGACTTCGTTGCTATCTCCAGTCCTGGTCCCGGCTTGCTTTGACTCTGCTATACCTGCTTCCTGCCTGATATCCTGCTGCCAACCCCTGCCTGTACACTGACTACTCTCTGCCTGCTGCTTGAACTGTATCTGATTACCTGTGTCTGAAACCGGCTTGTCTGACCCTGCTCCAGTCTTTGCCCATCCAGCTCCTTCCAGTGCCTGGAGACGCTGTCCTGCATCCGCTGTGCATCCGCACCTCTTTACCTGCTTCTTCCTGCTGCTCAGCAATCCAGCCGCGTTCAGTGACTTATCAGCTACTCTTCTCAACTGCCAACAGAAGACCAGCGCAGGCACTCTTACCTCACTGCGCTCTTGCATCCACTGTTGCAACTCCAGTGGTGCCTGAGCCAGGGCTGTACGAGAGGTCTCCCTCTGCACGTCAGGCTCTGCTACAAGGTACGTGACAGTATCAGACAGCCATGTCTGAGCCTGCAAGAGGGACCTCTGCAATGGATGAGATCTGTCAACATCTCACAGCCCTCAACCAAGCCGTCAAGTCCCTGCAGGAAGGCTACGTCCAGCTGGATGAACGTGTGCAGTCTTTAGCCACCTCTGCAGGACCTATCACAGCTCCCTCTCCTGCTGCTGCACCAACGCTGACTACTACAGCACCCACTGTGATGATGCTACCACCTGAACCCAGGGTTCCTACACCTGAAAGGTTCTCGGGGGATCGAAGCAAATTCAGGGCATTTCGCAACGCATGCCAGTTATTCTTTGCCCTGCAACCCCGGACTTTCTCTCTGGAATCTACTAAAGTAGGATTCATTATCTCCTTACTTCAAGGGGAACCCCAAACCTGGGCCCACCGTCTACTCGAGGAAAATAGTGCTCAGATTCATGCTATGTCCTCTTTCTTTGACGCAATGGCCCAGCTGTACGATGACCCCCAACGAACTGTCACGGCGGAGGCTGCTCTCCATGCGCTCCAGCAAGGCCGCAGAGCGGCTGAGGACTATGTCACGGACTTCAGACGCTGGAGCGCGGATACACAATGGAATGATGCAGCTCTGCGACACCAGTTCCGCCTTGGATTGTCGGAAGGTCTTAAAGATGAGTTAGCCCGGGTTGGAGTACCTAATACCTTGGAGGGCCTTATCACCCTGGCTATCCAGATTGACCGTCGGCTCCGTGAGCGTCGGTCAGAAAGATCTTCCCCGCAGTTTCGTCCTACATGGATGATGCCTAGAGCTCCAGTTCCTGCTCATCCTATGTTTACAACTTCAGCTCCAGCCAGTTCAAGTTCTATTAACCCTGCATCAGATGTCCCTGAACCCATGCAACTCGGGTTAATGCGTCCTGCATTGTCTCCTGAAGAGCGACAACGCCGCCGACTAGGCAACCTATGTCTTTACTGCGGAGAAGCCGGCCACTATGTGAGGACCTGTCCTATTAAGATGCGTAAGTGTCCATCTGTCTTCCCTGCTAACCTGTCAACTTTATCTGCTAATGCAACTCACCTAGCTCTCCCACTCTCGTTCCAGCTTCCAAAAGGAACTATCTCAGTTAACGCCATTATTGACTCTGGAGCATGCAGTTGTTTCATTGACTTAAATTTTGCCACTCAGCAGCAAATTCCTCTGCGACCTAAGACTCAAGGACTTTCTGTCTACCTGGCAGATGGCTCATGTATTAGATCAGGACAAGTTACTCAGGAAACGCCTCCGTTACCCGTGATTACTCCTACTAAACATAAGGAGTTATTGAGCCTGGATGCCATCTCTTCTCCATTATTTCCCATCATCTTGGGCCTACCTTGGCTTCAAGCCCATAACCCTCAGATTGATTGGAGTTCCGGAGAGGTCAGTTTCCAATCACGCTACTGTCAAAAACACTGCTTTTCTGAATTCCCTGACGCCTCATTGACTCTGTTATGCACGGACCCTGATTCCGAAATACACCAGTTGGTGCCTGAGGCCTATCATGGGTTTGTTGATGTTTTCAGCAAAAAGGGGGCTGACACTCTCCCTCCACATCGACCATATGACTGCCCGATTGAACTATTTCCCGGGGCAGAGATCCCCTTTGGGCGAATATTTCCACTCTCTGAACGTGAGCAAGAGGCCTTAAAGGAATATGTTGATGAAAATCTAAAGAAGGGATTCATCCGCCCATCTACTTCTCCTGCAGGGGCGGGAATTTTCTTTGTTACTAAGAAAGATCAGTCTCTGCGACCATGTGTGGATTACCGGGAATTAAATAAAATCACGGTTAAAAACCGCTATCCCCTTCCCCTCATGCCTGAATTATTCCAGAGATTAAGGTCCGCGACCATTTTTACCAAGTTGGACTTGCGAGGGGCCTATAACTTGGTCCGTATCCGCGAAGGAGATGAGTGGAAGACAGCCTTTCGTACCAGATTCGGCCACTTTGAATATCTAGTCATGCCCTTCGGGTTGTGCAATGCCCCTGCCACCTTCCAGCATCTTATAAATGATGTGTTCAGAGACTTTCTGGATATCTTTGTAGTCGTGTACTTAGATGACATCTTGATTTTTTCTACGTCCCTTGACCTGCACCGAAGACATGTCAACCACGTTTTGGGCCGGCTCCGCCAACATGGACTGTATGCTAAACCCGAGAAATGTGAATTTGAGCAGCAGAGCATCCAGTTCTTGGGGTTGGTGATTTCCGCAGCAGGAATTAAGATGGACCCCCAAAAGGTTTCTGCTATATTGGACTGGCCTGCACCTACAGATAAGAAGGGGATACAACGTTTTGTGGGGTTTGCAAACTTTTACCGGAGATTCATTAAAGGCTTCTCTGCTATCATTACCCCAATCACGCAACTGACCAAACAGAACCTGCGGTTCTGCTGGAGCCCAGAGGCTCAAGACGCCTTCGAAACTTTAAAGAAATTATTCACTTCAGCCCCTATTCTCAGCCACCCTGATCCATTGCTTCCCTACATACTTGAAGTGGATGCCTCTGAAACAGCAGTAGGGGCAGTTGTTTCACAACGTCAGGGTCTTAAAGATTTAATGCATCCTGTAGCCTTCTTTTCACGCAAACTCTCCCCAGCAGAAAAGAACTATGATGTAGGGGATCGAGAACTACTAGCCATCAAAACAGCTTTGGAGGAATGGAGGTACCTGTTGGAAGGCGCAGCACATCCCATATTAATATACACGGATCACAAAAATTTGGAGTACTTGAGGTCTGCCAAGCGTCTAAAGCCTCGTCAAGCTCGATGGGCATTGTTCTTTTCTAGGTTTTCTTTCCATATAACCTACCGACCAGGATCAAAAAATATTAAGCCAGATGCTTTATCACGCATGTATGATGACCCCAAGGAATCAGTAACCCCAGATACCATCTTACCCGAAGGTAACTTCCTGATGATACAGTCTGACCTACTCTCACAGATAAAGCTGGCCTCCGTGGGCATCTCTGGCCCTGCCGGAAACACTTTGTCGTCTAAGGAAGGGTTGTTGTGGCAGGAAGACCGGATTTTTGTGCCAGAAAATTTACGGGTGAATGTTTTAAAGCTACTTCACGATCACCCATTGGCAGGCCATTTCGGCATCCATAAGACTCTCGATTTGGTACGACGTACCTTCTGGTGGCCAGATCTGGAAGGGTTCTGCAAGAGATACGTGAGCTCATGTGCTGTCTGTATCCGAAACAAGACTGCAAGAAGCAGGGCTTGGGGTTTACTCAAGCCTTTGCCTGTCCCTGACAGGCCTTGGAAAATGATCTCTATGGATTTTGTAGTAGAACTTCCACCTTCTGAAGGTTGCACAGCAATCTTTGTAGTGGTCGATCGGTTATCTAAGATGGCCCATTTTCTGCCCTTAAAAAATACACCATCTGCCTTGGAAACAGCCCAAGTATTTATTAAAGAGATTGTTAGGTTGCATGGAATCCCGGCAAACATCGTGTCTGATCGAGGTGTGCAGTTCACATCACGTTTCTGGAGGGCCTTATGTGGGGTACTTAAGATTGAATTATCCCTTTCCTCAGCTTATCACCCTCAAACTAATGGGCAAACAGAAAGGACTAACCAGACACTCGAACAGTACATTCGATGTTTCACTTCCTTCGTTCAAGACGACTGGGTGTCTTTATTACCATTAGCAGAATTTGCTTATAATAATGCCAGTCACTCAGCTACAGGACAATCACCATTCTATGCCAATTATGGTTTTCACTTGTCTTTTTTGCCCGATTTTATTCCAGAATCTACAGTTCCAGCTGTCCAGAGCACAGTGGACTTCCTCAAACGCAATAACCAAGTACTACAAGAAGCAGTAACAAAAGCCCAGGCAGACAACAAGAGAGCATTTGACAAGAAAAGAAGAGGGGAACTAAGTCTTCAGTTGGGCGATCAAGCATGGCTATCTACAGCAAACCTCAGACTGGCGTGTCCTTCGAAGAAACTTGCACCCAAGTTTATTGGTCCATTCCCGGTGAAGAGGAAATTGAACGAGGTATCGTATGAACTATCCTTACCTGACTCGTTTAAAATTCACCCTGTATTTCATGTGTCACTTCTGAAACCTGCAACACCAGATCCTTTTCCTAATAGGGGGGCGGGCCCACCTGAACCAGTGTTGGTTGATGGAGAAGAGGAATATGAGGTGGAAGCAGTGTTAGACTGCAGAAGGAGGAGGAACCAATTGCAGTATCTAATTAAATGGAGAGGTTATGGTCCTGAGGAGAACTCTTGGGAACCAGAATGTAATGTCCATGCCAGAGAGCTAGTTCGTGCCTTTTTCCGTGCCCATCCAGAAAAAGAAAACCAGCTAGGCATCCGGAGGCTGCCCGTCGGGAGGGGGCAATGTCATGGGTCTGCCACCTAAGGGTTAACTTAGTGCAGACTAATTGCAATGATTGGTAACAGGCTGCCCTATTTAAACACCTCAGAAGCACTGTGTCATTGCTGTCTGATCTGCAGCTTTACTTTGAGTCTGTTCCTGTGCTTGTATTGATTCCTGTATTGACCTGGCTTGTCTGACTTCGTTGCTATCTCCAGTCCTGATCCCGGCTTGCTTTGACTCTGCTATACCTGCTTCCTGCCTGATATCCTGCTGCCAACCCCTGCCTGTACACTGACTACTCTCTGCCTGCTGCTTGAACTGTATCTGATTACCTGTGTCTGAAACCGGCTTGTCTGACCCTGCTCCAGTCTTTGCCCATCCAGCTCCTTCCAGTGCCTGGAGACGCTGTCCTGCATCCGCTGTGCATCCGCACCTCTTTACCTGCTTCTTCCTGCTGCTCAGCAATCCAGCCGCGTTCAGTGACTTATCAGCTACTCTTCTCAACTGCCAACAGAAGACCAGCGCAGGCACTCTTACCTCACTGCGCTCTTGCATCCACTGTTGCAACTCCAGTGGTGCCTGAGCCAGGGCTGTACGAGAGGTCTCCCTCTGCACGTCAGGCTCTGCTACAAGGTACGTGACACTCCCTACCTGTCAGCTCGGGAGTCTGTGAGCCATCTCTTGTCCTGGACTGTCTCTCCAAGATATTCTCAGGGTGCTCCTCTTTTTGCTCTGGGGGCTGTTGACAGGTGGGCACAATGTACCATACTTGGTGGATGTGTGCCAATGTCAGACGGTTCAGGATAAGAGTCAGTTCTTTGATTTATTCAGTAACAATGGTGAATATTATCAAGAACCCTAAAGCTGCCATTCTTAACGAATCTGTGGGTGGTATTCTAGACATTCTCTGACCTTGATATTTTTTAAGTTTCTCGTGGCTCAAAATTGCCATAGCATCTGCTTGGAAAAGCCCAGTAGTGAAGCTGGCAATAAAGGCCAGTGTTGGGGGTAACTAGTTAGAAAGTAACTGATTACAGTATCTACATTACTTTTTTTGGTAACGAAGTAATGTAACTAGTTACAATACTAATATTGGTAACTACACTACTTTACTAGGCTATAGGAGGTAACTACACTACTTTACTAGGCTATAGGAGGTAACTACACTACTTGACTAGGCTATAATAGGTAACTACACTACTTTACTAGGCTATAGGAACGCGCTTTCCTGCGTTACCCAAGCCGTGCGATACAATCAATATTTCGAAGAATAGAGAGGGATGAAGTTTATGACTTTTTGTTGCACTTTATGTTTTATTCTGTTTTTTCAGGTTTTGTTCTCGTGTTTCCCAAAGCCTGTGTTTATACAATAAACTCTATGCAGGAAGAGTGTCATGTATCTTCTTCTACACGGTCAATTAAGAAAGAGGAAAGTAAAGTAATAAGTAGTGAAGTTACTTTTCAAATGCAGTAACTAGTAAAGTAATCTCGTTACAATTTACAGAAGTAACTAGTAACTAGTAACTAATTAAATTTTTTGAGTAACTACCCAAACACTGATAAAGGCCCATACATAAGATAAGGAAATCGTACGAAAACATCCGTACAAATAACGATCCGGCGATCCGGCAGCATTTTGTTGCGGATTATGTTTTACATTCTCAGTATTTACCATGACTGTATTGGCTGGCCTGCGGGATGTGGGAATGCCAAGCTTGACCCTTAAAAGTCCCATTCGTGGGCTTGATGTATATTCTACTGGCCTTGTTTTTGTGTTTCTTACATACCCCTGCTTACGGTTACATTAAATTGCATTATTTACTACCTCTGCCTTATCAGCATAGTACAGTTATTACTGCATTCCACCTGCGTCGTGGACCTATACTGTTTTACTCTTCTATTGAGCAATGATGCTTTCTACAGTATTCTATGATGGTTGTTAAGACATAAATTTATTAAAACAAATCCTTTGATAGAATAAAATAAAGTTATTCATGCAATTTAAAAAACATTAATAAAACATAAAAGTATTATATATATATATATATATATATATTTTTTTTTTATCATACTTTTATTTAATACTTTTATGTTTTATTAATGATTTTTAAATTGCATATATATATATATATGAAAATGCTTTTAAGATAGAAGCTTGCAGTACACACTGTACAAGCTGAAGTAGACCTTCACAAGACCTTAATTGGAGATCTGGACCAAGAGAAACTCTACGACACTCTGTGTAAGAATTATCTCTTTTCTCTCTTTTCTTCATTTTGTTGTGTCTTTTATAGCACTACAAATGTACCCTTTTCCAGTATGTTAATTTAAATGATCAACATAACTTTCTGTCCCTAGGTACAAGATATCTATTTCTCCACCTTAAAATACATAGTTAAAGGAAATAGCATGTGACGCACTAACTCCTGATAACATTTTTTAAAGATTAAAAAGAACAAAAACTTTTACAGTAAGTTCACCTATACTCCACCCCCTTCTTCACTAAAAATGCTACTGGGATACTTTCCATTCCCAAGCCCCAAGGTCCTTCCAGGTTCCATTTGGGTTCTGGTACCAAAAGTAAGCTTTGGCAAGCTGTGGGATACATGTTCAATCAGAGCTACTGATTGGTTGCCTCTGACCAAACAGCCATGAGGATCACAACCCATACAATGGAAACAACCAGAGGATGGTAAGAAATAAGTTGGTGAAGGTATTCCATTGGGGCTTTTATCATTTAAAGGCCACAAAATGGCCTCCTTAAGATCTTTGCTTCGGAAAAAGCTTTGCTCATTCCTGCACTCTCTGTAAAAGAAATTCTACTCTGCCTTAAGAAAAACATTAAATTATGTAATTAGAATGATCCTAAGAGGACTAATGACTTACCCGTTGGAAGGTACAAAAATATCAACACATATGGCAGAAGATCCTTCATCTTGATATGGTTTTTAGAGATGATCGAGGTCTACTGAGGCAGGTTGTGAATCAAGAACCTTGTGTTCAAAGACTTTCAACAAACAGTTTTGATGATAATGCACCAAACCTCATTTGCAGGTTGGGTATATACTGTATCTGTGTCATATTCTATTTCTGTCCACAATTTTGAGAGCTCAGACCAACAAACAGACCTCTGATACACGAGTCCTATACAGAGAGCAACGGTAATAGTACCATTTACCATCATTTAAAGGCCACAAAATGGCCTCCTTAAGATCTTTGCTTCGAAAAAAGCTTTGCTTATTCCTGCACTCTCTGTAAAATAAATTCTACTCTGCCTTAAGAAAAATATTAAATTATGTAATTAGAATGATCCTAAGAGGACTAATGACTTACCCGTTGGAAGGTACAAAAATATCAACACATATGGCAGAAGATCCTTCATCTTGCTATGGTTTTTAGAGACGATCGAGGTCTACTGAGGCAGGTTGTGAATCAAGAACCTTGTGTTCAAAGACTTTCAACGAACAGTTGAGATGATAATGCACCAAACCTCATTTGCAGGTTGGGTATATACTGTATCTGTGTCATGTTCTATTTCTGTCCACAATTTTGAGAGCTCAGACCAACAAACAGACCTCTGATACACGAGTCCTATACAGAGAGCAATGGTAATAGTACCATTTACCATCATTTAAAGGCCACAAAATGGCCTCCTTAAGATCTTTGCTTCGAAAAAAAGCTTTGCTCATTCCTGCACTCTCTGTAAAAGAAATTCTACTCTGCCTTAAGAACAACATTAAATTATGTAATTAGAATGATCCCAAGAGGACTAATGACTCACCTGTTGGAAGGTGCAAAAATATCAACACAAATGGCAGAAGATCCTTCATCTTGCTATGGTTTTTAGAGATGATCGAGGTCTACTGAGGCAGGTTGTGAGTCAAGAGTCTTGTGTTCAAAGACTTTCAACAAACAATTGAGATGATAATGCACCAAACCTCATTTTCAGGTTGGGTATATACTGCATCTGTGTCATGTTCTATTTCTGTCCACAATTCTGAGAGCTCAGACCAACAAACTGACCTCTGATACACGAGTCCTATATAGAGAGGAATGGTAATAGTAGCCTTTGTGGTTGACGCTAACCAGCTGAAATATTGAGAAACACTGTATGCTTAAAGTCACACATATATTGGTTCTCATCTCGCGCCGACAAAAAAAGGTCCTGCAAAGGTCAATGGGTATGGGCAACATGTAGTGACTAATAGCAAACAATTATCTTTAATCTTTTAGTGCTTTAACCAAACCACATGTGTAGCACTCTACAGGTAGGTGCTAGGTAAATGATATTGGGCCTTGTCTGCCTAACAGCAGGGCTGTGATTTAATTAGTTAGGGTGTCATGGTTTCCAGATGTGCTTGCTGAGAGGGAAGTCTCCCCATTGGCTCCTGTGAGAAGGTTCCTCATAGGGCAGTGGAGGAAGCCCAACCAGGGGACACATCCAAGCTTGTAACTACCCCAGAAGGCAGATTATGCTGCAAAGGATTCTGGGAGTGGGTATAAGTTTGGAGGAGGCGCATGACACAAGGTCTTTGGCGGGAGCAGAGTCCCAGGAGGGAGAGAACGGCTGTCTCTCCTCCTGTCTGAGGAAGAGGATCTCGGGGTGTCCCCTGAGGATCCAGAGAGTGATGAGTTGAGCTGAGGGGATCCAGTGTGCTGAGAACCTGCGGAGAGTCAGAGGGGTCCAGTCCCAGGAAAGCCTACACAGGTCCTGAGTACTGAGGATTGCCCCTAGGGGTCTGCCTGAATTTAGAGGGGACCACTCCGGAGGAGGTTCTGGGATCCAGTGCCAGCTAGCGGTGAAAGGGGGTACCTAGGTTGAGGACCTTGAAGTGACAAAGGGAGTACATAGTCAGTGGACCCTGAAAAGTTCAAGGTTAAAGGGGGTGCCAGAAGTGTTAACGTACAGTGTGAAGTGTACAGTTCAGTGTGTACAGCGTGAGGTACACAGTGTCAAGAGTTGCAGTCATACAGGAATCTACACAATCCTACCTCAAGCCAGTGTTTGGCCTGAGAGAGCATTCATTGACTTTGCAGTGCAGCAGTGTCAGTAATTCTACAGTAATCAGTCCTGGATCTTTTGGACTCCAAGCCGAGGATTCAGCACTTTTATTCAGTACAGTGAGTGTTCTGAGGGTCAGTGAGCATTGGCTGGCGTCGGCTGGCGTCAGGACAGCGTTAACAGACATTTTTCTGGAGAAAGTCCCAATTGTATCTAGTTCAATCCCTAAAGGAGTATCCCACTCAAATCCCTTCTCCCATCCCCTACAAATCAAATAAAATAACAAAAAAAAAAGATGCCGGAGTCGTTCATGTCTCAGTTCTCACACCCGGGGTCACAGCTCACATGGGCTGGAGAGGTAACCGGTAACAATGGCAGACCCACATCAGGCCACAGGCCTGGAAAACCTGCTACACACGTATACACTTTAGAAATGTATATAAAGTATGTGAGTTGTTTTATCTACCAAAATATTTGCAATTTTGAAAAAACAAAAAACAAATTCCAATTTGACAAAATAATGACAAAAAGCAAACTACTTATTTTTTTTTACATCTACTCTTGTTGGCCAAATGTATGTGGACACCCCCTCCAAATGGTTGAATTCAGGTGGATCTACTGAAGGATGCTACAATATACGAAGACATTGTAGACAAATACATGGATGTTTGGTGAAGGCCCTTTTAGGTTCCAACCTGACTGTGTCCATGTATGTACAGTATGTATGTGTCCAGCTCCATAAAAACATGGTTTGATGAATTTGGTGTGGATTACAGAAGTCTGAGACATGATCTCGGTAAAGTGATGCCACATCCCAAAAATAGATAATAAGGAACTGAAAGGGGGAAGAAAAAGGATATCTTCATCCCCTTAAAAAGAGTCGGACTTTGGAGGCATCCATTGACTGATTTCAAAAAGAATGTACACTTAGAAAAAATATATGTATAAAAGCAAGTTTATTGTATCAAAAAGTTCCATAAAAAAATCATCATGTAAACATACATAGATAGTCATGTGACAGTATGCTCCTAAATCGAAAAAACCCATGTGCATAACAAGCATAACATATTTGATTAATTCGATTCAGACCGTGTGAATGGTCAAACTTATCTATTTTAGGATATGCAGGGTTCAATAGTAGTGGAAACGTAACCAAACAATCGCTACTGTACGTGTTTCGCTCCGCAGCTTCTTCAGGCGATTCCGTGGAGTTATGGCAGCAGAAGCATTAGATATCTTGTATCCTCCCCATATATGGACTGGTTGTCAAGATCATATGACCATTTTTAAAGGAACTATAACATATATGTCTCCTTTGTGTATTACTGAAATGTTACATGTAGAGGGCCGATCCAGGTATGTTGCCACTGCTCGTAGTGTTTGGAGTGGAGGTGTTAAAGAATAGACCTAGAAGGCAATGTAAGTAGCAATACATGAGTTTCCTATGGCCAGGCAATTCTGTACAGATTAGATAAATAAATAGACTACATACTAAACTATCACACTCTTCCCTGATTGGATACTACTGTATTTACAATTCAAATTAAAGAAAGCGTCACCGCACATAAAGGGCAGAAAAAGGCAGATGGGACTTGTATGTGCCACCGAGAAATCACACAAATAAAGTAAAATACCAATTATTCTAATAAAAGCCCCACTGGAATACCTTCACCAACTTCTTTCCTACCATCCTCTGGTTGCACCCATGGTATGGGACATTTTCTGTGTGAGGGAATGATTGGCTCTTCGGCCAGAGGCAACTAATCAGTAGCTCAGCCTGCACATGGATCCCACAACTTGCCAAAGCTCAATCTTGGCCGTAGAACCTAAAGGGAACCTAGCAGTAGCCTGGAGCTTGAGAAAGAAGTTGGTGAATGTATTCCAGTGGGGCTTTTTATCATTTTAAGGCTACAAAATGGGTTCCTTGTGACCTTTGATTCCTAATAAGTTTTGATCATTCTTGCCCTTTCTGTAAATGAAATTCTACTCTGCCTTAAGTACATCATTAAATTATGTAATTAGAATGATCCAGGGAGGACATAACTGATGGCTCACCTGTTGCAAGGTGCAAAAAAAACAACACAAATAAAAAAAAAAAAGATGATTCATCTTGCTATGGCTTCTAGAGATTAGCAAGGCCTACTGAGGCAAGTTATGAGTCCAGAGAACCAGAGAACTTGTATTGTGTTCAATAACTTTCAACAAACTGTTGAGATAACAATGCACCAAACCTCATTTGCAGGTTGGGTAAATGCTGTGTTTGCATCATTTTCCATTTCAGTCCCCAATCAAGAGAGCTTAGACCAATGAACAGGCCACAGATGCGTGACAACTGTATAGAATGGTAATAGTTAGCTTTGAGGTTAAGGCAAACCGACTACAATTTTGAGAAACTCGTTCATACCTAGGAAAATATGTTAGACATATATTCTGTCTCATTTTGGTTTCTACATAACAAGTTCCTGCAAAGGTCTATGGGTATGAGTAGAATGTAATGGCTAATAGTAAACAAGTGGGTTTCATCTTTTAAGTAATGCTTTAACCAAACCGCTAAATACATTTATACATTTTAGAAATGTATGTAAAGTATGTGAATTGTTTTGTCAGCCAGAATATTTTGTACAAATTCAAATTCTTAATTCCAATTTGTTATTGTAATTACAAAAAGCTAAATACTGGTGATGTGGGGTGAATACACTGGAGGTATATCTCTCGCACCAATGGGTGTTTTATAATTGAAAATGGTAAAATTTAAAACTATAAATGTGAAATTAAATGTGAAGTGAACGTGTATAGCCTCAAATTGGGGGCTACCTACAGCGCTTGCTAATTGGTGGTGTAAACATAAATTACCCGGTGCACACAATACTTAATCACATTAAAATAAATTCATAAATAGTTCATAAATAATTTCATAGATGCATAAATATAAAAGTAAATAAGTAAATATAAAACAGTGAAATTCAATATATTGTAAATACAATTAATAAAGTGCTGTGTGCTTAATTGTCCCAATGAGTGCTCAAAAAAATTACATATGTAAAGTCCATAAAAGATCATATGGTGACTTTAGTGTAAACAGTTCAGGATTATTATGGAGAGAAAGTGCAGCTGCTCTGTGCCCAACTTCCAGATGGTCTTGGGATGACACTCGGTGGGCTGTGAAGAGTAACAGAAATGCTCACTCACCAGAGGGAATGGGTCTTATATGCCTTATGGCACTAAGAACGGACAGCGCTTGTTTGGCCACCTGGGCCAGGAACGGTCCCACTTTAGGGTCCAGCAGTCTCAGCCCTCACTCCTCTCTGTGTTCCACCTTACATGCGTTTCGTCATTCCGTTGACATCTTCGGAATGACAAAACGCGCGTAAGGTGGAACGCACACTGTGACGTCATGGGAGCTGAGTGGAACGCAGACGGTGTTCACCGCTCACCACTCCAGGGCTCCGTCTGTGACGGTCTACATTGTTTTATCTTGCCTATGTCGGCTTATATTGCCTTTTCTTTTAACCTTGGAAACAAATAAAACGTTTTAAATGTTATTACACCACTTTTCACCTTTTTTCTGTTCCCCACCCGGTCGGATGCATGGATGGAGAGGAGTGAGGGCTGAGACTGCTGGACCCTAAAGTGGGACCGTTCCTGGCCCAGGTGGCCAAACAAGCGCTGTCCGGTCTTAGTGCCATAAGGCATATAAGACCCATTCCCTCTGGTGAGTGAGCATTTCTGTTACTCTTCACAGCCCACCAAGTGTCATCCCAAGACCATCTGGAAGTTGGGCACAGAGCAGCTGCACTTTCTCACCATAATAATCCTGAACTGTTTACACTAAAGTCACCATATGATCTTTTATGGACTTCACTCCTCTCCATCCATGCATCCGACCGGGTGGGGAACAAAAAAAGGTGAAAAGTGGTGTAATAACGTTCAAAAAGTTTTATTTGTTTCCAAGGTTATAGGAAAAGCCAATATAAGCCGACATAGGCAAGATAAAACAATGTAGACCGTCACAGACGGAGCCCTGGAGTGGAGAGCGGTGAACACCGTCTGCGTTCCACTCAGCTCCCGTGACGTCACAGCGTGCGTTCCACCTTACGCGCGTTTCGTCATTCCGAAGACGTCAACGGAATGACGAAACGCGTGTATGGTGGAACGCAGAGAGGAGTGAGGGCTGAGACTGCTGGACCCTAAAGTGGGACCATTCCTGGCCCAGGTGGCCAAACAAGCACTGTCCGGTCTTAGTGCCATAAGGCATATAAGACCCATTCCCTCTGATGAGTCAGCATTTCTGTTACTCTTCACAGCCCACCAGTGACCAGTTTCATCCCAAGACCATCTGGAAGTTGGGCACAGAGCACTTGCACTTTCTCACCATAATAATCCTGAACTGTTTACACTAAAGTCACCATATGATCTTTTATGGACTTTATATGACATTTTTTTGAGCACTTATTGGGACAATTAAGCACACAGCACTTTATTAATTGTATTCACAATATATCGAATTTCACTTATTTATATTTTCTTATTTACTTTTATATTTATGCATCTATGAAATTATTTATGAATTATTTATGAATTTATTTTAACGTGATTAAGTTTTGTGTGCACCAGGTAATTTATGTTTACACCACCAATTAGCAGGCGCTGTAGGTAGCCCCCAATTTGAGGCTATACACTTTCACTAAATACTAATGATGTAAAATAAGAGGCTCATACATGTCTGCTATCTCTCTATGGTTATTATACACCCTCCCTTCACTGGGCAGCATGGGTTTATGGAGGAGGAAGTGCTGCTGAAGAGTATTATGGGAGATATAGTTCCACTGTAGAGTGGTGGTATTGCTCTAATGCTCGAAAAGACTACAGTTGCCAGGGAGCCGAGATACCAGAGGGAGGAGTGGAGGGATTCATAGTGCACCGCCCAGGAAAGTTTGAGGCTGTTGACAGCAGTACGTGGAAGAATCCAGACCTTAGGGTAGCATTCCCAGCTGACCACGGTCTCTGCTAGGAGCACGGTCTATGCAGCAGCACCACCAGCAGTATGGGAACATTGCTGTAACTGCCGCATGTCGGTTCCAGCACACTCCAGAGGAAGCAAGCGGGTTGGCCAATCATCACCAGCTTTCCTTGTGCAGGTTCACCAGAGCTCAAATCCTCAATCCATGAGGGGCCCCTCCTTCATTGGCATTGAACTTGGAAGCACAGGACTGATGAGAGTGTTCTTAACCCTATGTAAACACTGTATGGCAGGAACTGAGTCTCTTAACTGCCTACCATCACCATACTCTCTCCCTCCCTCTGGTAATGTCCACCACATATAACCCATCATAGAATGACATCCTAAAATCCACTCGAGATTACTCTACCATCCTGAACTGTCCTTATATTGGATTCCCTACCACTCCTTTAACTTGATTAACCTCTTGTTCAAACCACCGCTACAAAGCACCCCTGCACCTCGTACTTTGAACTGAATGTAGGTTGTGTCCTCTACTCATCACTGCTAGTACACTACTGTTAAAGGGCCCCAACAATAGCAGGCAGAAGAAACCACACAGAGACCCCCCCCCCCCTTATCTCACTCACTTTTGCCTAAATTTCACCATCTGTGACCTATCTGTGGCTGTTAGGCCCTGTGAAGTCCTGCAGGCAGTATTGGACCTAGCATGGTCACCCCATTGCATTGTGGGCAGTGTAGTTCTGGGGCTTAGACTTATCCACTGTTAAACTGCCCTTGCTGCACCTTTGGTGACCTTGGTATAGTTTAAGCTGACTTGGGTAGATAGTGAAGCTGTAGGCCCAGGTACCATCTCTGGTTATTGTAGATGAGTGATCCTGTATGAATCTATCCCTAAACATGTGCAATGTACTATTCTGTTCTATCCACTGACCAGTTATATCCTATATATTCTCTAGCTTAATATACAGTCAAAAGTCTAAAGGTTTCTAGCCTTACTATATGAGGGTTACTTTTCAACTGTGTTATTGTCCGTTTTCTTTAAGACAGGGCTGGTGCTAAATCTTGAATTGTGTGAATTTACCTGGGAGCTTAGAAATGGTTGAGGTATCAGTATAATCGAGATGAGCATCAGAGGACCCATTGAACTAGCAGCTCCTTCGGTGGCGGAGCTGCATACAGTGCCATGAAAAAGTATTCACACCCCTTGAATTTTTCCACATTTTGTCATGGTACAACCAAAAACGTAAATGGATTTTACTGGGATTTTATGTGATAGACCAACACAAAGTGGCACATAATTGTGAAGTGGAAGGAAAATTATAAATTGTTTTCAAAATTTTTTACAAATAAAAATGTGAAAAGTGTGGCATGCATTTGTGGTCAGCCCCCTTTACTCTGATACCCATAAATATAATCTAGTGGAACCAATTCCCTTTAGAAGCCACCTAATTAGAAAATAGAGTCCACCTGTGTGTCATTTAATCTCAGTATAAATACAGCTGTTCTGTGAAGCCCTCAGAGGTTTGTAAGAGAACCTTAGTGAACAAACAGCCTCATAAAGGCCAAGGAACACACCAGACAGGTCAGGGATAAAGTTGTGGAGATGTTTAACGCAGGGTTAGGTTATAAAAAATACCCCAAGCTTTGAACATCTCTTGGAGCGCTGTTCAATCCATCACCTGAAAATGGAAGGAGTATGGCACAAATGCAAACCTACCAAGACATGGCCGTCCACCTAAAATGACAGTCCAGGCAAGGAGAGCATTAATCAGAGAAGCAGCCAAGAGGTCCATGGTAACTCTAGAGGAGCTGTAGAGATCCACAGCTCAGGTGGGAGAATCTGTCCACAGGACAACTATTAGTCGTTCACTCCACAAATCTGGCCTTTATGGAATAGTGGCTGGCAAGAAAAAAGCCATTGTTGAAAGAAAGCCATAAGAAGTCCCATTTGCAGTTTGCAAGAAGCCATGAGGGGGACACAGCAAACATGTGGAAGAAGGTACTCTGGTCAGATGAGACCAATATTGAACTTTTTGGCCTAAAAGCAAAACGCTATGTGTGGTATAAAACTAACACTGCACATCACTCTGAACACACCTTCCCCACTGTGAAACATGGTGGTGGAAGCATCATTTTGTGGGGATGCTTTTCTTCAGCAGGGACAGGGAAGCTGGTCAGTAGTGATGAGCCGAACACCCCCCGGTTCGGTTCGCACCAGAACACCGCGAACAGAGGAAAAGTTTGTTCGAACAAACAAACCCTATTGAAGTCTATGGGACTTGAACCTCGAAAATCAAACTGCCTCATTTTGAAGGCTTAAATGCATGCTATTGCCCCAAAAAAAGTGTATGGGGGTCCTGACCTGGGAAACATGTAGCAGTAAAAAAAAAAGTTTTTAAAAACAATCGTTTTTAAAGCACCACTGATTTACTGATTTTAATGAGGCTTAAAGTGAAACTATAAAAATGAAAAATTCCTTCAAATATTGTGCCTGGGGGGTCCCTGAATGTGCCTGTAAAGTAGTGCATCTCTACGATGTATGTAGCCTGCTGCAGCTATACTGACATTTCTAAAGCAAAAAATGTCATATACAAATATACATACAAATTTCAAATCACATGTACTTGTCATACAGGTGCAGAAAAATTGGGCCTTGCTTGTTGATGGTACCTGAACACTGTAACCCCTCGCAGTTACTCTTGCTGGGTGCAGGAACGGGCCCTGCTGCTAAAAAATTCATAGAAATATGAAATCGCATGTACTTGTCATACAGGTGCCAAAAATTGGGTCTTTGGTGTTGCTGGTGCCTGACCACCCCAACCAACCCCTCACAGTTACTCTTGCTGGTTGCAGCAACGGGACCTGCTGATAAGATTTCCATGCAAATTTGAAATCGCATGTGCTATACAAGTGCCAAAAATTGGGCCTTTGCCATATGTGGTGCCTGAACACCTTTACCAAGTAGTGTAAATGATAAAGTGCTAGATGCAATATAAAAATGAGAAAGGTGCAATAAAATGCACAATACTACATATGTAGACAAATTAATACACAGGTAAGTGACACAGATAACTCAAAATTAAGGAAGGAAAGTGATTGGCTCTACCCCACTGGTGTGGTGAAAAATGAATATAGAAAAAAAGCGGTAAAATTGGCAAATGCTAATATCTCTCCAATGAGTGGTGTAAATGATAAGGTGCTAGATGCAATATAAACATGAAAAAAGGTGCAATAAATGAAAATGCACAATAATTCATATACAGAAAAATAAATACACAAGTAAAAGACAGAGATATCCCAAAATTAATTGTCTAAAAGTGCAATAACGGTCTGTGCGATGATAATATAAAGTGACTTGGTGCTTCAAAAAGGTGCAATGGTAAATACGGTATATAAATAAAAATGAAAGTGACTGTGCCCCTTAAACGGAGGGGGGGGGGGGGTTGAAAGTGTCCCCAAAAATGGCAAATAAAGAGATGTGCCAGGAAGGGAATATAACAAATCACATGAGATGATAAGTGAAATAAAGTGTAAAAGATAATAAAGGTGTGTCCCAAAGAAAAAATGGGCAAAAAGAGTGCAATAATAGCCACAAATAAAGTGTAACAAATGGCAAAATCTAAAATGACAAATCAAAAAAGCAGATGAAGTCCAATGACACTTGTGTAAATGGTCAGTGTCACGTAAAAGAAAGATAACTATATAGGTGAGTCCATGTGAAGTTAAAAGTTCATAGTATGAAGAGGATGGCAGCCATCCGATCCCAGGTTATCATGTAATAAGGTGGAACTGGTGACGCATGCAGGTGAATCCTAGGTCCCCCTTTTTTTATATTGCATCTAGCACTTTATCATTTACACTACTCATTGGAGAGATATTAGCATCTGCCATTTTTATTTCTTTACACTTATTTATTTTTCACCATACTAGCGGGGCAGCGCCAAATACCTTCCTGTTTTCATATCTTCCAATACAGATATTGACGTTGCATGAGATAAACTAACTGATGATAAAATTAAAAGAGGATCCAAACTTTTGCAATACGTTAAGCTATTCTCCACCTTCATCCTCGCTCTGACTACATATGTATGATTCTGGAATACTTCCTCAGGCTCCAGGCTCCTTCCAGGTTTCCTTAGGGCTCTGCTGCCAAGATTGGGCTTTGGTAGGCTGTGGGATCTGTGTGCAGGCGGTGCTGTTGATATGTTGCCTCTGCCTGACAAAGTGCCTCATCCCTGAACATAGATCATGCCCCACACACACATACACAACCAGAATACGGTAGGAAAAAAAAAGCTAGGCTACAAAATAGGCTTCTAGGAATCTTTGCTTCCTAATAGGCTTTTCTCATTCTTGCCCTCCCTGTAAAAGAAATTCTACTCTGCCTTAGGAACATCATTATATTATGATGTGCGGGTGTGGAAAGTGGGGTCCCCCAGGGTTCTGTCCTGGGACCAATCCTGTTTAATTTATTCATAAATGATCTAGAGGAGGGGATATCTAGTACAATCTCAGTATTTGCAGATGATACTAAACTAAGCATCCCAATATCTTCTATGCAGGATGTGGAAACCTTACAAGCAGACCTTAACAAAATAATGGGGTGGGCAACTACATGGCAGATGAGGTTTAATGTGGAAAAATGTAAGGTAATGCACTTGGGTGCCAGAAACCAGAAAGCAAGCTACTCACTAGGGGGGGGACCTCTGGGTGAGTCTAGGATGGAAAAGGACCTGGGGGTACTGGTAGACAACAGGCTTGGCAGTGGCATGCAATGCCAAGCCGCTGCAAGCAAAGCCAACAGAATACTGGGATGCATAAAAAAGGGGATTCACTCCAGAAATAAAGAGATTATTCTCCCTCTCTACAAGACTCTGGTCCGGCCACATCTGGAGTATGCTGTCCAGTTCTGGGCACCGGTCCTCAGGAAGGATGTGCTGGAACTGGAGAGAGTCCAGAGAAGGGCAACAAAAATAATTAGGGGAATGAAGGACATCAGCTATGAGGAAAGACTACAAGCACTGAACTTATTCTCTCTGGAGAAGAGACGATTGAGTGGGGATATGATATCAATGTACAAATACTCCCTCATGGAAAAAAAATATATTTAAAATATATTTTAAATTTTTTTTTTTTTCCCAAATATATTGGAAATATATTTGAAATGCTTCAATTTTGGCCATATTCAATATATTTCTAAAAATGTTTTCCCTAAATATATTGGAAATATATTTTTCTTCCATATGGGCTGTACTGGTGACCCTAGCATAAGGAACAAACTATTCAGAGAAAGGAGATACAATAAGACACGTGGCCACTCACTAAAACTAGAGGAAAAACGGTTTGACCTTAAAATATGTAGGGGGTTCTTCACTGTCAGAGCAGTAAGGATGTGGAATTCTCTTCCACAAGCAGTGGTTTCAGCAGGGAGCATCGATAGTTTCAAAAAACTATTAGTTGGGCACCTTAAAGACCACAACATACAAGGGTATACAATGTACAACATACAGGGGTATACAAAGGGGTATACAATGTACAACATACAGGGGTATACAATGTACAACATACAGGGGTATACAATGTACAAAATACAGGGGTATACAATGTACAACATACAGGGGTATACAATGTACAACATACAGGGGTATACAATGTACAAAATACAGGGGGATACAATGTACAAAATACAGGGGTATACAATGTACAACATACAGGGGTATACAATATACAACATACAGGGGTATACAATGTACAACATACAGGGGTATACAATGTACAACATACAGGGGTATACAATGTACAACATACAGGGGTATACAATGTACAACATACAGGGGTATACAATGTACAACATACAGGGGTATACAATGTACAACATACAGGGGTATACAATGTACAACATACAGGGGTATACAATGTACAACATACAGGGGTATACAATGTACAACATACAGGGGTATACAATGTACGGTTAACACACATCATAGGTTGAACTGGATGGACGGATATCTTTTTTCAACCTCACTAACTATGTAACTATGTAACTATATTATGTAATTCGAATGATCCTAGGAGGACATTACTAAGGACTCACCTGATGGAAGGTACAGAAAAACCAACACATATGGCAGAAGAACCTTCATCTTGCTATGGCTTGTAGAGATGAGGTCTACTGAGGCAGGTCCAAAGTCCAGAGAACTTGAGCTAACAATGCACCAAACATCATTTGCAGGTTGGATAAATATCTAGGTCATGTTCCATTTCCATGTTTTCAATGCTGAGAGCTCAAACCAATGAGCAGACCACAGGTACGAGGCACCTGTATAGAGAAAAAAGGAAATGGTCACATTTGTGGTCAACGCTAACCAACTCAAATGCTCAGAAATGTGTTCTTCCCTGGGAACGTATGCTTAGGGACAAATGGAGATGTATCCTCTCTCACAGTGGCGTAGCGTGGGGGGTGCAGGGGGGGCCACTGGCACCGGGCACAACATTTAGGGGGGCGCATCCCACGCCCGCAATCGGCGGGATCAAAGTGTCCCTTTATTCTGAAGTTGCCCGCCCGGCGCCCGCCCGCACTCCACCTCTAGGCTCAGTGGCCGCCGCTTTGTGCAAGACGAGCGGCGGACCACTGAAGGTGTCATGCGGCCAGGGTGGAGGGGCTGGTCGTGGATGAAGATGTCTGTGGCGCGGTGAATGTTCAGCACCGCTTCCGGAGTCTCCCCCTGCTGTCCGGCCGGCCACCGACATGCTGTCTCTCCCCTCCTCGAGTCGCCAGTGTATTGGCACAGAACAAGGTAAGTGATGTCTTGCCTGCCCCCAGGGAAGGGGGGGGGGGGTGTCATTGTAGTAGGGAGGTCAGCATAGGTGTCAGTGCAGGGGAAGTGGACATGGGAGGGAGGGGGGGTCAGTGTAGTTTTCAGTGTATGGGGGGGTCAGTGTATGTGGGAATGTAAGGGGGTCAGTATAGGTGTCAGTGTACGGGGGGGGGTCAGTGTAGGTGTCAGTGTATGGGGGGGGTCAGTGTAGAGGAGGGTGTGTCAGTGTAGGGGGGTCAGCATAGGTGTCAGTGTAGGTGTCAATGTATGGGGGGGGATCAGTGTAGGGGGGGTCAGTGTAAGTGGAAATGTAGGGGTGTCAGTGTATGTGGCGGTCAGTGTAGGTGGGTCAGTATAGGTGTTAGTGTATGGGGGGGTCAGTATAGCTATTAGTGTAGGGGTCAGTGTATGTGGAAATGTAGGGGGGAGTCAGTGTAGGGGTCAGTGTATGTGGGAATGTAAGGGGGTCAGTATAGGTGTCAGTGTACGGGGGGGGGGGGGTCAGTGTAGGTGTCAGTGTATGGGGGGGGGGTCAGTGTAGAGGAGGGTGTGTCAGTGTAGGGGGGTCAGCATAGGTGTCAGTGTAGGTGTCAGTGTATGGGGGGGGGATCAGTGTAGGGGGGGTCAGTGTATGTGGAAATGTAGGGGTGTCAGTGTATGTGGCGGTCAGTGTAGGTGGGTCAGTATAGGTGTTAGTGTATGGGGGGGTCAGTATAGCTATTAGTGTAGGGGTCAGTGTATGTGGAAATGTAGGGGGGAGTCAGTGTAGGGGTCAGTGTATGTGGGAATGTAAGGGGGTCAGTATAGGTGTCAGTGTAGCTGTCAGTGTATGGGGGGGGGGGGTCAGTGTAGGTGTCAGTGTAGGTGTCAGTGTATTGGGAGGGGGGGGTCAGTGTAGAGGAGGGTGTGTCAGTGTAGGGGGGTCAGCATAGGTGTCAGTGTAGGTGTCAGTGTATGGGGGGGAGATCAGTGTAGGGGTGTCAGTGTAGGAGGGTCAGTATAGGTGTCAGTGTATGGGGAAGGTCAGTATAGGTGGGTCAGTATAGGTGTCAGTGTATGGGGGGGTCAGTATAGCTATTAGTGTAGGGGTCAGTGTAGTGGGGGTCAGTGTATGTGGAAATGTAGGGGGGAGTCAGTGTAGGGGTCAGTGTATGTGGGAATGTAAGGGGGTCAGTATAGGTGTCAGTGTAGCTGTCATTGTACGGGGGGGTCAGTGTAGGTGTCAGTGTATGGGGGGGGTCAGTGTAGAGGAGGGTGTGTCAGTGTAGGGGGGTCAGCATAGGTGTCAGTGTAGGTGTCAGTGTATGGGGGTGGATCAGTGTAGGGGGTCAGTGTATGTGGAAATGTAGGGGGTGTCAGTGTATGTGGCGGTCAGTGTAGGGGGGTCAGTATAGGTGTCAGTGCATGGGGGAGGTCAGTGTAGGGGGGGTCAGTATAGCTATTAGTGTAGGGGTCAGTGTAGGGGGTCAGTGTATGTGAAAATGTAGGGGGAGTCAGTGTAGGGGTCAGTGTATGGGGGGGGGATCAGTGTAGGGGGGTCAGTGTATGGGGGGGGGATCGGTGTAGGGGGTCAGTGTATGGGGGGGGGGGTCAGTGTAGGGGGGTCAGTGTATGGGGGGGAATCGGTGTAGGGGGGTCAGTGTATGGGGGGGGTCAGTGTAGGGGGGTCAGTGTATGTGGAAATGTAGGGGTGTCAGTGTATGTGGGGGTCAATGTAGGGGGGTCAGTATAGGTGTCAGTGTATGGGGGAGGTCAGTGTAAGGGGGGGACAGTATAGCTATTAATTTAGGGGTCAGTGTAGGGGGTCAGTGTATGTGAAAATGTAGGGGGAGTCAGTGTAGGGGTCAGTGTATTGGGGGTCAGTGTATGTGGGAATGTAAGGGGGGTCAGTATAGGTGTCAGTGTAGCTGTCAGTGTAGGGGGTGTCAGTATAGGTGTTAGTGTAGGGGTCAGTGTGTAGGGGGTCTGTATAGGTGTCAGTGTAGGGGGTGTTAGTGTATGGGGGGTCAGTGTATAGAAATGTAAGGGGGAGTCCGTGTAGGGGTCAGTGTATGGGGGGTCAGTGTATGCGTCAGTGTAGTGGGGGTAAGTGAAGGGGGGTCAGTGTAGGTGTCAGTGTATGGGGGGGGTAGGTCTGTGTAGTGGTCTAGTACGTTTGTGTAGGGGGCGCAAATGACTTGCCTAGCCCCGGGTGCTGACAACCCACGCTACGCCACTGCTCTCTCATCATCTCGGTGCCCACGTAATAAGCTCTTGCAAATGTCAATGGGTATGAGCAGAATGTCGTGACTAATAGCAAAAAGTTGGGTTTCATCTTTTAAGTGGTGAGTTACCCACACAGCTAAATACAATTATACACTCTAGAAATGTATGTACAGTATGTGAATTGTTATCTGCCAGAATATTTGTATATTTGTGCAAACCCAAACACTTAAATCAAATTTGTTCATGAAACAAATGGAGAGCTAAGCCCGGCTAAGGGTTGCTCCCAAGAAAAAACGGGGGAATAGGATGTTTACGATGCCTTACATCAAGAACATGTACCAACCATATGTTTGTATGGGTATAAAAATAGTGAAGCAAAGGATGTAGTAAAAAAGTTTTTATTACATAAATTCATATAGAAAAAAGAAAAAAAAAAACACATGTAGGCATATTAAAATATGAAATATGAAAATTACAGCAAATAATGAAGACAATCCTCAATATGCTTGATGGAAAACCAAATGCAGGTAGATTCAGAGTTACATACGTGCATATGTCAAAAGGAACCAAAATTGAGACCCCAAACTCCTACGCGTTTCGACTTGGAGCAGTCTTCCTCAGGGGGGGTAGTGGTCCACAGTTCCTCTAACATATATCTGTATACACAATGTAAGGAACACAGAAATTGTTTATACACAGCATGTTCAATGTAAGAAAAATATATAACATAGTGCCCAAAAGGGAATATAATATATACCATACACTTACATTTATAACCCGCATTCTGTCCAAAAAATGTAATCATATAGATGATATTAACCCAGCTGTTCAGATATAACCCATGGGCCACAGATCCTCACCCAAAAACCACAAAGGGCAGGGGTAGCAACGGGCAGGAAACAAACCTGGTGGAGACATAGGGGAGAGAGGAGGGGGGTGGGAGAGAAGAGCAGGAAATGAAAAAGATAGAAAACATGGAAATGAAAAAAAGGGATGATACAAGATGGAAAACGAATAAAAAGATAAATGAAAAATCACCAACTGATAAAAAGGAAAAAAGAAAAAAAGGGGACATGAGAGTCCAATATAATCAAATTTTTTCATGTAATGACAAAAAGGCAAATTTTTTTTTTATAGTTACACTAGTTGGCTAGACATATAATGACTCCCCTCTAATCGGATGGGCTCCAATGAAGGGTGGTGTTAATATTACAACATAAAGGGAGTTTTGGACAGGTATGTATTTACAGTTTGTAGAGGACCTTTTTTTGTTCCAACCAGATTGTGTCCCTTTATTCAAAGCCAGCTGCATAAAGACATTGTTTGACCAGTTTGATGTGGAGCAGGGGTCTTCAAACTATGGCCTTCCATTTGTTCAGGAACTACAATTCCCATCATGCTTAGTCGTGTCTATGAATGTCAGAGTTTTACAATGCCTCATGGGATGTGTAGTTCTGCAACAGCTGGAGGGCCGTAGTTTGAGGATCCCTGATGTGGAGGAACTCCACAAAGCTTTGACCTCAACCCTACTGAACACCTTTCAGATGAATTGGAATGCTGATTGTGAGCCAGGTCTTCTTATCCAACATCAGTACCTGACCTCACAAACTGTGGCCAGCTCCATAAACCCTACTAAACACCTTTAGTTCCTGAATGCTTCTGTTCCAACCTGTGTCCATGAATTCAAAGTCAGCTCTGTAAAGACATGGTTTGACCAGTTTGGTGTGGAGGAACTTCTCAGAGCCTTGACCTCAACCCTACTGAGCACTAGGGATGATCGAACGGTTCGGGTCCACCATCGGTTCGGCCCGAACATTGGGTGTTCGAGGTTCGGTCGAATTTAGAACTTTTTGCCCAAAAAGTTCGGAATTCGGCAACCAGAACCGACCAAAATGCAATGCTTCAGGAAATGGGCTTTAAAAGCCCGTGATTGGACCAGAACCATTAGCAAAAGCCAAATGAGGGGGCAGGAGAATGCTAGGAATGTGATTGGAGTGACTAGGGGGTCCCTAGACCAATCATTAGTGAATACGCCCCCCAGTATATAAGATCGCCCCCGCCATATTCCTAGCATTGTTATACTGGACATGGAAGAGAGTGGAAGCAGTTCTGTTAATTTTACTTTAAAAGTGTCATTTAGCTATTTTTAGTGTGAGGAAAGGGATATCTAGTGTAGTTAGAGTGCTCCTTTACACTTAAGTTAGCTTCAAAAATTTAGTTTCTGTAGGGAAAGTGTTAAGTGTAAGGGGACCGTAGTGTAGTGTAGGGTTAACTGACAGTGACTGCTATGGAAGGGTGACAAAACCCTTCCATAGCAGGGTGACCGCTATAGAGAAATGATCATTTCTCTGAGTTGCTTCGGGACACCCATATGGCTTCTCACCAGCCAAGCATTTTTCATGCTGCAGGGGCTGCCACTGCCAGTGCTTTTTTGAGGACATGTTTGATGTCAGACATGACATCTGAACATGTGTATAGGGGGTATATATACACATATATGTCTGTATATATACCCCTAGACATATATAGGTGTGATAGTAGCAGAAATAGGGGGTTTTTGGAGGCAGGCAAAACATCAGAACTTGTGTATAGTGGTGTATATACACACATACATATATGTATATACACACCTAGACATATATAGGTGTGATAGTAGCAGAAATATATGCTTGCGCTAATGAAATCATTTACAGTAATATATTTCTGCTACTATCACACCTATATATGGCTAGGTGTCTACATACATATAATTATGTGTGTATATATACCACTATACACAAGTTCAGATGTTTTGCCTGCCTCAAAAGAACCCCAAAAAATGCCAAAAAAAAACGCTAGCGTAAAAAAAAATTGCCCAGGTGTGTTTTTGCTGGCATTTTTTGGGAGTTTTTGGAGGCAGGCAAAACATCAGAACTTGTGCACAGTACCACTATACACAAGTTCAGATGTTTTTCCTGACTGCAAAGAACCCAAAAAAATGCCTGCTATTAAACCGGCAAGGTGTGAAAACCGAGGAGAGAAGCCAACCCCCTGAGCTGAAAGTTTTCTAATACAAACAATTCTTTTTTTTCTGGTTCTGGACATGCTACAGAGCTGAAACTTCACATGCACACCTTTTAGACCCCCCAGATACTAAATCCAAAATCAAAAAATCTCTCCCTTTTTTTTTTTGTTCAATAATTGGCTTTTTTATCAAAAATGACAATTTTTAAGAACTTTTTTTTGTGTGATTAATAGTTAATGGGGCATGACCCAGAACCCTAGGCAATTTTTAGGGGCATTTATTGGGTTTTAGGGCTTAAAAATTGTGTTTTTTGATTACCGAAGTTTGGGTCCCATTAATTTCAATGGGGTTCTGAAATCCGAACCGAACTTTTGGGAAATTCGGGTGTTCTGGTCGAACCGAACTTTTCAAAAGTTCGATCATCCCTACTGAGCACCCTTGGGATCAATTGGAATGCCGATTGTGAGTCAGCTCTTTTCATTCAACATCAGTACCAGACCTCACAAATGATGGTCAGCTCCGTAAAGCCTACTGAACACCTTTAGTATGAACTGGAACACCAGGTCTACTCATCCAATATCAGTACCTGACCTGAAATTATCTAGGCTGAATGTACCCAAATTCCCCCAGACACCATGAACATTAGGTGGTGTGTGGGTTCTGCTGGAAGTCCACAAGTACAGTGTGGGTTGAGGTTCCGTTACAGGCACTATGTGTGCCGCATTACTATTCTCTTTGGAGTGCCCAAGGTGTCTCAGGTTTGTTGCAATCCTATAGTGTATACTAAAACAAATAATAATTGAATGTGTGCCACTAAAGTGTTCAGGCTTGGCTTGAAGAAAAATTGGCAACCCTACCTAGAATATGTGACGTACATATCCTGGGAGGCGCAGCAGGGCAGTGTGCGTGTCATTGGCCTAAGGCAAATGATGTGCATGGGGAGACAGGGCGGACTTTACATAAAAAAATAAATAAATAATAGAAAAAAAAAAACAAAAAACAATGTCCTTTTCTTGCAGAGGAAGGCAGGAGGGGTGGGGAGGCAGGATCCTCCTCGAGAGGGTGAAGGTCTACTTTATTAACCAAATCTAAACACTTACAATTTGTTCACTGTTTCATTTTAGGTTACTAGAGAAGGTTATGTTATCATTTTATTCACTGCATTATTTGTAGAAGAAATACATTTTCACTTTTCACATTATGCCACTAGAGGGAGGTATAGTACCCAGCTTTAATCTGTGCAGTGCATCAACAGCAAAAACAAATTGCATTCTTATTTTTCACCACTAGATGGTGAGTTGCTACTAATTTCTGTTCTACATTGCTTCGTAGCGAGAATTTTATTCTTTAGAACTTGATCTCTCCATAAAGAGGACCTCTGCTATTCATTCCTTGTGATAGCAAGAAAGTTGGTCAAAAAAAATTAAAGGGACAATGTAAAAAAATGGAAAGATTTTTTTTTTTTAAAGCCCCCCGTTGCATCGTGCTCACACGCAAATGCGAACACATCCGTAGGTCCTGCAGACGTATGTAAACAGTGATCGCACCACACATGTGGGGTATCGCCGCTAACATCAGAGTGAGAGCAATAATTCTAACACCAGACCTCCTGTGTAACTTTAACCACTTCTGGACCGGAAGATTTTCCCCCCTTAAGCTCCCTAGCGGTATTCCCGAGTGTGTCCCGGGGTTAATATAGAGTACCAAAAGCGGTAACCTAGAGCCACACTCAGGATTATCCCACAATAAAACTCACCTTCCCCTATGATCCCCCGCCGTCCTCTCCCTGTCCACCAGGCCTCCTTACGCTGTCCTCCAGCTGTGTGCTCAGCAGAAGTCGGCACCTGTCTTCCTGTTCCCTTCCCTGCTAGCATTGCGACGCAGAGGGGGGGGGGGGGGTTTAACCGGTGGCAATTTAAAGAAAGTAAATAAAACAAATGACATGATACAAAGCTGTTATCCTGACCGATTACACTGTATCAAGCCATTTCACCACAGGATTTCCCCGGGTGACTTTTCCAGTGCCCTGCCTGTGCGTTTCCAGTTCTTTGTGCCTGGAAAATTGAGAACGACCATGGCGTCCAAAAAGCGTTCTTTTTGCGCAAAAGCGCTTTCAGAAGAACTGGAAAACAGCGATAGCGAAACTGAGTTACTTGAAGAACTGAGCAATAGAGATTTATGGGAAAATTCGTTATCAGGTACAGAAAGTGACGACAGCGACAATTCTGCGACTGAGCTCAGCCATGTGCGGACTTTGTGCTCTATTGACTGTGGTACGGATCAGGCAGCGCCCCAAAGATTCACATTTACAGGAGCACCTGGTATGAAAGTTGACGTTTACCATGACAACCCCTTGGCATACCTACAATTATTTTCGACCGATGAGGATATTGAAAAAATAGTTACCGAGACGAACTGGTACAAAGAGCAGCAATGCTCTACACGTCAGAGGTTTGCAAGATGCAGAAAGTGGGAACCAGTGACCAAATATGATATTTGGAAATTTCTGTGCCTAATAATTCTTCAGGAAGTGGTGGGGAAACCCCTGCAGAAGGGGTATTGGACAACCAATACATTACTTGCCACTCCATTCTTTGGCACGGTCATGTCAGAAGTAGTGATGAGCCAAACACCCCCCTGTTCGGTTCACACCAGAACACCGCAAACAGGGGAAAAGTTTGTTCGAACAAACAAACTCCATTGAAGTCTATGGGACTCGAAGGCCAAAAATCAAAAGTCCTCATTTTAAAGGCTTAAATGCAAGTTATTGCCCAACTAAAGTGTATGGGGGTCCGGGTACTGACCTGAGGAACATGTAGCAATGCAAAAAACTTTTGTAAAAACGATTGTTTTTAAAGGAGCAGTGATTTACTGATTTTATTGATGCTTAAAGTGAAACCATAAAAATGAAAAATTCCTTTAAATATTGTGCCTGAGGGGTCCCCCTTAATGTGCCTGTAAAGTAGTGCATCTCTACGATGTATGTAGCCTGCTGCAGCAATACTGACATTTCTAAAGCAAAAAATGTCATATACAAATATACATACAAATTTCAAATGGCATGTACTTGTCATACAGGTGCAGAAAAATTGGGCCTTGGTTGTTGGTGGCGCCTGAACACCACAACCCCTCGCAGTTACTCTTGCTGGGTGCAGGAACAGGCCCTGGTGCTAAAAATTCCATACCAATTTGAAATCGCATGTACTTGTCATACCCAGGTGCAGAAAAATTGGGCCTTGGTTGTTGGTGGCGCCTGAACACCGCAACCCCTCGCAGTTTCTCATGCTGGGCGCAGGAACGGGCCCTGCTTCTAAAAATTCCATACCAATTTGAAATCGCATGTACTTGTCATACAGGTGCAGAAAAACTGGGCCTTGGTTGTTGGTGGTGCCTGAACACCGTAGCCCCTCGCAGTTACTCTTGCTGGGCGCAGGGCACAGGGACAGGGCCTGCTGTTAAAAATTACATACGGAATTTAAATTGTATGCACCTGTCATACAAGTGCAGAAAAATTAGGCCTTGGGTGTTGGTGGTGACCTAAACCAAAAACATTGTTGGAAGCTAGCAGGATCAAGGTTGAGGAAAAGGATAGGCAGCATATGCAGTCTTCAGGGGATGGCAGACCCCTAGCAAATTCAATCAGTTACATCAGCATCAGGGGCTTGATAGCTTCTGTTGATCCAGGACTGATTCATTTTGATAAAAGTCAGCTGGTCAACAGAGTCTGTGGACAGACGCACACTTTTATCCATCACAAAACCTCCAGCAGCACTGAATGTCTGTTCGGAAAGCACGCTGGAAGCAGGACAGGCCAGTAGCTCCATTGCATATTGAGCAAGTTCTGGCCAGTGGTCCATCCTCAAGACCCAGTAATCCAGTGGATGCTCAGTTGAAAAGGTCTCCAAGTCTGCTCTTGCCCCTAGATAATCATGCACCATATGATGGAGATGCTGCCGATGGTTGCTTAAACCTAACAGCTCTGGGTGCTGAGGACTAAAGAACTGTTTGAAAATCATCGGTCAGCCAGCCGCCTTCTCCACCGCTCCTCCTTTGGCTGAACGATGCCTCAGAAACACGTCCAGAGAATGTTAACCTCCCAGTGCCTGGAAAGGTTAAAAAAAAAAGGGGGGGTATGTGGGACTTTAAATGAGGCAATGACTGGGTAGGGTCATATGCCTCCTTCCCTGATACAGATAAATGAGGATCGAGGTTTGGGACTTTAAATGAAGCACACAGCTATAAAGTGATGTAAAAAAATCAATGTATAAAATGTTTATTGGTACATATACACATATTGAGTCATTTCAAAATACAATGAATAAATAGTATTGCTTATTAATCACACATAGTACATATATATATATATATATATATATATATATATATATATATATATATATATATATACACTAAGACATATTGCCACACCATCGTGTTGTGGGTGTTATAAGTTGACCTAGACTTCACTGTCAAGGTGCATTGATGGGTAATGGTTGTATAAACAAGTAATACATCAGATAGTGGTAATTGCGTAACATCGAGAAGGGCTCTACGCATTTCGTGGTTTCTTTCCACTCATCAAGAGCCGATGCAGGGTAAATAAACTTGTACCTGCAATAAAGTATATTTGTAGTCTAGTATTAAATACAAAAGGAGGGGAAGAAAAGTAAAAAGGGGGAGAGAAGCCTACCCTGGTTAATCACAGGTCAGCTAAAAGTTCCAAATGAGGTGCTGGAAGCCAAAGACATGGTAGGGGACTCATCTCCGGGAGCTGTGGTAGTGGCCAGCGGCATGAAACCAACACAAACAAGGGGGGATGGACTACCATGGGAGTGGGGTCCCCATTAAAAACCAAAAATGGTGCTGAATGTGTCTGAAAGGACATTCTGTGGGGAGTAATAAAATATATATCAATGTAAATAATTCATGTCTGATGATATAGTGAGGACTGAAGCCCAAAAGCAAGGTGTCAGTAGGAGTAGACCCAGGTGAGAAGTAGAAGTAGATAATGACTAGGGATGATCGAACTTTTGAAAAGTTCGGTTTGACCAGAACACCCGAACTTCCCGAAAGTTCGGGTCCAGATTCCAGAACCCCATTGAAATCAATGGGACCTGAACTTCGGTAATCAAAAAACACCATTTTGAAGCCCTAAAACCCAATAAATGCGCCTAAAAGGTGCCTATGGTTCTGGGTCATGCCCCAGGGACTATTAATCACACAAAAAAAAGTTCTTAAAAATTGTCGTTTTTGATAGAGAGCCAATTATTGAAAAAATGATTTAAAAAAAAAAAAAAAAGAGATTTATTTGGATTTAGTGTCTGGGGGGTCTAAAAAGTGTACCTGTGAAGTTTCAGCTCTGTAGCATTTCCAGAACCAGAAAAAAAAGATTGTTTGTCGTAGAATTGCAGTAGAGCAGGGATAGGGCTCTGCTACTTTCACACCTGGCCGTTTTTGTTGCAGGCGTTTATTGGGCTTTTTTGTGGACATCTTTGGAGGCAGGCATGACATCTGAACTTCTGTATAGGGGTATATATACACACACACATATATGTATATATACACATACACACATATAGGTGTGAAAGTAGCGGAACCCTATGCTTGCGCTAATGAAATTATTTGCAGGGATGTGGCTCCGCTCCTATCACACCTGTATGTGTGTATGTGTATATATACATATATGTGTGTGTGTATATATACCCCTATACAGAAGTTCAGATGTTATGCCTGCCTCCAAAGACGCCCAAAAAATGCACAATAAACGCCTGCAACAAAAACGCCCAGGTGTGTTGTTGCAGGCGTATTTTTGGTCTTTGAAAACGCCCAATAGGCGGGCGAAACGCATTGACGCACTTCCGATACGGCTGGAACGCATCGTCACATCCGGCATACTTTCTGTATTGTCAGTGGAACGCACGCTAATAGCGGCATCCACCAACACTTGTACACTGTGGTTTTTACTTCTTTTGCTTGTAAGTATGTTTTTATTGCTTTGGGGCCAATAAATTATTGGAACATACTATACTATCTGCGGTCCTTCTATTTCATATTTGGGGCTTACGGAGGTCTTTTCTGGAACGATCCCCTGCAAGACATCCTGATCTTGGATCCCCCCCATCGAGCCAGAGTGTAATAGTCCAACAGATCCTACAGTCATTAGAGACTCATCATTGTGGTGAGTAGGGAACCTAGAGGGTTTGCCATTCACCTGAGCACCGTTTGGATAACTATTTTTGCACTTGAGCACTTTATTGGATTTATCACTACAAGGACTGGTTTATCACACCATAAATAGTTATTGTCAATTACTTTTTTCAATATTTTTTCACCAATTACCCATTTTATTAATTCACACATGGATTGCTAGCGCTGTTTTAAATTCGTTTATTACATTCTTGTCTAAGATTTACTTAGAGATACAGCAGTCGCACCAAATTTATTCTTACCTTTTCCTACTTATATGATTTTTCACATTGTCATTTCCACATATTTAATTGTTTATTTTGTTCATTTGATTGTTTTATACAATTTTTTCACAAATATTTCCACCATAAGCATGGGTTTTAGTTTGGTATACACATCTGAACTTCTGTATAGGGGTATATATACACACACACATATATGTATATATACACATACACACATATAGGTGTGATAGGAGTGGAGCCACATGCCTGCAAATAATTTAATTTGCGCAGGCATAGGGTTCCGCTACTTTCACACCTATATGTGTGTATGTGTATATATATACATATATGTGTGTGTGTATATATACCCCTATACAGAAGCTCAGATGTCATGCCTGCCTCCAAAGACATCCAAAAAAAAGCCCAATAAATGCCTGGTGTGAAAGTAGCGGAGCCCTATGCCTGCTCTACTGCAATTCTAAAACAAACAATCTTTTTTCTATGGTGGTCACCCTGACATGGAAGAGTTTGGTCACCCTGCCATAGCAGTCAGAGTCAGTTCACCCTACACTACACTACGGTCATCCTGACACTTAACACTTTCCCTACAGAAACTAGATTATTGAATCTAACTATAGTGGTATATAGTACCCTAACTACACTGCATATCCCTTTCCTCACACTAATAATTGCTAAATGACACTTTTGCAGTAGGAGTAACAGAACTGCTTCCACTCTCTTCCACAGCCCCTGTATTACAGTGCTAGAGATTTGGCGGGGCTATGTTATATACTGGGGGGCGTATTCACTACTGATTGGCCTCTGGACCCCCTAGTCACTCCAATCACATTCCTAGCATCCTCCTGCCCCCTCAATTGGCTTTAACTAATGATTCTGGTCCAATCACAGGCTTTTAAAGCCCAGTTCCTGTCCCATTGCATTTTGGTCGGTTCTGGTTGCCGAATTCCAAACTTTTTCCGCAAATAGTTTGGAATTCGGCCGAATTTCGAACAGTCAATGTTCGTGTCAAACCGATGGTCGACTCGAACCGTTCGATTATCCCTAATAATGACATAAAATGGAAACATATAGCTCTCACCAAAGGAAGGAATGATATGAGAAAAACACCAAGAGACCAGTGAAAACAAAACAGCCAGAGTGAACAATGTAATCAAGTGATACCTGAATCCTGGGTGAGAGAGCATGATCCAGACAGGTGTGTAGTATAGCAGACAGCAAGAAACAGGAAGTGAAGGAAGTGAAGGGCCATCTTGGAGTCCTTCGCACATGCGCCTCCATCAGTCCTTTTTTTTTCTTATTACAGTGTTACAGTAGTACTTTTATTTTATGTTTATTTTTTATTCACAATTTTTTAAACAGACCAAACAGACAATAAAAATTCTCCTCTCTTCTCCTCGTGTCAGGTTGTCTTAGGCTGAAAGTGAGGCTTTCAGAGTTAACAGCAGCTAGAAATTTAAGGAAGTGGCATGGTAAAATGAAATCTCTTATCTTATAAAAATGTTTTAAGACATGAACTTGCCCCTTGTGGGTCCAAGAACTCATACAAATTGTTTTACGTAATATGCAAAGCGATGTTTGGTATAATAAATATGCGCAATAACAACAATGAAAGTGAGTTTATTTCTCAAACACAAAAAAAAAATTAATTGATAAAAAAAATGATAATGGGGTGATGTTACTGTATGTGGTCATTATAGACAGAGGCAAGCAGAAGTCTTCTTTAATATGGCACTTTTCTGTATTTTACAGCGGCATAGGTGACATCCTGTGAACACACAAGAATTATAGACAATGGTCCTTATAAATCAGTTTTTATATCTATGTTTTATAGGCTTTATTTGAAGCTTTTCAATATACGCCCTCCATAATACTATTACTGTAGAAAACATGGAACATTAATAAGTGTCTCTGTACTGTATACATGGACCAACACCTAACAGCAGGCTAGCGATCCTGATTTTTTTTAACTCCAAGATCTGAACATTGGTCCTCATAGATGTCAACCTTGCCCAACAAACAAAAACTTGAAGTGGAATTCCTGGCTTTATCTAATTACTCTTTTAACTCTACCCTCCCTCCCCCCCTAGGACCTATATTTACTATGCTGGCATACACTTACCTATTTTCAGACCTCTCTGGTCCGGTCACGTGATCCGGCTCTCCTGTGTCAGCCAGGGCTTCTGCAGGGGAGAGGAAGGAGTGACAAGAATGGATGGGCCATTCTCCTGTGTCAGCTAGGGCTTCTGCAGGGGAGAGGAAGGAGTGAAAAGAATGTATGGGCCATTCTCCTGTGTCAGCCAGGGCTTCTGCAGGGTAGAGGAAGGAGTGACAAGAATGGATGGGCCATTCTCCTGTGTCAGCTAGGGCTTCTGCAGGGGAGAGGAAGGAGTGACAAGAATGGATGGGCCATTGAACCCTATGGGAGATGTCACCACTCTAGGCTTTACTAGTCGTTGTCCGAGTGCTCTCTCTTCTTCCCTGCAACCACCACTAGCTGATACTTGGGAGATCATGCGACTAGATCGGAGCGGCCTGAAATTAGGTAAACATATGCAACTTTCTCACAGAGGATAGTAAGTATAGGCAGGGCTTTTTTTCTCAGATAGTAGGTGCAGGAACTCCCCCTTCTGAGTCACCCCTTGTCTCCGCCCCCTACCCACCCCCAAGCACATCCCTTGGTCTCAGCCCCCTACCCACCTCCCAGTACCGTCCCTTTTAGAGAACACAGAACCAAGTATCATTCTGCTAAGTAATTTGTATTGAACTTGTTAATTTTAACAAGAAATGCAGCAAAATAGATCCGCTGCAGCCAGCAACAATAGACCACCAGCAACAACCCTAAATTCTCCAGCAGCCAGCAACAATAGACCTCTCTCTCAACAGTAGATCCCTTCTAGCAACAACTAACTACCCAGAAATCTAAGATCCCTCCCAGCAACAATAGATCCCCCTCCAGCAACAACAGACCCCCATGCAAAAATAGATCCCCACTGGCAACAATAGATCTCCCAGCAGCCATCATCAATAGACCATCCAGCACACCCCAGCACCCCTTGCACTTAAATACATTCAGTGTTGGAGGTGCAGGAACTGCGTTCCCCCTGAAAAAAAGCCCTGAGTATAGGTTTTAGGAGGGGGAAGGAGAAAGTTTTAAGAGTAGTTAGGTAAAGCCCAGAAATCTGCTTTAACTTGGCTATGACAGTTTTCAACAAAGGCAGCTACAGTAATTGTGCACCTACAGCTATTGCTTGACTTACCTTGCCAGGGCCAAACTCTGCACAATATCTTGATTCCCCTGGTACCCCTGCCACCCCAAGGCTCCTGGCAGGCCCAAAATCTGAAGAACATTTGTACAATTTTGAAATTAGGATCTTGCCCTGCTTGTGCACCAGGGTATGCCTACTGCTCTAGATTTAGCTCTAGTGTTCATATTTTTCCTAAATCTGTAAAAAGAGATAAGGACTGGAGTGCCACATCAGAGTATTCAAATCCAAAATATGCTTTTTCAAATATAAAGTTCAAGCAGAATTTGCTTGTATAGCCAACTCGTTTTAGGCTCTAGGATGCCCTTTTCATATGGGCTTAAAAAACAGGAAATGTCTAAGACAGCCATCCTCATCTAGGGTTCCTCCGGAGGTTAGGTTGCCAGGGGTACCTTGAGCTGTGGCTGACTGACCTCTTATTTGATGGTCCTGTATTGTTCTGGGTCAATGCCACTTGCATTTTATTTGTTCTAGTTATCTTATTATTTTTTTTTTTGGGGTTGAAATAGATGGACTTCCATCTTTCTTCAGCTTGACTAACCATGTAACTATGAACTCAATGATCGTTTTAGCTGTCTGTAAGGGTGACATTTGGACCACCACTAAAGGGGAGCATTCTTCTTACTAGTCAGCAACAAAGGAGGCATTTTTTCCACTGACTACCAATGAATTGGTTTTTTAAGGGTTCCCCAACACCTGAAAATTATTTCAAGGGTTACTCTGGGGTAAAAAGGTTGAGAAAGGCTGGTCTAGGGAATGGAAATTATTAGGCATTCGAGTCACAGTGTTGTTATAAGGCAGGCTTTGAGCATGTTCTTCAGCATCTGATGGTTCAGTATTCTGGTGTGGCCCTCCAGTCTTTATCTCTTTTTCCAGTATCAGTCCGAAGTGGGCTTGAAAGCCCATTGGTTTGCGAGTAGCTGCCACAGTTTTCACACCACCATCTGGATACACTTTGGGTACCCATCACCACCCATTATTCCTTCCAATTATTCTTCTGAATCTGATATTGTAAATCTTGCACTTAAATAATGTTTTAATATTGAATTATACTCACAGGTTCTCTGGTCAATGTTGAAGACCCTAAAGAAAATACATACAATAAATGTACACAACATTCACAAATACTCCTATTCCATGAAAAGAACATCGACGCAGACTTTAATGAGACAATGAAAACAATATTCCATCTACCATGCAATTGGTTAAGCTCAAAGTGTCCAGCAATGATGCCAGCTGCCCTTTTCTGACAGACTGATATCCACTAGTGGTTTATGAAAATGTAATTAAAACAAAAGTGAGCAATTTAACCGCTTGCCAACCGCCGCACGACTATTTACTGCGGCAGTCAGTCCCCTACAGGCAAAACGACGTAGGGCTACATCGCTCGCCCACGAGTCTCTAGGGGGCGAGCGTGCGCCGCCGGAGGCGCGCTCCCGCCCCCGCTCGTTCCCTGCCTTCCCCGCGCGAGTGACCGGTGGCTCCGATGTCCGCCGGTCACTCGCGATCTCCCGCTGGAGATGGAGAAAGGCAGGCGGCTGATGTAAACAAAGCCGCCTGTCATTCTCCCCTGTGTAACAGCAGAGGTCATATGATCCTGCTATGTAGGATCGTATGTCTCTGTGGTTACATCACAAGCCACGCCCCCCACAGTTAGAATCAGAACCCCAAAAAATGCCCAAAAAAACACTAGTGTCAAAAAAAAAAAAACGCCCAGGTGTGTTTTTGCAGGCATTTTTTTGGGGTTTTTGGAGGCAGGCAAAACATCTGAACTTGTGTATAGTGGTATACATACCACTATACACAAGTTCAGATGTTTTTCCTGACTCCAAAGAACCCAAAAAAATGCCCAAAAAAACGCCTGCTATTAAACCGGCAAGGTGTGAAAAGCGAGAAGCCAACATACTGTGCTGAAAGTGTTCTAAAACAAACAATCTTTTTTTTTTATGGTTCTGGACACCCCAGACACTAAATCCAAAGAATTTTTTTAATTTATTTATTTATTTATTTTTTTATTTTTTCAATAATTGGCTCTCTATCAAAAATCTATCAAAAATGACAATTTTTAAGAACTTTTTTTGTGTGATTTTGTGTCTGGGGGGTCTAAAAGGTGTACCTGTGAAGTTTCAGCTCTGTAGCATGTCCAGAACCCCCAAAAAAAGGTGTAAAAGGAGGGTCCCACCATCCCTGCTCTACTGAAAAATTATCTTTTTTTCTGGTTCTGGACATGCTACAGAGCTGAAACTTCACAGGTACACTATACACAAGTTCAGATGTTTTGCCCCAAAAAATGCCTGCAACAACACACCTGGGCGGTTTTTTTTAGACGCTAGCGTTTTTTTGGGCATTTTTTTGGGTTCTTTGGAGGCAGGCAAAACCTCTGAACTTGTGTATAGTGGTATATATATACACACATACTTATATGTATATACACACCTAGACATATATAGGTGTGATAGGAGCAGAACTATATTGGTGTTAATTATTTCATTAGCGCAAGTAGTTTTTTCTGCTCCTTTCACACCTGTATATGTGCAGGTGTATATATACAGACATTGCTGTGTATATATACCCCCTATACACATGTTCAGATGTCATGTCTGACTCCAAACATGTGCTCAAAAAATCACTAGCAACGCCTGCAGCCAAAAATGCTGGCGGCGGCGAAGCCATATTCCTGCAGCGAAAGTGACTTGAGAGAAACTAGCTTTTCTCTATAGCGGTCACCCTTCTATGGAAGGGTTTGGTCACCCTGCCATAGCAGTCACTGTCAGTTCACCCTACACTACATTACGGTCACCCTGACACTTAACACTTTCCCTACAGAAACTCAATTTTTGAAGCTAACTAAAGTGTAAAGGAGCACTCTAACTACACTAGATATCCCTTTCCTCACACTAATAAATGCTAAATGACACTTTTAAAGTAAAATTAGCAGAACTGCTTCCACTCTCTTCCATGTCCTGTATAACAATGCTAGGAATTTGGCGGGGGCTATGTTATATACTGGGGGGCGTATTCACTAATGATTGGTCTAGGGACCCCCTAGTCACTCCAATCACATTCCTAGCATTCTTCTGCCCCCTCAATTGGCTTTTGCTAATGGTTCTGGTCCAATCACGGGCTTTTAAAGCCCATTTCCTGAACCATTGCATTTTGGTCGGTTCTGGTTGCCAAATTCCGAACTTTTTGGGCAAAAAGTTCTAAATTCGGCCGAACCTCGAACACCCAATGTTCGGGCCGAACCGATGGTCGACCCGAACCATTCGATCATCCCTAGTGAGGAGTACAAAGACAAGTGTGTCTTGCCTACAGTCAAGCATGGTGGTGGGAGTGTCATGGTCTGGGGCTGCATGAGTGCTGCCGGCATTGGGGAGCTACAGTTTATTGAGGGAACCATGAATGCCAACATGTACTGTGACATACTGAAGCAGAGCATGATCCCCTCCCTTTGGAGACTGGGCCGCAGGGCAGTATTCCAACATGACAACGTCCCCAAACACACCTCCAAGACAACCACTGCCTTGCTAAAGAAGCTGAGGGTAAAGATGATGGACTGGCCAAGCATGTCTGCAGACCTAAACCCTATTGAGCATCTGTGGGGCATCCTCAAACCGAAGGTAGAGGAGCGCAAGGTCTCTAACATCCACCAGCTCTGTGATGTCATCATGGAGGAGTGGAAGAGGACTCCAGTGACAACCTGTGAAGCTTTGGTAAACTCCATGCCCAAAAGGGTTAAGGCAGTGCTGGAAAATAATGATGGCCACACAAAATATTGACACTTTGAGCCCAATTTGGACATAGGGGTGTACTCACTTTTGTTGCCAGTGGTTTAGATATTAATTCCTGTGTGTTGAATTATTTTGAGGGGACAGCAAATTTACACTGTTAGGCCCCTTTCACACATGTGGACCATTCAGATCCGCCTGTCAGTTTTTCAGGCGGATCTGAACGGATGCCCCATGCATCTCTATGGGGCAGCGGATGTCAGCGGAGACATGTCCGCTGACATCCGATCCGATCCTGTCCGTCAAATCCGGACGGATGGAAACCCTATTTTCCATCCGTCTAGTGGATGGGATGAGAACGGACAGGCGATTCCCCTGTAGAGGACACCTCTGTCTCCGCACACAGAGTGGAGACAGAGCTGTCATCCGCCTGCTCAGCGGGGATCGGCGGATTGATCCCAGCTGAGAAAAGCGGAGTCCATCAGAAGAACGGACATGTGTGAAAGGGGCCTTATACAAGCTGTACACTCACTACTTTACATTGAAGCAAAGTGTCATTTCTTCAGTGTTGTCACACGAAAAGATATAATAAAATATTTACAAAAATGTGAGGGGTGTACTCACTTTTGTGAGATACTGTATATAGTAGTTTACTATCCTGCCACCAGATGGAGCTGTAGACCCCTTCTTATATGCTTTCGATAGATCTATTTCTACCGGGATCAGTAGCTGAAGCTAAGATCTACTTGCATAGATGAATGAGTCAGAACACTGACCCCTTCCCTCACTGGATGGCTCAGGCTGAGGTTTTAATCATACAAAGGTGAACTTACAAGCAGGGGAGGACAGCTGTGTTCTATGTGGTCAACCGATTATAAATTTGTAAACAGCAAACTAGAACATAAACTCCTACACAGGGATTACCTTGTGGCCCACGATGCAGAATAAGGTCGGTGTAAACGACTTCAGTGTCATCGGCTGACTCTCTGACAGCATCTGAGAAGGAGGGAGATGATAATTACACATTCTTTTGTATTATGTATGCACAAATTTTTTTTAAGGACCGGTTTACACTGGTCTGACATATACTCCAACTTCAAGAGCACATGACGCATGACATGTCAAAATCAATCAATCTAAACTGGTCTGACATGTGTCGGTCCGACTGTCAAAAAGCTTCCTGCACTACTTTGGTCTAACTTGGGCACAATTTCAGCCCATTGCTTTGAATATAAGTCAGATCCAAGTTGGATCATCATCTTAACTGATCCATCTTGTAGGAAATGACTTGCTCTCAGTATCTTAAAAAGGAACCCTACGCCAAATTTATTTAAAAAAATGTCATGGGGTCCCCCCCCCCAAAGACCATACCAGACCGAATCTGGTATGAATTTTGAGGGGAATCCCCACATAACAAAAATTAATAATTAAAAAAAAAAAAAATGTGGGGTTCCCGCCAAAAATTATACCGGACCCTTATCCCAGCATGCAGCCTAGCAGGTCAACAACCCCTACATATTCACCAAAAAAAAAAAGGAAGTGTAGTGTTACAAAAAAACAAGAGACGGTTTTTGACAAGTCTTGTATTAAAAAAGAAGAATGTCCCCCGTTGTAGCTCCAACGTGTCTTCTTTCTCCAGTTCCGCCACTGAAGTCTTCTCCCTCCGCTGATGTCTTCTTCCTTTGGTGATGGCTTCTCCCCCTGGTGATGTCTTCCCCCTTCTCTGATGTCTTCTTCCTCGGGTCCTCTCCCTCCGGACCGGTGATGTCTTCTCCCTCCACTGATGTCTTCTCCCTCCTCTAATGTCTTCTTCTTCTGGTCCTCTCCCTCCGGTGATGTCTTCTCCCTCCACTGATGTCTTCTCCCTCCTCTAATGTCTTCTTCTTCTGGTCCTCTCCCTCCGGTGATGTCTTCTCCCTCCACTGATGTCTTCTCCCTCCTCTAATGTCTTTTTCTTCTGGTCTTGTCCCACCGGTGATGTCTTCTCCCTCCTCTAATGTCTTCTTCTTCTGGTCTTCTCCCTCCGGTGATGTCTTCTGCGGCCCCTGACCCGGTAAAAATAAAAAAAAGGGTCCTCCTTTGACGCTGGTTTTTGTACGACTTCCGTGTGGCAACAGTGTGAACCTGGCCTAAAGCAGAATTCCAGCTACTAAATAAATAAATAGCGTAGCCTAGCAAAAGTAAAAGAATAAAACATCACCTTCAAAAATATTCACCATTAATTCTCCATGTCTCCAGACTGAATGACAGCCAGCAACATTCAACCTACTTCCTGTGAGCCCAGGCTAGCAGCACTAGGGTCGCCGGTTCGAACCTCAACTATCATACTACCTGCCTGCAGTTTGCATGTTTTGCCTGTGTGGGTTTTCTTCCACACTCCAAAGACATGCAGGTAGGCTAATTGACCCTAGTATGTGTATGTATGAATGTGAGTTAGGGACCTTAGATTGTAAGCTCTCTAAAGGCAGGGACTGATTGGAATGTACAATATATATGTAAAGCGCTGCGCAAATTAATGGTGCTATATAAGTACCTGTAATATATAAGTAAATATACTGTGTATATATATATGTATACCGTATATTCTCGAGTATAAGTCGATCCGAATATAAGCCGAGGCCCCTAATTTTACCACAAAAAAGAGGGAAAACGTATTGACTCGAGTATAAGCCTAGGGTGGGAAATGCAGCAGCTACTGGACCACCACGAGACACAAAACAGGGGCTGCGGGCATGGTACAGGAGATGGCGCAGGTCATGATATAGGCATGGAACAGGTCATGGTAAGGGCATGGCACAGGTCATAGCACAGGTGATGGTACAGGCATGGCACAGGTCATGGTACAGGCATGGCACAGGTGATGGTATAGGCATGGTACAGGCATGGCACAGGCATTGCACAGGTCATGGTACAGGCATGGCACAGGTCATGGTACAGGCATCGCACAGGTGATAGTATAGGCATAGCACAGGTGATGGTATAGGCATGGCACAGTAGGTACAGGCATGGCACAGTATGTACAGGCATGACACAGTAGGTATAGGCATGGCACAGTATGTACAGGCATGGCACAGTAGGTATAGGAATGGCACAGTATGTACAGGCATGGCACAGGAGATGCAGTGCTGTGGGCATGGTACAGGAGAATGTCCTGTACCATGCCCACAGCACTGCATGAGGAAATGCAGGGGCTGTGGAGGAGTCTCCCTTACCTCTCGGTGAGGCGCCTTCGATTAAAAAATCGCGCCGCCCGGCGCCAATATGTCACCGCGAATGCGCCGCCAATGTTCGGGAAAGCCCGTACACAATTGGCTAATCCCGGGAATGCGGCACATGCGCGGTGAGATGTCGGCGCCGAGCGGCGCCATTTTTAAAAAGACAGTGACTCGAGTATAAGCCGAGGGGGGCATCTTCAGCATGAAAAAACATGCTGAAAATCTTGGCTTACACTCGAGTATATACGGTAGCAGCTGTGGTCTGCATACAGAAGCACAAAGACCAAATAAGGATCTCAAAAATAGGGTATGTAAAAAAAATTGAAAGGTAATGTAAAATATCCAATGGCATGTTGATGTGGAGGGAAAGAAGAAACTAAGGAAAGCAAAGTATAAGAAGAATAAACTTAAAGTCATGTATATTAGAGAAACTCTTGCTAGCATATTTGTACTACACCCCACTCATCAGTACTCCTTTAATATATAGATGAAAGTCATACATGTTGGAGAAATTCGAGGCTCCGGTTGCAGTCCTCTTCGTTGATGTGGACACCCAGTGGCTGGCCAGTGCAGCTTGTGTCTGTACTTGAAGAGCAGGAAAGTGGCAACCAAGAGCAAGACCAGAAGAGTCGCAATGATTATTGGGGTTTTCTGCTTGCTACTTTTCTCTGTATAAAGGGAAACAGAACTGTTTTTAGTTCATGAGAGCAGATACTGCATACAGTATCTCACAAAAGAAAGTACACCCCTCACATCTTTGTAAATATTTTATTCTATCTTTTCATGTGACAACACTGAGGAAATGACACTTTGCTACAATGTAAAGTAGTGAGTGTACAGCTTGTATAACAGTGTAAATTTGCTGTTCCCTCAAAATAACTCAACACACAGCCATTAATGTCTAAACCACTGGCAACAAAAGTGAGGGAGTGTACTCACTTTTGTGAGATACTGATAGGTAGATGTACAAAGAGCCAGGATGAGGGGGGGGGGGGGGAGCAAGAGGGGCACATTCCCCAGATGCAGTTTTGTTATGTGGAGGGGGTGAGGTTCTGGGCGCTGGCCCAGTTCTTCATTCTCCAGATGCCTGTTTGAAAGGAGTGATGCTCAGGGTGAGGTGGGGGCAATTTGTCATCTCCGCCCAGGGCACTGGATGTACATACCTAACTGTTAACTTTTTTCATAACTGACAGTGAAACTATTCACCTACTATCCGGACAAAGACATCTTCACTCTTCTTAGAAATGTTCATTGCAGATTTCACTACACAGGAATAATTCCCAGAATTCTCCAGCTGAATGGACTGGACTCCATATTGATCAAATAAACTGAATTCCTGAACATTCCGTCCATCTCTGTAGAAGGCAAATTGCAGTTCTATCCTCTGTCTGAATGGACTGAGACTCGTGTCACATGTCAGGGTCATGTTGTCCCCTTCTAAGACTTCCGATGTGCTTACATTTAGCACCGGGGTGAAAAACAGCTCTGCAAAAAATAAACAAATAAAAAAATCAAATTTCCCAGAAATGATGAGCATCAAAATTTTGTGAACATTTGGTGATCCTTGTCTCCATTAAAGCTGAATTCTAGGTATGGATTGTTTGCATATTTATTAATTTTGGCCAGTTTAGCAGGGACCGTCCGGAGGTTCGAACCATCTATGGGCAGGCTAATTGTACCCAAGCCAATCCATCCATCTACTTGTGTGTAGGAATGTGATGAACACTTGTGAATTAAGCAAAATGTCTATTTTTCTATGTCTGTTTTTCTGTACATGTACATATCTTTTCTTTGTCTTCCTTACTCAAAATGGCCGTTACTAGATACCCCCCCACCACCGACAATGGAATGTTAGAAGAAAGATGGAGCCTTGGCACAGTGCCTTCAAGAGAAGATAACATTCATGAACTCGAAGGGAACCACCTTATAATGGACATGACTAATCAGAAAGCTGCAAATAATCAGTATTATGCTAATATTATGCTTATGACGTACTAACATATGACTCCGCCTACTGACTATATAATAGACTGTACATTACGAATAAACAGGAAGTCTCATTTACCTGAACAATGTGTGTCAGTCTGTGATATCCTTGTGCATGCACTCTAATTACCTATCTAATCAGATCCAGCAGCAAGAAATCTATTTTGAACCTGATTGAGGTTCGCTAACCATTACAAATGGCGCCCAAACGTGGAGCTCGAGGTTCGTCCGACGAAAAGCCGCATAGGAGGTTTGGTGACTGGATGAGACAGACCAAGAGGGACTTGCGCACCCCTGAGAGTATGGTAGGTACTTTTACCTTACCACTGTACGACTTGTTTCTGTCTTATCTTATCACCTATCTTGCCAGCTTTCCAAGGAAATTTCAGAGGCGGGTAATCTTTTATTCCTCACCTGGAGCTGTTTTTATTAACCTGCCGTAAGATTTCTGCTGGCTGTATATTGTTTGTTCAGTGTCTGCCACCCTGGCTGACTGGGACTCTGCAGACTGAAAGACAGTCCATCCTGGGTGCTTGGGACTCTGCAGACTGAAAGACAGACCATCCTGAGTGATTGGGAATCAAAAGGAGGTTGCCCGACACTAGGGTGGATGTACGTCCTTCGGGACGGGTTACTCAGGGGGTTGACTGGTTAAAGTGACCTCCTGAGGGGTAAGCTCAGTTGCAGTAGGTTGCCCGACACTAGGGTGGATGTACGTCCTTCGGGAAAGGGTTACCCGGGGGGTTGACTGGTTAAAGTGACCTCCTGAGGGGTAAGCTCAGCTGCAAGTGGATACCCGACAAAAAGGGAGGCAGGTGTAATGTCTCAGTGTTTGTCGTTTTGTTTGAAGTGTGTCTCTACAGACTGAAAGGTTGCATTTGTGTGTCCTGAGAAGGCAGATATTTGCAACGTCCTTCGGGACAGTTACTCAGGGGGGTTGACTGGTTAAAGGTACCCCTGAGGGGTTAACTCAGCTGTTGAGGTCACATGACAAGAGAGAGACGACAGGAGTTATGTTTTGTTCTGTGTGTGTTGTGAAATGAAACGTACATTGTTACACAGATAAATCAAGTCAGGTTTGAGGTTGCTACGGGCAACAGAGATAGAGAGAGATAGAGAGAGGAATGGGTTACGTTTTGAGTTTTTCTTTTTTTTTAGTTCAACCCCCTCCTTCTCTTCTGAGAGTTTTTTTTTTTTCTGAGACTCGCACTGTTGAACTGTTATCTGGTAAACCCTCCCCCGCTCGCAGCTAGCATACCTTTTTTTTTTCCTCGTGAGAAAGCGGGAGGGGGTCACTCCTTGCACGGAGCTCGTAGAGCAATCGGTCCCAGCATTCCCAGACATATGCAATTATTACTTTTTTTAATGGAATTTTTGGAGTTTTGACATCTAACCACTTAAGCCCCGGAAGATTTTACCCCCTTCCTGACCAGGGGTTTTTTTGCGATTTTTTACTGCGTGACTTTAACGGACAATTGCACGGTCATGCGATGCTGTACCTAAACGAATTTGACGTCCTTTTTTCCCACAAACAGAGCTTTCTTTTGGTGGTATTTGATCACCTGTGTGATTTTTTGATCATGCGCTATAAACAAAAAAAGAGCGTAAATTTTGCAAAAATAACAATATTTTTCAAATTTTTTATATGAAATTCCCCAAAAAAAATGTAAAAATCAAAATTTTTTAAAATTTTCAGCCAATTTGTTTTATGCTACATATGTTTGGTAAAAAAAATCGCAAAAAGCATATTTTGATTGGTTTGTGCAAAAGTTATTGCGTTTACTAACAAAGGGAAAGATTTTTGTCATTTTTGGTGTTTTTTTTTTTTTAACGAGTAATGGCGGTGATCTGCGATTTTTTTTGCGGGACTGCGACATTGCGGCGGACAGATTGGACCCTTGACTGACATTTTTGACACTTTTGGGGTTACCAGTGACATTACTGCAGTAATCAGTGCTATACATATGCACTGTTACTGTAAAAATGACACTGGCAGGGAAGGGGTTAACTGTATTGGAGAGGGAGGGGTTAAGTGTGTCCTAGGGGCGTGATTCTAACTGTGATGGGACATGGCTACTACTGTAAAAACAGAGATCAACAGTCCTACATAGTAGAACCGTCTGATCTCCATTTTTACACAGGGGAGAATGACAGGCGGCTTGTTTACATTAGCCGTCTGCCTCTCTCCCTCTCTACCGACGATCGCAGTGTGACCCGATGTCCGCCGGTCACACGCACGGACTCCTTAGTGAACGAGCCGGGGCTGGCGCGCGCCTCAGCGGGTGCGCGCTCGCCCGCTATTGGCTCACAAGCCGGTGACAGGCTAGTGACGTATATATTTGACAAAGGCATGATCAATTTTGGGCTACAATTTTACAGAAATGTCATTCAATTTTTCTGCTCATCCCTAATTTTGCTTAAAATTGTAACAGTTGGGAGACAGTCTATAATTTTGGACAGAACGCATTTTTCTTAAAGCTGGTGGTACATTTGTGATCTGATCAGGAACATATCATCTTTACCTTTTATCGCAATAGGGATGAAGTGACTTCTCTTCCTCACTTTGTCATTCAAAGCTCTCACATCACAAGAATAATTCCCAGAATCCTCCAGTTGGGCGAATTGGACTTCATATCGATCAGATGAACTGAATTCCTGAACATTCCGTCCATCTCTGTTGAAAACAAACTGCAGTTCTGTCCTATGTCTGAGCGGACTGAGACTTGTGTTACACGTCAGAGTCATGTGATCTCCTTCTATCGTATGATATTGAGTTCTTATGATTTTTGGATTTACGAACAGCTCTGCAGAGAAGGAAATCCAGGAGGAAAAATATAAATGCTTTTCCTTGAACAATTACAACAGGTGAGCTATCAACATGCTATAGGACGTATCAGAAGTATCATGAATGTACAGTGAAGAACCGACTGTGAGACATCAGGGAATCACAGCTGGTTCCCACATCAGAGATGGCGGCACCGGGGATCCGAAACCCACCGAAGAATTGGCTCTGGGGAAGACAGCACTGGAATCCATGGGTCCATAAGTACCTGTTCCTTAAAAGTCAGCAGCTACAGTATTAGTAGGCTCCAACTTTTAATTTTTAAGAACACAAGTGAAGTTTCTCCTTAAATGTTAAAGGACATGCTAATAGTTAAGTGTTTAGAGCTGAGAGTGGGGTTAGAGCTAATTTAAGCAGTTTCTTTAGATGCAAAGTGTTATTGTATTTGAGAGTTAGGTGCTAACAGTGTCAGGTGTCTCAGCAATGGGATATGGTCTCAATTAGCAAAACATTAGGCAGTTAGGCTCCTTACACACAGGTGGCCAGGGGGCAGTATAAACAAGCGGTTGATTCACATTTTTTGCAATGCAGTACTGAAATCCTAAACGGGGAAAGCTGTAAGGACCTTACCCAAAGCAGGAATGTTCTCATCAAAAATGTAGTACTGCTGGGCTGTTGTCCACCTAGGTCTGAATTGCTTCTGCTGATGTTGAGAAAAGTCCCTGTTAATAGTGTAAAGCCCCGTACACACGATCAGATTATCGAACGATCTGTCGTCTGTTTTCTGTGGCATGCTAGTCTGATGTGGAAAGTGAAGAGGTTATTTTCATACGAATTTTCCCGGTACGACAGAATTCTACTTCAGAAGTGATGTCATGTGTTGGATTGCTTTGTATGTGTTCTTTCGTCTCTGAGCATGCCTAGTCTTGCTCTTAAGATTTTTTTCGTGGAAATCTGTACTAATGAGACGAAAATCGGACGTTGTATCACGGACGACAAAAATTTTATAGCCTCCACATCAGGATTTTGTCAGCCGAAAAGTCAGTGTTGGCTGTCGAAAGCACTATACTAACAATCCGAAAATCGGCAGATCGGTCGTCGGACGAATTTTCCCATCAGATTTTCTTATCACATGTACGGGCCTTGAGTTGATCAAATACCCTAAGTTCTGAATATGTATAACTCCCTGGCCAACCACTAGGATTAGGTATATTGCCAGCAATGCATGCTGGGGAAATGTTTAAATATTTTGGAGTGACCTTGGAAAACTCTGTTGCTTTCCTGGCTCTGTCTGAAGAGGGTGTGTTGCTGTTTGTTCCTTTCCTCCTAGGCTTGCTGTCTCAGAAGGGTGCACTGTGCTATAAAGAAGTCCAAGTTTGGGGCCTGAAGCTTCCTGCTGTCCTCCTGGGGAGGTGGGACAGGAAGGTGATTGCACAGATAGGATCACCTGGAGTCAATTGAGTACTGTCCGTGATACTTTTTTTATTTGCACTAACATACAATTTTTTCAGGACAAGCTTTTGCGGTATGTCCTCTTCTTCAAGGTCCAAGCAGTACTCAATTGCCTCTGTCGCAAGTGCACTAATAAGGCTACAATGACCTCAAGTATCACCTGGAGTGAAATTTTTGCTGTTGAAGAGTGCCCTGGAGAGCCTGGGAGAAGTTATCGTGAGTGGACATTGCAGGAAGTTCTGGTGGCTCATCCAAGGGGTTGGTGTGCTGAACTGAAGCTGCTCTACAGTCTGAATAGTACAGAGCTCTGGTCCCTCTTTAATTGCTTTTCTGTTTTGACTGTGCGTAAAAATTCTGCATTTTTCCTCCTTTGGGAAACATGTGCCCTATTCCCTTTCTCCCTGAGTTTATTTGGTCATATACTGTAATAAACTCTTTTGAACTGTCTTAAAATGGCTGGTGCCCAACAACTTCCACCCCACAAGTCAATAATCCAACTGTAAAGGTGAAATATCAGCCCGCCAAGCCCCTTGGAGGTCCCTAACTGCCTGCCAAAAGTGAAGTAGTGCTACATACCAAGAGGCGTGTCCATTTGTTGGATTTTTTTAGAGACTATAACAGTTCAATTCTGAGTCATCTTATTTGGGCTTATAACTCAATTCTTTGGTTGGTCCTGTGATTGACTCACCGTTTATCTTGACTAATACCTCCTGACTCCTCTTCTTTATACTGTAGGTTGCAGTTGCCACTTCACAGGAATATTTCCCAGACTCCTTCACCTGATCGGACTGAACTCCATACTGATTATATGAAGTGAATTCTCGGATATTCCGTCCATCTTTGTAAAAAGCAAATTTCAGTTCTGTCCTCGGTCTGAGAGGGCTGAGACTAGTGTCACATGTCAGGGTCATCTCATCACCTTCTACCACTGGATATGGGGTCACTTTTAACTCTGGATGTTCAAATAGACCTAAAAAGTAATCACTGTAATATTAAGGTACCTTTTGTATTGACTATTGAGTGCAGAATTCACATCACACCTGTACAAAATGGGCTGCAGCAAGTGTATTATTTTGCTTTTGGTGCTTTGCTGTTTTATTTAACCTTTTCACTGCCACGCACATTTTCTGGTCAGCCTTAATGTTACTACCCACTTTAATCTGTCGAGACTCCACTAGACCTCTGAAGGTATGCTGCGGTTTCCGGGACCCAGCTATCAGTAGCAGCTCCTTTAAATCCTGTAAGTTGTGAGGTGGGGCCTCCTAGGATTGCACTTTTCTAGCACATCCCACAGATGCTTGATTGAATAGAGATCTGGAGAATCTCCAACCGAATTGTTGTGTTCCTCAAACCATTCTGGAATTCATCAGGCCAGGCCACCTTCTTCCATTGTTCCGTGAACAAGTTCTGATGCTCATGCTCCCATTGTGGCAATTTTGGTAGAGCACACGGTTCAGCATGAGCACCCTGACTATGCAGTCCCACACATAACAAACTGCGATGCACTATGTGTTCTGACACTTTTCTATTGGAACCGAAATTTACTTTTTCAGCAATTTGAGCTACAGTAGCTTTTCTATTGGATCAGACAACACAGGCCAGCCTTTGATCTAGATGTGCATCAATGTGTCTTGGCCTCCCATTACTCTGTTTGCCAATTTTCCTTCCTTGGACCATTTCTAGTAGTTCCTGACTGCTGTAGACCGGGAACATCCCATAAGAGCTGCAGTTTTGGCCCAGCAGCCATTACAATGTTGCCCATGTTAAAGGTACTCAAATCCTTAAGCTTGCCCATTTTTTCTGCTTTTAACATCAACTTCAATATATCCAACCCGCTTTTAGATGTCATTTATACAAGGTAACAAATGTTATTCACTTTGCCTGTCAGTGGTTAGAATGTTATGGCTGATCGATGTAAGTACCACATCTGTACAGCACAGCCTTGTAAACTGACTATAGCAGCCGGAAATCTGTTTACTTCTGTTCAGCCGACTATTGGCTTTCTAGAGGAAGTCATTATGTAAAGCTGCCCAAATCACTTCCACACATGTTGCAAGGTGCCACTACCCGCCTCCACCCACTATGTATCCAGGGCTCCACCACCCCTCCTTTACAGGTGGGAGAGCAGAGGACAATCAATGAACCTCTGTCTGGAAATATGGAAATAATTGCACTGAGAGCAATAACACTAGGGCCCACACTTATGTTAATTGTAAATTAAGGTGTCACTAAACCCACATCATAAAAAAAATAATAATACATGGTGTATTACATGCTGTTCATACTCAACCAGTCACTATGAGATTCATTTTCTGCATTCTGCAAAAAACCTGGTTTATTCTGCTGCTCTCTATCTCCCCCCTCCTGTCCAGGTCGCCAATTCAGCTAGGGATATGCAGAGCAGTGTTGGCAGCTCTGCACATGCTCAGTTTTCAGTGAGTTTCTATGCTGAACATTTCCTCCCTATCACATCTGGGCAGCCCATGTGACCATAGAGTCACACATGTGGGCGTATACACAGTGGTAAATGGCAACCCACTCCCTCCCTCCTCCTCCATGCCCACTAACAAGCTAAACACAATAGGGGCGGGAAATTACATGTAGATTGATGGAGGAATCACCTCCCTGTTATTCTAAGACACAGGCTGGAGGGGGGTGAGACAGCCTGTGACTGGCAGATATCTGTCCACACCATGTTATTGTGAAAAAAATAATAAAGACTTGATTTCAAATATATACTGGTATGGCCATTTAAAACAGTTTATTGATATTAATTATTTATTTTTAATTATTTATTTTATTTTAACTTTGTATTCCAAAGGTTTTTATTTTGTATTAATATTATATTGAACATGTGACCAGTAGCAGAGGATTGGAAGCTCCTCCTGCTTATATTTCCCTGCAGACAGGCTGGGAAAGACCTGGGTCATGTGAAAGCTGTATATATATTAGGAAAAACATACTTAGATGTTTTTTTGTTTTTTTTTAATTAAAATATTTACAGAGCCATAATCCGTTTACAGCAATAGAAGGGACAATGTAAATTAAATATTGTGTATTTAGTGCCCCTTTTATAAGACTTTAAAGCACCACCTATGGACACTTTGGGGAACTAAAGTTTGTTGCCAATTCACAGTGTACGACAAAAAAAATTGGATAATATATTGTGTTTGAGTACATTAAAATAAATTTACATGGGTTTGATAAACCATTGTTCTAATATCTTGTGGCAAAAAAAAATTCACCATTGTATTCTCCGGGGTCTCTGGTCCCCAAAAATACATAACGTTTAGGAGTCTAACTAATCTTCAGACATAAAATGTGCATTTAAACGTGTGCAAAAAAAAAAAATGGAAAAAAACAAATGTGAACATCCTGACTTACTTTGTATGGAAATAAAAGCTTCATCTGTGTAAGACTCCGATGTAAAAAAAGTTTTTGTCTTTGTACATCTATACTTCCCAGTGTTCTTCATCTGTACAATTCCTACATGAAATTCAGATGTGTCTCTCCAGCCTTGAATGACAGAGCCGTCCTTGTAGAATACTGTATATTTTCCCGTGTAGCCAGAACAATGGTGACACCTCAGAGTCAAATGATCTTCTTCATATACATTGAGAGGAACCTGCAGGATCACCTGGTCTGGAAGAGATACATCACATGAGCAGATGATGGTTACAGGACAAACATTGTATTGCCTCCACAACCAGGTACATTTGTATCATAGGCATGGCTGAGACTAGGAGGGGTAGGAGGGGCAGCTGCCCTGGGCAAAGTGACTTTATTTACAGTATTAGCGGCTGGAGGGGGGGGGGGGGATAAAAGGCAGTCCCAGGTGATGTAATTGACGAAATATGGACCTTACCAAATCTGATCAGTGACATTAAAAGGATCAGACTCAGCTAATCCCTTATGCTTGATAACGCTTAAATTATTTTGTCTGGAATGGGCAGAGAACACATTTGATTAAACATTTCCAAAAAGGATATAGGGAACTGACCGTGACCAGCATCAACAACATCAAGTCTGGCAATAATGCTCCTTTTTCTATTGGTCCAGCAGCTGTAGTCCCCGATATCTTCAGTTTTTGCAGATCTAATGGTAAATTTTTTTCCTGCATGCACCCATTCACCATCTTTGTACCAGATGTAGATTAGATATTCTCTTCCAGTGGACCCCACATCACACGTCATTGTGATAGACTCTCCTGTGAAGATCTTCCTCCAGTTTGGGGTGAAGGTGACCACAGGGCTCACTGCCAATCCTGTAGAGGTTTAAAGTGAAATTCTAACATTATGCTATGGTAATTTCACACAATAAAATGCTCGAGGAGAGTAAGGACTCATTCAGATGAGCGAGACTGACCTCCAATCTGGGATACTGTCTGCCGTGTATGAATCCTCTTAGACTTGCGTTCAGGCAGCCCATAGAGGTGTATGCACACGCAGCAGCTGCATGGACACAATTTCATGTCAAACAGAAGCGGGTATGTGGATTCAAATGTGGCTTAGATTGGAGGATGGGTCTGATTAGCCACCTGAATGAGCCCTTATATAACAGTGACCTATTTTTTGTTCAGGCCAACTGAACTTTGGTGAACCAGTTTTACGTGTGCTAAATGCATTCCAGATGCATCAAAATGCTACGGAGAAAGACTCCTGCTCTCTGAGTGGAAGCCGTGTTCTCTTTGCAGAAGTCTGACATGCCTACTGCTGAGTCAAAACAAGAACAAAGCTATAGGAGGAGTGACTCAGGGGCAGGTGGTGTAAATAAAAAAATGTAAACAATGGGGAGGACCGAATGGCGGATATGACCTCCGTATAGTCTATTTAAATCTGACTTCCGCAACGTGCGTACAACTTCTGAAGACGTCACATCTCTGACGAAACGCGTCAAGTTGGTACGCACGTTGCCTTGCTCTGAAGCCCGCTGGTGGAATGCACGCCGAGACCACACTTCCGGGTTCGGTGGAGCTACCGACACATACGGTAAAATCCAGCCGCGAGGCTGGAAACACACCAGTAAGGGCAGGAGCATCTTTTATATTTGATTGTAAGGACTGTTTTTTCTTGGATTTTAAATCTATTTGCACACGATTTGAAGTGGAGTTTTACACCAAAGTGCATATCCATTCCAGAATGCTTTTATGGAACTTGTAGTGGTTTTATATATTTTATGTGTGTGGATAAAATAAAGGAGTTTTAACACTCTACACGAGGAGAAGTCCTTTTGTTTATATTCCCACACTCCGAGCCACCAAGTATCCGTTGGAGAGGAGTCCCGTGTCCGCCAGCACCCAGGAATACAGCCATATCCAGAGGACCCTAGCCTGTTTTAGGAGCCTGGAGGCACAAAGATCAAGCCTTTTTGATTCCTTGTTGGCGTACGCCATAAGGAATCCACTACATCTGGTAAGTGAGTCTTCTTACCATTTGAGCACCCGTGGTGACCGGCGAAGGGACACAATACAGCTATTGCAACACAGAGACTTTTTCCTGCACCATTGCACTTTTCTCTCTTTTAGATGGTTTTATGAATGTTCCATTTTTTAGAAGTCTTTACCCATATTGATAATAATCATGGCAAAAAATGTCTTATAATAATCTTGGCATAATGATGTTTTAAGCGGTTGCTACATTGTGCATTAACACCATTGAATAGCCGGTTCTTATGCATATCTGACATTCTTAGAATATATATGCTTTTTGAGGGGTACAGCACAGTTACTTCATATATTCATCCCTAGTGAAGACCATTTCTGAGACCCCGTAGAAACAGTCTCAGAAAAAGCTACTGTTGACACTCAAAAAGTACACAGTCAATGAATCTTAAGCTTGGTTAAGTACTCACAATATCTCAAGGCAGCTGCACACCTCCCAGCTTACCCCAGGCACTCCAGAGTTCTCCAGACCAAATCCCTAACTCCAGAAGAAATTAGGAATAGCCCCTCAGCTCTACCACAGCTGGGACTTCGATAAACATCAGCAGACTCCAGCAGGACTTCAGCCCCTGAGGCTGGGAAATTCTCCAGCAGGAGAAAAACCAGGGATGCTCCAGCCCCCAGACTATTTATGTTCCCCTCCAGCCAACTAATGGGCACACTTTTCAAAGGATTGGCTGAAGCACAATAAATATTCAGGCCGCCAATTTAACTTTTTAGCCCTCTATGTTCTGGAAGCCTCCAGAAGTCAGGGGGAAGCAATCAAAACTGCAGCCTGTGAAATCTAAAACAGTAAAAGGAAATCGGTCGCTACTTCAATGATTGCAGACAATGCAGAGGAACCAAAATCTAAATTAACCTAGCATCCTATACTAGGAGGGTGCTACACAGGCAAGGGACGGACATTTCTACATTTCTATTTTTTTTTCCCCCATTTCTACATTTCTAATAAAACAAATTGTAAGACTTTTGTAAACATTGTAAACAGAAAGTTCAATTTGGCTTCAACCACCCTACTACTGCCCTATTGTAAATACATGGTGGGGTGACTGATGTCTATTTCTGGAATTATTTTTATAAATATCACTCCAAAAATAGCACTTTGGCAGCAAGTGCACCCATTAATGTCTGTAAACTGAGCCCTCCTCAGAAAACTCCATCTATGGATACTGTGTACAGAGTTGATCCAAGCACCAATCACAGTGATCACATGATGTAAACATTGTAGTGTTTATATCTGTGGGCCCTCCTCTTCCTCTTACAAAGGAGGAAGGGGAGAGAGCAGGAATAAATAAATTAATCATTCATTCCTTAGTTCCAGCAGTTGCACCACCAGTCAATATAGTGAGCAGATTTTTAACTCTTTCACTCCCTCCTCTCCTCCTACACATCTGATCTCCTTTGTCTCTGCTGTGATCTGTTTATTAACCCTTTCACTTCCCTTATCTTGCACATCCAATCATCAACCCCTTTGTTTCTATCCTTACATTGTTTGTGACCTGTACAATAACCTTTTCACCTTATCCTCCCTCTACATTTTTTTTTTTTGTACCGCAAAAAATGTGGCAAAAATGTTTCTTTCCAAAAATGGATTAATTTGGGGCATTCTTTCTGTCCTGGCATTTTTATTTGTAAGGTTTTGTAACGGAAAATAAGGGAAACAGTTTTTCTCCATTGTTTTTTTTTTTCCTTTCTACAGTAAAAAATGCTATAAAATTTATTTAGATACAATGTTGCATAAGTGAGTAATTGTCAGTCAAACTATCACACTGCTGAAAAATGAAAAACGACCTGGTAATAAAGGGCTATTACAGACTAGTAAGTACTAAATTGGTTGGAATTGGTCTAGGCAAGAGTGCCTTAGTCACTCATTCCAGATGGTATTATGAGATGCTCAAAAGCTAAAAAATGACTCACGGCCAGCCCAATTACTAAATGTTGGGTGTGAAAGATTAGACATAGGCAAATAATGGAAAATCCTCTGTGCTTGTAGAATAGAGGACTCAACAGTTGTAATAATACACCCTAAAGGACTGCTTATCAGTTCCCTATAATGCAGAATGGAATGGTCCCTTGAAATTCAGCCACCAAATAAGGATGTAGTATAGTATTTTCCTGTAAAGTGATAGGGCTAACAACAAACATTTTCATTGGCCAGTTGGCTGCTATATATTGAAATCATAAGGTACAAATCTTAAATTCAATTAAAACATGTTCACTCAATCAGGAGTATGCAGTATTGTCAGTGTAAATACAGTGAATTGGGATATGTACCTGCTAGAATTCCCTCTATGATTTTGCTGTTTCTATAATTTTACTATAGTGATCGATTGATTGACAGATCTAAAATAAAGACTCACCTGTGTGTCCCAGGATTGTGGCTGTAAAATAAGACAAAAAAGTCACATGTCTGAAATATAAACTGCAATCTAGGCATAAATGTTGTGTTGTTTCTACAAAAAGAACTTTTCAATATACAGTGATTATGAATTGAAGCACCATATGGTAATATTAAAGATCCAAACACCTGTTTATTCCAATGATAAAATATTTGTAAAGCCAAAGCATTTTGGGGGGCTGTATTTCAATTCTCTTCATCGGGGCATGAAATGATAATACCTCATAGCAGTGTATAGAGTCAAGAATCAGTTTCTAGTTGTATATTGTTATTGTAAGTTTAAGTGATTTCTCAACAGCTGGTTTTATCATTCTTTCAAACCCTGATTAAAGGAGCGGTGATACAGCAAAACCACCAAACTCATTAAAGTCTGCTTCAACCAGCTGCTGACAACAATTATGCCCTAAATAACGTTAGAGTTGAACTTATGAAAGTATTGCACCCAAGCACCATATTCCCTTAACATACTCTATAATAAAAAGTTATAAAAATCTCCCCCAAAAAATAAAAAACAATAATAAAACGGTTTATAGTGCACCAAGCACAAAAGTATTGCACCATAGAATCATATTTCCATCCCACATTCTATAATAAAAAGTTATAAAAACCCCTCCAAAAATCCCCGTCAAGTCTGAAAGGAGAGGCAGCCTGTGTCCACAGTGAAAATTGGTGGTCGTGGGCATGGTGCATCCTCTTCAGGCAGGGGAAGCTTGTCCTTTTTTTTTCCAGTGCTGGCCGTGTTATTGAGGCACAACATGCAGAAGAGTTGGTGGAGTGGATAACTAAGCCATCCTCATCCTCCTCATCCTCTGTGACCCAGGCTCATACTAGTACTGCTGAATTGTCTTCTGAACCAGCAGTGCTTCCTAAGCCTTTCAAGGGGCTACACAAGCAGTCAGGCTAAAAGATGTCATGCAGTGCTTCAGTTGGTCTGTTAAAAGGACAGGAGCCACACCAGGGCAGATATTCTGTCAGCTCTGCAGGGGCAGGCACAGAGGTGGTTGACGCTGACCGATGCCTATAAAAAATTCTTTAGTCCTCAGCTCCCAGAGCTGTTAGGTTTAAGCAACCATCGGCAGCATCTGCCGTATATGGTACAGGATTATCTAGGGGCAACAGCAGACTTGGTGACCTTTTCAACTGAGCATCCACTGGGTTAGTGGGTCTTGAAGATGGACCACTTTTCAGAACTTGCTCAATATGCAATCGAGCTACTGGCCCGTCCTGCTTCCAGTGTGCTTTTCAATCGAACATTCAGTGCTGCTGGAGGTTTTGTGATGGATAAAAGAGTGCCTCTATCCACAGACTCCGTTGAGCGGCTGACATTTATAAAAATGAATCAGTCCTGGATCAACAGCAGCTATTATGCTGATGTAACTGAATGAATTTGCTAGGGATATGGGATCCCTTGAACACTGCCTATGCTGCCTATCCTATTCCTGAATTTTGATTATGTTAGCTTCCAACAATGTTTTTGGTTTACGGCACCACCAACACCCAGGGCCTAATTTTTCTGCACCTGTATCACAAGTGCATGTAAATTCAATTTTTGTTTCAAATTTTTAACAGCAGAGCCTGTTCCTGCCCCCAGCAAGAGTAACTGTGAGGGGTTACAGCGTTCAGGTACCACCAACACCCTAGGCACAATTTTTCTGCACCTGTATCACAGGTGCATGTCATTTCAATGTTTGTTTCTAATTTACAACAGCAGGGCCTTTTCCTGCACCCAGCAAGAGTAACTGTTAGAGGTTACAGTGTTCAGGCATCACCAACACCCATTGCACAATTTTTCTGCACCTATATGACAAGTACATGCAATTTCAATTTTTCTTTCTAATTTTTAACAGCAGGGCCCATTACTTTGCCAAGCAAGAGTAACTGTAAGGGGTTACAGTGTTCAGGCACCACTAGGGATGGGTGAAGGGTTTGGGCCGTGTATAAGTTTGGCCCATTCAGGTACTCACCTAACACCTAAACTTTCTCGGCAATTAACGGGATGTTTGCCCGACGAGCGCAAACTCAATATGTCATGAACAGAAGTCAGGCTCGAAGACCAGTTGAGTTGCTATAGCAGTGGAAGCTCACACAGGAACCAGCAGGATAGGAACACAGGCAGGTTACCCTGGAAGATGATGCAGGCTCACCTGAGGTGCGTAATCGAAGTACTAACCGGTGTTCACCAGAGCTCCTGATGGTGGAGATGGATTTTGCTGCATGTTAGCACCAGGTCGCAGTCCTCAGGATCATCCCACCAGGAGGTGAGCAAACCAGGGTCCAGTAGCAAATAAAGCAGGTAGGGATCAAGCGGAAGCTTAGTCGAGGAACAAGCCAAAGATCGGTAACGAATAGTTGCAGGTAGGGATCAAGCAGAAGTGTAGTCGGGGAGCAAGCCAAATGTCAGTAACAAATGGTAGCGAAGATACAGATGGCAGCAGGAGAAACAAGCGAGATATTGGCTGATAAAGGCACAATATTCTGGCCAGGAAGTGCAGAGACATGGCTGAAATCAGGAAGTTCATATGGTATGGATTTTGGGGTTTGGATACCCTACAAGTTTTTTTTTTCATTTTGGCATGGGGTTCCTGTCAAAATCCATACCAGACTTGAAGGAACTGGTATGGACTGGGGGGAGGGGGGGACCTATGCAATTTTTTTTCATTTTTTTTATCTGTTTTTATCTATTTTTTCCGGGAGCCGACAATATAGCTGCAGGAAAGTTTAAATTACATTGTTTCCTTTAGAAATGTCAGTATTGCTGCAGCAGGCTCCATACATCGTACAGATGCGCCACTTTACAGGCACATTAAGGGGACCCTGTCATGGTCTTACCTTCTTGCTGTTCTCCTTCATTTGACATGTGCTGGCGGCCATCTTGGTTTCTGGGTTTCTTGTAGCCTCCCACCCTGCGGCTCCTCCTTCCCACTGGGAGGAGCTGGATGCCTAGCTCATATATATAGGAGGTCTGTGGCTTCAGTTTCCTGCTTGGTCCTCCTGTGTTCACATGCTTCTAAGACTGCTGCTGCTTCTGGTTCCTGATCCTGGCTTCGTCTGACTACCCTGCTGGTTCCTGATCCTGGCTTCGTCTGACTACCCTGCTGGTTTCTGATCCTGGCTTCGTCTGACTACCCTGCTGGTTCCTGACCTCTGGCTTCGCAAGGACTCTGCTTCGGTTTCGCCATCCGTTTGGACTTTTGCTTTACAGCTTGATTTTCAATAAAGCCTTCTTATTTTCACTTATCTGTTGTTGTACGTCTGGTTCATGGTTCCGTGACATTAGGACCAAGCCATGAATTCTGACGGTACAGGGCCATCCTCGCTACCCACGCTTTTTGCCAGACTTGATCAGCAGGATCACCTGTTGGGTCGGTTCGCCGTGGCGTTGCAAACCCTGCTTGAACGCACGGTCCCATAGGCCATGAATTCTGACGGTACAGGGCCATCCTCACTACCCACGCTGGTTGCCAGACTTGATCAGCAGGATCACCTGTTGGGTCAGTTCGCCGTGGCGTTGCAAACCCTGCTTGAACGCACGGCTCATTTCGCTCCCGTTGCCGATGGGTCGGTTGTCGCTCCTGGGCCCGCTCCTACTGCCGCTCCGGTTGTTGCGCCAGAGTCTACCCCGACACCTGTTGTTGCGCCTGCGGTGTTTCGGGGTATGTCCGGTTCTGCCCCCCTTCCACAGCGCTTTGGGGGAGAGCCAACTCAGTGCCGAGGTTTCCTTAACCAGGTGGGCATTTATTTCGAGTTGCTGCCACATGCCTTTCCTACTGAGAGATCAAAGGTGGGCTTCTTAATCTCGCTGCTCTCGGACAGGGCCTTGGCCTGGGCCAGCCCTTTATGGGAGAACAACAATCCGGTGGTTGCCGAGTTTTCCGGTTTTGTTGCTTCTCTTCGGAAGGTATTCGATGTGCCGGCTCGTGCTGCCTCTGCTGCGAGCTCCTTATGTCCATCAGACAGGGTTCACGATCCGTAGCTGAATACGCCATTGAGTTTCGTACCCTGGCAGCAGAGGTGGGCTGGAATAATGAGGCTCTGGTCGCTGCTTTCTCTCATGGTCTCTCGGATGCCTTGAAGGATGAGGTTGCAGCTAAGGACCTACCAGTGGAGCTCGAGTCTCTTATTTCTTTCCTGATTTTGATTGACACCAGACTCAGGGAGAGACCTTCCTTTAAGGAGAGTCTGCGGAGGCCTCCTAACAGATTGGCGCCTACCTTTGCTGTCCCACCCGTGCCTCCCTCTCCTCCCACGCCTCCTGGGGATGACTTGTCTGGGGGTGAACCCATGCAGCTGGGGTTTGCTCGCCTGTCCGAGGGGGAGAGGGTACTCCGGAGACGCGAGGGCCGATGCATGTACTGTGGTCTCGGTGGGCATTTTCGGTTGGCCTGTCCGAACCGTCCGGGAAACGCTCGCACCTGAGATCCTGTCGGGGGAAGATCTTGGGTGGAGTCTCCTCGTCCCCGGTTTCCCGTGTTGACAAACCACTGATCACTGTTGTCCTCTCCTGGGTCGGGGGCTCGGTGACGACCCAGGCGTTGGTGGACTCTGGTGCTGGTGGTTTGTTCATTGATAGTGTGTTCGCTGCCGCCAATTCCATTCCTCTGCAGGCTCGAGGTTCTCCTCCTCTGGCTCTTGAGGCGATAGACGGCAGACCCCTTCTGCCGCCACACGTGACTCATGAGACCCTTCCAGTGGGGTTAGCCATTGGTGCCGTCCACAGAGAGTCGGTCTGCTTCCAGGTTATTTCGTCTCCACACTACTCGGTGGTCTTGGGGTACCCCTGGCTCCAGAAGCATAATCCGATTTTCGATTGGAGATCGGCCGAGATCCTCTCGTGGTCACCGCAGTGTGGGACTAGTTGCATCCATGGGCCTGTCAAGTTGCTGTGTACTTCCTCGGACTCTCTGTTGCCTCCGGAATACGAGGAGTACCGGGATGTATTCGATAAGGTGCGCGCAGTTGTCCTACCTCCGCACCGCCCATACGATTGTGCCATCGAGTTACAATCTGGTGCCGTTCCCCCTCGTGGCAAAGTCTATCCACTGTCGGTAGCGGAGAATGAGGCCATGGAGGAGTACGTGAGGGAGGCGCTTTCACGCGGACACATTCGCAAATCCTCGTCCCCAGCAGGGGCTGGATTTTTCTTTGTGAAAAAGAAGGGCGGTGAGTTGAGGCCTTGCATCGATTACAGGGGTCTCAATCGCATCACGATCAAGAACGCTTACCCGATACCCTTGATTTCCGAGCTGTTCGATCGCCTTAAAGGGGCCACGGTCTTTACCAAACTCGACCTGAGGGCGGCATATAACCTCGTAAGGATCAAGGCGGGCGATGAGTGGAAGACCGCGTTTAACACCAGGACCGGTCATTATGAATCCTTGGTTATGCCCTTTGGGCTGTGCAATGCGCCCGCAGTCTTTCAGGAATTCATCAACGATGTTTTCCGTGACCTGTTGCAGCAGTGTGTGGTGGTCTATTTGGATGACATCTTGGTATATTCTGAGTCCATGGAGACCCACATTCTGGATGTCAGACGAGTGTTGCAACGGTTACGAGAGAACAAGCTGTTCGGTAAGCTTGAGAAATGCGAATTTCACCGATCCCAGGTAACCTTCTTAGGTTACATCATTTCCGCTGAGGGGTTCTCCATGGATCCTGAGAAGGTTTCGGCTGTCTTACAGTGGCCCCAGCCCAGTGGTCTTCGCTCCCTGCAGCGCTTCTTGGGCTTCGCCAATTATTATCGGAAGTTCATCAGGGACTTTTCCATGCTAGCCAAGCCTCTCACGGATCTGACCAGGAAGGGCAGTAATTCCCAGGTCTGGCCGCCCGAGGCCATCCGAGCTTTTGAGGCTCTAAAGTCCGCCTTTGTGTCGGCTCCGATTCTGTCGCATCCCAACCCTGGGTTGCCCTTTGTCCTCGAGGTGGACGCGTCTGAGACGGGAGTAGGCGCCCTTCTGTCTCAGCGTAGAACACCAGAGGGTCCTCTGCTTCCTTGTGGGTTTTACTCCCGGAAACTGTCTTCCGCGGAGTGCAACTACCAGATTGGTGACAGGGAGTTATTGGCCATCGTGCAGGCTCTTAAAGAATGGAGGCACTTGCTCGAGGGTTCGGTGGTTCCGGTCCTCATCCTGACGGACCACAAGAATCTGACCTACCTTTCTGAGGCCAAGAGATTGACACCACGTCAGGCCAGATGGGCTCTGTTCTTGTCACGTTTTAATTACGTGGTCTCCTACCTACCCGGTTCCAAGAACATCAGGGCGGATGCCTTATCACGGCAGTACTCCGACCTGTCCAGGGAGGAGTCGATTCCGACTTCGGTCATACCTCCGAATCAGATCCTGGCCGCCATTCGCACCAGCCTGACCTCTCCCCTGGGTGAGCAGATTTTGGCGGCTCAATCTGGTGCTCCCTCTGGGAGACCCAACGGCAAATGTTTTGTGCCTGAGGAGTTGCGCACTCGGTTGTTGCGAACCTACCATAACTCCAAGACCGCGGGGCATCCTGGAAAGAATCAGCTGTCCTGGGCTGTTTCACGTCTGTTCTGGTGGCCTTCCCTACGTTCCGACATCGCCGCATATGTAGCGGCATGCTCCGTTTGTGCCCAGAGTAAGTCCCCTCGGCACCTTCCGTTGGGCCTTCTGCAGCCCTTAGCCACCGGAGAGCGCCCATGGTCACACCTGGGGATGGATTTCATTGTGGACCTCCCTGCATCCCGAGGCCATACGGTCATTCTCATGATTGTGGATCGGTTTTCCAAAATGTGCCACTGTGTTCCTCTCAAGAAGTTACCCTCTGCACAGGAGTTGGCCACGATTTTTGCCAGGGAGGTCTTCCGGTTGCACGGTTTGCCCAAGGAGATTGTGTCGGATCGGGGGAGTCAGTTTGTGTCCAGGTTCTGGCGCGCCTTTTGCTCCCAGTTGGGGATTCATCTCTCCTTCTCCTCGGCCTACCACCCTCAGTCCAATGGGGCCGCAGAACGATCCAATCAGGCCTTGGAGCAATTCCTTCGTTGCTATGTCTCCGATCACCAAGACAATTGGGTTGACCTCCTGCCTTGGGCTGAGTTTGCCAGGAACACGGCGGTGAACTCTTCCTCTGGGACGTCTCCCTTCATGGCCAACTATGGGTTCCAACCTGCCGTGTTACCGGAGGTATTCTCTCCCCAGGATATTCCGGCTGTGGAGGATCACCTTTCCGTCCTACGTGCTTCTTGGGTACAGATCCAGAAGTCTCTTGAGGTATCTGCGCAGCGCCAGAGACTCCAGGCTGATCGCAGACGAGCGCCTGCTCCTTCCTACCAGGTCAGAGACCGTGTATGGTTGTCCACCCGCAACCTCAACCTTCGAGTGCCCACTCCCAAGCTGGCGCCTCGCTTTGTTGGTCCCTCCCGAGTGCTTCGCAGGGTAAACCCGGTAGCCTATGCCCTTGCGCTTCCTCCTGGCATGCGGATCTCCAACGTGTTTCATGTCTCCCTGTTGAAGCCACTGGTGTGTAATCGTTTCACTTCCTCGGTTCCTCGGCCTCGTCCGGTCCAAGTGGGCAATCGTGAGGAGTATGAGGTGAGCAATATCCTGGACTCACGCCTGGTCCGCGGTCGGGTGCAGTTTTTGGTTCATTGGCGTGGTTATGGTCCAGAGGAGCGTTCCTGGGTTCCCTCCGCAGATGTCCATGCTCCTGCCTTGCTCCGAGCCTTCCACGCACGCTTCCCTCAGAAACCGTTCTTTACTCCGCGGAGGAGGGGCCCTTGAGGGGGAGGTACTGTCATGGTCTTACCTTCTTGCTGTTCTCCTTCGTTTGACATGTGCTGGCGGCCATCTTGGTTTCTGGGTTTCTTGTAGCCTCCCACCCTGCGGCTCCTCCTTCCCACTGGGAGGAGCTGGATGCCTAGCTCATATATATAGGAGGTCTGTGGCTTCAGTTTCCTGCTTGGTCCTCCTGTGTTCACATGCTTCTAAGACTGCTGCTGCTTCTGGTTCCTGATCCTGGCTTCGTCTGACTACCCTGCTGGTTCCTGATCCTGGCTTCGTCTGACTACCCTGCTGGTTCCTGATCCTGGCTTCGTCTGACTACCCTGCTGGTTCCTGACCTCTGGCTTCGCAAGGACTCTGCTTCGGTTTCGCCATCCGTTTGGACTTTTGCTTTACAGCTTGATTTTCAATAAAGCCTTCTTATTTTCACTTATCTGTTGTTGTACGTCTGGTTCATGGTTCCGTGACAGACCCCCCAGGTACGATATTTAAAGGAATTTTTCATTTTTATTTTTTCACATTAAGCCTCATTAAATTCACTCTTCCTGTAAAAAACGATTGTTTTAAAAACATTTTTTTAGCATTCATGCATGACCCCCAGGGCAGTACCCAGGTCCCCATACACTTTTTATGGCAATAACTTGCTTATAAAGCCTTTAAATTGAGGACCTTTTATTTTTCATGTTCCTGTCCCATAGGCTTTAATAAAGCTTGAATGTTTGCTAGAACTTTTCCCTGTTTGAGATGTTCTGCTGCGAACTGAACCGGGGGGTGTTTGGCCCATCACTAGAATACAGACTGCCCCTGCCATCAAACTGATTCTTGAGTTCATTAACATTGTTACAATATATCATTCTTTCAGGCCCTGATTAAGGGAATACGGACCCTGAAATGCATTCGTTTTCCAAACATTTTATCAGTGGAGTAAACTTGTATATGGACTTTATTATCATGTGGCCCTTCAGTTCTTAATCACTCATTCTTACCACAATATGGATGCCCTAAAGTGTGTCGAAGCTGCCAACCCAATATTCAGATTCTTTCTACCTACGCTTTACTGCAATACTTGGAGGTGATAATGAAAGCAAGGAAACAAAGCAATCACACAGAGAAGCCTAAATGTCTTCATAAAGCCATTTTGTTTTGGTTTATTAAACTTAAATTTTTAAATTGAATTTATATTTTTCTTATTGTTTTAACTTAACCACTTCAGCTCCGGAATGTTTAACCCCCTTCATGACCAGGCCTTTTTTTTGCGATATGGCACTGCGTTACTTTAACTGACAATTGCGCGGTCATGCAACATTGTACACAAATAAAGTTTGTGTCTTTTTTTCTCCCAAAAATAGAGCTTTCTTTTGGTGGTATTTGGTATTTCTTTTGGTGGTAAAAACAATATTTTTCCTTTCTGCTATAAAACATAATAAAAATTGTAAAAAAAAAAATACAATTCCTTCATCAATTTAGACCAATATGTATTCTGCCATATATTTTTGATAAAAAAAAAAAAAAAATCCCAACAAGCAAGTATTGAATGGTATCTATGGGATATATTGGTCTGCTTGTCCCCCCTTTCCTGACCTGCCAGGCTGCATGCCCAGATGAAGGTTTGGTATGGATTTTGGGGGTTCCCCTCTAAGTCCATACCAGACCCAACTGGGGAAGGGGACCCCACGCTGTTTCTTTTTTATTGTTTTTTCAATAGCCTGGTGCCGGCAATTGTAACCGCGAGTCATTTTAAATGGGATGTGACTCGTTTTTTTTTCTGTAGAAATATCATTAATGCTGCAGCATGTTTTATGCAATTGCACTTTAAAGGCACATTAAGGGGACTCCTGGCACTATATTTAAAGGGATTTTTTATTTTTATTGTTGCACTTAAAAAAATATATGTATTGATACATGTTCCCCAGGCTAGTACCCAGACCCCCATACCCCTTCTATGGCCAATTACTTGAATATAAGCCTTCAAATTTGGCACTTTTGATATTTCCTGTTCAGCTTTCATAGACTTCATTGAAGTTTGCCGTTTGGGTTAGAACATTTCCCCTGTTCGTGAGTTCTGCTGCCAACCGAACAGGGGGGTGTTCAGCCCATCTCTAATAGCAAGCAGTGAGGACACTTTCCTCACAGTGCTTTTTACTAGAAATGTTTTTGTTTGCCTTTCAGAAACCAATCACATTCAGACCTACACTGGAAAATGACAGATAGTAAGTGAATGCTTGAATTTGATTGGTTGCTTGTTGTCTTTTCTGGTTGTCCCAAAGCAACTAGCATTAATAATACAGTTTAAAAAGAGTGTAGTCGGCTGTATTACCCCAAGGGGGGTGGGTGGTTGTTTTAGTTCTTGGAGCCTCCAACAGTGACTTCTCCCTAGTAGAGTTTTTGGCTCAGTTTCCACTTTTGACATCGCACTCCTCATGCAAAGAGGGAGCCGGACACTATAGTAAAGGTAGCAGTAGGTGGACAGATCTGGAAACGCAAGTGTTTTATGTTATCGACCAACTGACAACGAAAGCAAACCTATATATTTTTTTGCAGCTGTGTTAAAAAAAAAAAAAGTTACCAGATACTTGTTCATTGAATAAGAAACTAGAATAGGCGACAGCATTTAAGATATGGAAATAGATAGGTACGTTAACAGGTAGATAATTAAATGCTGATACTAATCAAAGCAGATACTTACAGATGAAGACTATCAGAGCTGTGGACTGGACCATCATTGCAGTTTTCTGGTTCAGTATTGGTGAGTGTAGAAAGATCAAGGACTTTAAGAAGTTTTTGGCTTTCAGGAACGTCTCACGTTAATTTCACCCACAAAAAAGATCAACAAAACTGGTAACAGCTAAAAATAAAACACAGGAAATAACCATGTGAGGTGTTCTCTCATTATAGCAGAATTCTGGTAAAATAAAAAAAGTTGACCCTTGCAGCGGGTTTCCTCTAAACTACCTTAGTATTAATTAAATGTGAGTTTTTGTGTAGGCGGATGAAAAAAAAACAGCTATACTTACCTTATTCCTTGCTCTTGCAGGCTTCCTCCTAACTCCACAACAGAGACCCCCAAGCAGCTTCTGTTGGGTCTCAGGCACTGAGACTCTGACCATCATCACAAAAAATGAAAGACCAGCAGTCCTATGGACACAAATGGTCCATCCATAACCTGGAGTGTCTCAGAGAGAAGAAAGTGTTGGCTACCAGGAGAACACAGAATAAGATAAGTATAAAAACAGTATTTCTCCTGCGCTCAAGTGGTATGCGGGGAGGTCAATGGTCTGAATGGTCTTTTTAGCACAGATAAGGTGGTCTTGCTGCCCCCTCGGGACCAAGGGTATCCAAAAACATTGAAAGACAACAACAAGAGAAGGGTGCACCAACCTTGTGCATTACCACTAAAAAGTTTATTAAAATCGAAATGGGTAGCATACATTATACTCACAAACATAGGATGTGTGCATGCATGTAGGAAATGTGAACCAATCACCTCCAGAACACTTTTCTACTGCTGGATGGTGTGATGGCATCCACAAAGACCTGGTTTGGCTTTGTTGCGTGTCTCCTTAAAGTCCCATGGGCCCTCACTTCCTGTCTTTGAGTAAAAAGACAAGTGTGTCTTGCTTACAGTCAAGCATGGTGGTGGGAGTGTTATGGTCTGGGGCTGCATGAGTGCTGCCGGCACTGGGGAGCTACAGTTCATTGAGGGAACCATGAATGCCAACATGTACTGTGATATACTGAAGAAAAGCATGATCCCTTCCCTTCAGAGACTGGGCAACAAGGCAGCATTCCAACATGATAACAACCCCATACACACCTTAAGAAGCTGAGGATAAAGGTGATGGACTGGCCAAGCATGTCTCCAGACCTAAACCCTATTGAGCATCTCTGGGGCATCCTCAAAATGAAGGCGGAGGAGCGCAAGGTTTCTAACATTTACCAGCTCCATAAAGTCATTGTGGAGGAGTGGAAGAGGACTCCAGTGGCAACCTGTGAAGCTCTGGTGAACTCCATGCCCAAGAGGTTTGAGGCAGTGCTGGAAAATAATAGTGGCCACACAAAATATTGACACTTTGGGCCCAATCTGGACATTTTAACTTAGGGGTGTACTCTTTTGTTGCCAGCGGTTGAGACATTAATGGCTGTGTGTTGAGTTATTTTGAGGGGACAGCAAATGTACACTGTTATACAAGCTGTACACTCACTACTTTACTTTGTAGCAAAGCGTCATTTCTTCAGTGTTGTCACATGAAAAGATATAATAAAATATTTACAGAAATGTGGGGGGTGTATTCACTTTTGTGAGATACTGTATATATATATATATATCTATATACAGTGTATATATATATATATATATATATATATATATATATATATATCTATATATATCTATATACAGTATATATATATATTTATTTATATATATATATATATATATATATATATATATATATATACATATATATGTCTTTTTTTGGTACTGTAAATTAGGTAATGACATAGATTCATAGCTGTAATGTTAAAATCTTCTGGTCTATAGGGGGTGTACAGGTGTGAGAACGAAAGTGATTAAAGACCTTAGTTTTTTTCTGTGTAATATATATTGAACCACGGCCACCAAACAACCGACTTGTACATATATAGATATATCAGAGTGTCTAATGTTTACAGGAAATGGTTATTGGTTTCTTTCTCTTTGCAGCCTCTGCTTACTTTAGCTCAGTCTTTCTTAACCATTTTATCTAAGAAGAGCCCTTGAAATTATTTTAAGGTCTTGAACACTTGAGAAAACCAATGTATTGTGGATCAGTTGGAAAAACACCCCTTATATCAGTGGTCAGTGGAAAGAATGGCCCCCTTGGTCAGAAGGTCACTCTTACAGACAGCTAAAAAGCAGAGGTGGGGGACTCGAGTCACATGACTTGACTTAAGTCAGACTTAAGTCATAAGTTTGAGGACTTGAGACTTGCTTGACTAAAATTAATAAAAGACTCGACTTGACTTTGACTTGGTATTCATGACTTGAGACTTGACTTTGACTTGAGACATATGACTCGAAATGACTTTACTTTTTTAAGTTATTAAATATTTGCATTTTCCCAAGATGTGTTAAAGCAAAATGAATGTGCCTGTTATGTTTCTGACACCACAGTCACTTAAAACACCTCGGTGTGTTCTCATTTTTAGGACACTGGCTGTTTAACAATGGAAATACTTAACATGTTTTTAGTGACTGTTGAAACATGACCGGACGAAGGATTTTGAGCTGTTTGGGCATTCAAAGTGTTTCTTTAATATGCCAAGAAAAAAGCACTAAGCAGTTTTGTTAATGTTGAAAATAAAACAAAACCTTTCCTGACCACTGACTTTTAATTGATTTAAAGGTGAAAATTGGGGTGGATCTGTATTTTGACTTGATTTGTGACTTGACCAAAATAAATGACTTGACTTGCTTGACTTGCTTGACTTCTAGCAGGGACTCGACTTGACTTGCTTGCTTTTCGCCACAGTAACTTGGGACTTGCTTGAGACTTGAAGGTTAAGACTTGAGACTTGCTTGTGACTTGCACATGTGTGACTTACTCCCATGTCTGCTAAAAACATCACTGTTTTCATGCATCTGGCCAATAGGTGATGCCCCAGAACTATGGAGGTATCATCAAATAGGAGGTCAATCAGCTGCAGCTCAAGGAACCTAGAAACCTATGAAGGAACCCTAGTTGAGAATGGCTGCCTTGGCTGTCCAGAGAGCTGGACACAGTGTATATTTTATGTCCTTGTAATATTTATTTTTAAAAAGAAAAAATATATGTATTTATTTGATAAAAGCTTTCAGTCTCCTCTCTGTTACTGGAACAAGAAGTGAGGAAAAATTCCCATCATGGGAGCATAGATAAAAAAAGTCCTTTAAAGTTATTAACTCTTACTCACTATACTGGAACATGCTTCAATTGCTTCCTGTGTCACCATTGGGGGGGATCCCCCCCCCCACACCCTGTTCTATCTGACACCATTTAAGCACACAGGAAGTAAGGAGACATCTCCCAAATGGAGACAAAAGTGAAAATAAACATTGGCAGAGGTTCTAACCCTAAGTGCCCGTTCACATACGAGCGACGCTACTTCGGGTGGCGACCTCCGAGGTCGCGGTGCTAGCAACGCGCTGCGACCTCGGAGCGGCCGCCACAGACTTCATAACATTGAAGTCTATGGCGGTCGCCTCCTGGTCGCCCCAAAGAAGCTCCGGACCCTTTTTCTAAGTCGGAGCGACTTGTGTCGCTCCTATTAGAACGGGTCCGCAGCTTCCCTATGGGAGGTGACCTACGGCTACCTGACCAGGTCGCCTCAGTGTGAACCGGGACTTACAACCTGTTTCTTGGACTAATAAAGTGTTGGAGTCATAACAAAGCAACAATACAGTTTGTTTTATAACAACTTTATTGGCATATTTTACAAAAATATAAACCTGAACAGTTTCCTGCACCTGGTATAAAACAAAATGATCTTCTATCTACAGATCTGTTCATACTTATATGCTTTGATAAGAAAGACATACAATAAAGCTAAGAAAAAAAAAATATGTGGTATGCCACTGTTCATACACTTTCTACACAAGTCTGTGGTCTACATTGCCATGTATGGGGAAAGAGAATTACAATTTTCCCTTTTTGAACCATATTTATGTCTTTATAGACAATACATTGTCATATATTACTATAGATATGTCAGGAGCAGAAACAGTTACATAACTATACTTCGTAAAGCTGAACTCCAGCCAAGAACAATAAGATATAACTAAATAGCCTATTTAAAGATAAAATAACACAATAAACAATATACATTTTTTTTCCTGGAATGATCACCTTCAAGCTAAAGATTTCATTAATAATACTTATTTTCTGCCAATAAATGTCCTCAGCATTATTTAATCCACATCCCGGACGAGCCCCCAACCTGTGACAGGACAGTGAAAGGAGAAGCAGCACAATAATGAGCTCATGTCTCAGTCATTCTGTTTTGTCTTCTATCAGGATTCTTCTTGTCAGCACATGAATTGATTGGCTCCTTGTGCTGCTTCTTCCTCACACATTTCATCCCTGATGTAGAGGGGCTGTAAGAGGCTGATATCAGGTCAAATTCAGGAACTAACATTGCTTGTATTAAAAAGAAAAAAAAAATACATTTGATAATGTATTAATGACAATGGAGCAGGAATAATTTATGTCTTTTATATATGCCTAAAAATCAACTTGACAACATACAGTTGGTGCCATATTGTCATTGAGAAATCTTCTGGTTCTCTTCCTCTGCATCTTTGTCACCTTTAGTCATGGCACCCCTTTCAGTCTTCATATGACAGAAGAAAATAAAGGTTCCTATAAGTAATATGATCCCAGATGCCAACAGTCGAATTATGTTCTGTAAAGTGTAATCTCTGTACTTTTTACCTGAAAAAATGAACAAAGAAACATGAAATACCTATCACTATCAACAAAAAATATTGATAAGGAGAAGCTTAAAAATTATTTTTATATTGCAGAATGATAGATCATTGGTCTACATTGTTAGCATTTAGTTTTAAAATGTGGGGCCATAGTTGTAACAAGGCCTACAAATTACTTCCATTATCTCCCATTTCCTTTATTTATAAATGGGTAAATTGGTGATTTGGTGGCTTCTCTTCTTTCCTTAAATCTCAACTCCAGGCAAATATAATATTATCGCTTGCAATCCATCTGCCCCAGTGATGATCATTCTCAGTATGCTTGCGTTTAGATTGTTGTCGCGTGTTCTGAAAAATCTCTTTACAATGTGATGATGAAAGTGTAACGTACTTGGTTGGTGAGCCTGACGTGCGGAGGAAGGCCTCTCGTACAGCTCCGGCTCGAGGGCCACTGGTGGTGAGACAGTAGCCGCTGGAGCACGGCGGGGTAAGAGTGCCTATAATCAGTCCAGAAGTCTGTGTGGCAGACATGCCAGCAGGATGGCTGGAAGCAGGCAGACTTGCTTGACTTGGCTGAAGACAAACTGTGGATGCACAGCAGGAAGCAGGTGCCAGAAGATGCTGAGCTGGACCAAAGGATCTGCAGCATGCTGGAAAAGCTGGAAGCAGGGTCAGACGAGCCGGGTCGGTAACAGACAGACAGATCAGGCAAGTACGGCAGACAATAGCGTAGTCAGGTCACGGGCTGAGTCGGCAATAGATGCAGGATCAACAAGTGCAGCAGGCAGAGGCAGAATCCAAGGTAAAGCCAGGGGTCAGGACAAGTAACAGACAGAATGGTTGGAAGCAAGCCAGGTCAATATCAGAGATCAAATGCAGGAATCAGGAATGCAGGAACGACATGGAACAGTGTAGACCAAACAGCAATTAGCCAGTGCTGGAGTCCTGTTTAAATATGCCGTTTTGCGCCAGATGTGCGTCCGCAAGTTGCGCATGCGCATAGGTGTGTGCCTGGAAACACCATTAGTGCTATGGCAAAGCCTTTCCTGACAGAGAGTCACCTTGTACAGATCATCACAAACTATAATTCACCTATTCACCTAATTGACCTAATTAACTTAGAGTTTTTTTATAGAAGCAAAACTAGGTTTGGTTCCTTACTTAAAGGAGGGCCCTATCCAAATTAACCAAACTTAACCCTTCCCTCAAAATTAGGCTTGGACAATCCTTAAAGGCCAGTGGGTCATGAAAGGCTTTGCTCAACATCCAGCTCATTTCCACGAAGAGGATCTGGGATCTGAGATCTTCAGCCAGCAATTGTCACTGCCGCAGCAATTTCAGACACAACATAGGTTGGGAGCTGACCACAACGACCCCAGAGATTCCTCACATGGCCATTTTCTTTCGAAAATTGCAGAAAAGGTCTAAATTTGCTGATGTGGACACCAAGTGGCTGGCCAGTGCAGCTTGTGTCTGTACTTGAAGAGCAGGAAAGTGGCAACCAAGAGCAAGACCAGAAGAGACACACTGATTATTGGGGTTTTGTGCTTGCTACTTTTCTCTGTATAAAGAGAAACAGAACTGTTTTTAGTTCATGAGAACAGATAATGCATACAGTATCTCACAAAAGGTAGTACACCCCTCACATTTTTGTAAATATTTTATTCTATCTTTTCATGTGACAACACTGAAGAAATGACACTTTGCTACAATGTAAAGTAGTGAGTGTACAGCTTGTATAACAGTGTAAATTTGCTGTCCCCTCAAAATAACTCAACACACAGCCATTAATGTCTAAACCACTGGAAACAAAAGTGAGTACACCCCTAAGTAGAAATTTCCAAATTGGGCCCAAAGTGTCAATATTTTGTGTGGCCACCATTATTTTCCAGCACTGCCTTAATCCTCTTGGGCATGGAGTTCACCAGAGCTTCACAGGTTGCCACTGGAGTCCTCTTCCACTCCTCCATGACGACATCACAGAGCTGGTGGATGTTAGAGACCTTGCGCTCCTCTACCTTCCGTTTGAGGATGCCCCACAGATGCTCCATAGGGTTTAGGTTTGAAGACATGCTTGGCCAGTCCATCACCTTCACACTAAGATTTTTTAGCAAGGCAGTGGTTGTCTTGGAGGTGTGTTTGGGGTCGTTATCATGTTGGAATACTGCCCTGTGGCCCGTTCCCTGAAGGGAGGGGATCATGCTCTGCCTCAGTATGTCACAGTACATGTTGACATTCATGGTTCCCTCAATTAACTGTATCTCCCTAGTGCCGGCAGCACTCATGCAGCCCCAGACCATGTCATTCCCCCCACCACCATGCTTGACTGTAGGCAAGACACACTTGTCTTTGTACTTCTCACCTGGTTGCCGCCACACATGCTTGACACCATCTAAACCAAATAGGTTTATCTTGGTCTCATCAGACCACAGGACATGGTTCCAGTAATCCATGTCGTTAGGGAGTCTGCTTGTCTTCAGCAAACTGTTTGTGAGCTTTCTTGTGCATCATCTTTAAAAGAGGCTTCCTTCTGGGATGATAGCCATGCAGACTAATTTGATGCCGTGTGGGGCGTATGGTCTAAGCACTGACAGGCTGACCATCCATCCCTTCAACCTCTACAGCAATGCTGGCGGCACTCATAAGTCTATTTCCCAAAGACAACCTCTGGATATGACGCTGAGCACGTGCACTCAACCTTTTTGGTCGACCATAGCGAGGCCTGTTCTGAATGGAACCTGTCCTGTTAAACCACTGTATGGTCTTGGCCACCGTGCTGCAGCTCAGTTTCAGGGTCTTGGCAATCTTTTTATAGCCTAGGCCATCTTTATGTGGAGCAACAATTCTTTTTTTCAGATCCTCAGAGAATTCTTTGCCATGAGGTGCAATGTTGAACTTTCAGTAACCAGTATGAGAGAGTGAGAGCGATAACACCAAATTTAATACACCTGTTCCCCATTTACACCCAAGACCTTGTAACACTAACGAGTCACATGACACAGAGGAGGGAAGATTGCTCATTGGGCTCAACTTGGACATTTTCACTTAAGGGTGTACTCACTTTTGTTGCCAGCGGTTTAGACATTATTGGCTGTGTGTTGAGTTATTTTGAGGGGACAGCAAATTTACACTGTTATACAAGCTGTACACTCACTACTTTACATTGTAGCAATGTGTCAAATTTTTCAGTGTTGTCACATTAAAAGATATAATAAAATACTTACAAAAATATGAGGGGTGTACTCACTTTTGTGAGATACTGTATTAGTAGATGTACAAAGGGCCAGGACAAGGATGGGGGGGGGCACATGTCCCAGATGCAGTTTTTTCATGTGGAGGGGGTGGGGTGCAGGGCGCCTACCAGTGCTTCGTTCTCCACATGCCTGATTGAAAGGAGTGAGGCTCAGGGTGAGGTGGGGGAAATATGTCATCTCCGCCCAGGGCACTGGATGACCTTGTCCCGACACTGGATGTACATACCTATGAAGGTTAACTTTTTTCATAACTGACAGTGAAACTATTTACCTCTTATCTGGACAAAGACATCCTCACTCCTCTTAGAAATGTTTGATACAGATTTCACTGCACAGAAATAATTCCCAGAATTCTCCAGCTGGAAGGACTGGACTCCATATTGATCAAATAAACTGAATTCCTGAACATTCCGTCCATCTCTGTAGAAGGAAAATTGCAGTTCTATCCTCTGTCTGAGTGGACTGAGACTCGTGTCACATGTCAGGGTCATGTTGTCACCTTCTAAGACTTCTGATGTGCTTACATTTAGCACCGGGGTGAAAAACAGCTCTGCAAAAAATAAGCAAATAAAAAAATCTAATTTCCCAGAAATGATGAGCATCAAAATTCTGTGAACATTTGGTAATCATTGTCTCCATTAAAGCTGAATTCTAGGTATGGATTTTTTGCATAATTATTATTTTGGCCAGTTTAACAGGGACCGTCCGGAGGTTCAAACCATCTATGGGCAAGCTAATTGTACCCAAGCCAATCCATCCATCTACTTGGGCACGACCAGCATGTTGGACTTATACACGCGATTATTGCCAGCCGCTATATCACTGTGTTCTCTTGTTAGGGACAGCTCCCCGTATCCCTCAGGGAGAACACAATGGCTCCATTGGAGGGACTCTCCCATCAACACTGACTGTGTTGAAAGGGGAATCAAGCGATTTCTTTCCTGCCACTTGTGGTTGCAGAAAATACATTTGCGACATCTATGGCCTTCCCTACACTGGTCCAACTAGGACCAATGTAAGTATGCATATGAAATACTTGTGAGACCACAGTGGAAGGGCAACATCACCATGTTAGTCATCACATTTCTAAAGTGATTGCTGCATGATCCGGATTTCGTGTCCTCCTGCATAGCGAAAATAGGGGGCTTCTGATAGAAGGCCTTGCATTTTCTCAAAGAATTTAAGACATTCTTTGATTTGAGAAAGGGGAGAGGCAGATAGTACTATCTCCACCTCACCCAATAGGAGAATGCCTTGCACTCAATGAAGAAAATGCAAGGTGTTCTGTGAGTGGCACCTGTGTCAAGGGAGTGACCCCCATGTGGTTACTGTGTAAGAGGCCAGCCTTTCTCAACACTTCTAAAACCAATTTAGTAAGGGACAGTGCCAAAAATGTCCCTTACATTTGTGGTCAGAGGGAAGAATGCTCCTTACATTGGTAGTCAGTGGGAAGAATGCCCCTTACATTAATGGTCACTGGGAAGAATTGCTCCTTGCATTGGTGGTCAGTGGAAAGAATGTCCCTTACATTGGTGGTCAGTGGGAAGAATGTTCCTTACATTGGTGGTCAGTGGGAAGAATGCTCCTTACATTGGTGGTCAGTGAGAAGAATGTTCCTTACATTGGTGGTCAGTGGGAAGAATGTTCCTTACATTGGTGGTCAGTGGGAAGAATGTTCCATACATTGGTGGTCAGTGGGAAGAATGCTCCTTACATTGGTGGTCAGTGGGAAGAATGTTCCTTACATTGGTGATCAGTGGGAAGAATGCTCCTTACATTGGTGGCATTGGTGGTCAGTGGAATGAATGCTCTTGACATTGGTGGCCAGTGGATATAATGTCACCGACCTCCCCTTAGAGTGGTATTCTGAATGTCACATTTACATAAAGGGAAAATAAGGCATTTGGGTCATGAAGCTGACTCTGCCAAGCTGCACTGCCTCCAGAATTTTGCAGGCACTATGAGGTCAATATGCCACAGCTCAAGGGACAACAAGCAACTTTTGGAGGAACTCGAAGGTTGAGAAAAGGCTGCACTAGCACAGGACCTTAAGCAGAACGATGACCACTGTAGTAGCAGCGACTACTAGAGTTACCCTCTGCTTCCACAGTGGTTCTACGTGTATGGAACATGCATAATGGACTAATGTAACTATGCAAAAAAAAATCCATATTTAGAATTCAGCTTTAACATCAATTAATTTTGCCAAAATTTCCCAACATTTTGACAAAGGCATGATCAATTTTGGGCTACAATTTTACAGAAATGTCATTCATATTTTCTGCTCATTTCTATAATTTTGCCTAAAATTGTAACATAGTTGGTAGACAGTCTATAATTTTGGACAGAATGCATTTTTCTTAAAGCTGGTGGTAAATTTGTGATCGGATCAGGAACATATCATCTTTACCTTTTATCGCAATAGGGATGAAGTGACTTCTCTTCCTCACTTTGTCATTCAAAGCTCTAACATCACAAGAATAATTCCCAGAATCCTCTAGTTGGGCGAATTGGACTTCATATCGATCAGATGAACTGAATTCCTGAACATTCCATCCATCTCTGTTGAAAGCAAACTGCAGTTCTGTCCTATGTCTGAGCGGACTGAGACTTGTGTTACACGTCAGAGTCATGTGATCTCCTTCTATCGTATGATATTGAGGTCTTATGATTTTTGGATTTACGAACAGCTCTGCAGAGAAGGAAATCCAGGAGGAAAAATATAAATGCTTTTCCATGAATTACAACAGGTGAGCTACCAACATGCTATAGGACTCTTGACAAAGGGTGAGGTGAGTATGAAGAGTACCAAGAGTTATTTAGTGTTATAGGGTAGTTTAAAAGTTTCACTAGGCTAGTATCAGGTTTGAGGTTCAATTTTTCAGAAAATACAGTTTGAGATTAAAGTGTAAGTCCACCCTAAAACTAAATTCCTGCATCCATAGACATCCACGACCTAACACGAACCTATCTAGCCCTGTAAAGAAGAAATCAGAATACATATCTTTTTTTAAGCCAATCTGATCCGGTCTTTGCAGAGGACACAGATGACATGAAATGAATAGGGAGTGACATTACCCATAGACTTACCAAGGGGCTTCCGTTGTCAGATGTGTCCTCTGCTCCCGCCTCCACAGCGAAGCCGCGGTGGACAGCTCAGCGTAGAATCGGGTCGGATTGGCTTCAAAAAAGGTATTAAAAATGAAAGGTGCAGCGTTGAATAGTCTCTCCCTAAAGCCTCATCAAAAGAGGAGAAAGTTCCTTGAGTCAGGCATAGAGGGAACCACCACCAACACCCAACTTGACAGCCTCTTACCAAATAACACAGACCCCCATTACAGAGGTCTATGTAGGCAGATCAACAAGTGACTCCTTTGGTTACAGCGATGTTCAATCCCAATAGTCTCCCATGTAGTGTCTCTCATCAGTATCTCAGGCAATATCATCATGCGGAGATAGATGGGAAAATCCTCATAGTGTATACCATAATATTTGCTTTACTGAAAAAACGTATGCACTTACAATCAAGGTAGAGAGTGGACACCATCATTGTTTTTCACACACCTGAATCTTCTGATTTGGGTTCATAAAATGTTACTCAGTCCTTAGGTTGGTCCTGGGGTTGACTCACCATTTATCTCAACCAATATCTCCTGACTCCTCTTCTTTACACTGTAGGTTTCAGTTGTCACTTCACAGGAATATTTCCCAGAGTCCTTCACCTGAGCGAACTGAACTCCATACTGATTATATGAAGTGAATTCTTGGACATTCCGTCCATCTTTGTGAAAAGCAAATTTCAGTTCTGTCCTTGGTCTGAGCGGGCTGAGACTAATGTCACATGTCAGGGTTATCTCATCACCTTCTACCACTGGATACGCGGTCACTTTTATCTCTGGATGTTCAAATAGATCTAAAAACATAATTTCATATAAAGAGGCTTTAGAAGAACCACTTTAAGTACATCTGTGGCAGCATAACCTTGAAAACTGACTATAGCCGCCCGGAGTCTTTAAATGTGGCAGCTGCTCTTGTTTTATTTTTTTTTTCAGGTGTTTATCATTTATTTTTACCTTCTAATCCTTCCAATAACGCACTTTGTACCTGGGGTAACAATGCTAACCTAAAATACTGTATCTATGAAGGAGCAGCATTGTCATGTTAGACTATTCTCCTGATCCAGACCACAAAATTCTGCTCCTCTCCCTATCTTCTTAACATAGAAGGGAGGTATTTTATAGTTCACAGAAGATACCTTTGAAAGCTGTTAGCATTGTTTGAGACCTCAGTTTAGTGCACAGGGAAGAAACTTTTGTTTCACTTGACCCTCCCTTCTAGATTGTAAGCTCTAACGAGCAGGGCCCTCTGATTCCTTCTGTATTGAATTGTACTGTAACTGTATTGTCTTCCCCACACTGTAAAGCGCTGCACAAACCGTTGGCGCTATATAAATCCTGTATAATAATAATAATAATAATAATAACTGCATTTCTATCAGTGATAATGTACTTAACCTGGATGAAGAAGATGGCTGGAAAGATGGTGGTTGCTTTTGAAAACAAATGCAACCTCCACATCTAAGGTCTGGTAAGCTGCAACATATTATATTTTGTTCTTAGGATTTAGATATACTGTTAGTGGTAGGGTTTGAAGGTTAAAGTGGAACTTCACCGAAAAGTTGATGTGCCATTTATTATTTTCTTGCCCCTAGCTCCTAACTGATTTTCAAACCCTTTTCTTGGGAGCAGGTTCCCTTTTTGACAGGCGTCTGCTCCCAATTTCTTCATCGTTGCCTGGGAAAGGATGACATAATTTTGTCTCTTCCTCCCACTGCCTGCAGCCTCCTGGGACACGTCAAATGTATCAGAAGAATCCCGCATGTGCAGAGATGTATAGTAACTAAGTAGAACTACTTCACTACTGTACTTAAGTACCGAAAGGCGGTATCTGTACTTTCCTAGAGTAGAATTTTTTTCTCCTACTTCCACTTTTACTTCACTACATTTTTTCGATGATTTCAATACTTCTACTCCAATATTTTTTTTTTGTGCTGCATAGTTACTCATTACAATTATAAAAATTACCACTGCCAGAACAGTAGATGGCAGGTTTCATGAAGCTCAAAAAAATGTGTATAATGTCATGTGTAAATCAGCGCATACGAAAATAAATGCTACTGTATGTATAAATAAAATGGTCTACATATCTGCTGTTAAGGGAAAAGAGAACCTCCCCCAACCAAGGAGAGACCTTTTTGGTAAGAAGCTGGTTTTGCTTTTTTCACTGGAAGTTGAGAGCACAGGTTTTGCAGTTTTGTTTCACTGGAAGTCTATTTGGATATTAGTTTTCACTTACCTTCATCCGCCGGGTAAGGGGGAAATCCACAAGGTGGTGGGAGGAGTCTGCACCTATTATTTGGAATAGCACCTGTTTGATTCCTGCACCTTTGAAAATATATTCATCTTGTTTTGTCACATATATATGGTATTATATATATATATATATATATATATATATATATATATATATATATATGGACTTTTTATTGACTTTGATTTCATACACTCTTCCTTTATTTCATTATTGGAATATATTGTTGTATATCACATTGGTTTATATATGATTTTGCGCACCAATAAGCTGTGGGGAAAAAAAAACATGCAGGGAAGAGAAGGAGGGATGCTTTAAAGGGGAAAGGGAGGGACATACTTTATCTGTTTTTGTTTACAAAAAGTTACAGCCAAAGGAATTGTGGTTGTCCATTTAGGTTAATCATTTGAAATAATAAAAAACAATATGATGTTCAAAGTTTCGACTTCTTTCTTTAATACCTACATAACACAGTACTTGTACTTTTACTTTCAGTACTTGAGTAGCAAAATTTAAAAAAAAACTACTTGCAATACTTAAGTACAAAAAATGTTGAATACTTTAGTACTTCTACTCAAGTCACTTTTTGATCGAGCACTTCCACTTCTACTCAAGTCCCTTTTTGATCGAGCACTTGTACTTTTACTCAAGTATCGGTTTCGAGTACTTTATACAAGTGTGTGCATGTTCAGTGAAGGACCGACTGTGAGACATCAGGGAATCACAGCTGGTTCCCACATCAGAGATGGCGACACCGGGGATCCGAAACCCACCGAAGAATTGGCTCCAGGGAAGACAGCACTGGAATCCATTGGGCCCATAAGTACCTGTTCCTTAACCTCCCTGGCGGTATGATTATGTCAGGAATTATGTACCAAAAGGGGTACAATTTTTTGCATGGAAATTTGGCGTTATGTATTATAGGCCTACAATTCTTAGTAATTACTGACTTAAACCTGACCAAAACAAGAGTCTAGTAGACATCCCAGATGTGATAAATTTTGAAACACAAACGCATGAATTATAATCTAATCAATAATATAATTTTATTATACAGTATAATATATTATATAATATATAAAATATATATATACATATATATATATATATATATATATATATATATATATATTATATTATATAATAAAATTATATTATTGATTAGATTATAATTTATGCGTTTGTGTTTCAAATTTATCACATATGTATATATATATGTATATATATATATATGTGTGTGTGTGTGAGTGTATATATATATATATATATATATATATATATAAATATGTGTCTGTGTATACATATATATATATGTATATATATATATATATATATATATATAATATAATATAAATGTTACGTGTTTGTGTTTTGTGCAACATTTGAATTTCCCTCCCAGTTACGCTCCCATGCACCATTGCTGCTGCAGAGAACGGAACCAGGAAGTCATCACACCGACGGACGAACGGCTGGCGCTCACAGCAATGAGAGATCATCGCTGGATCGCCAGGAGAAGGTAAGAGACACCACTGCACGCTCTGCACATCTACGCCGAGCGTGACTCGGGGATACCGATAATAGCATGGAAAATCCACCCCGATTCACGATCGGGGATACCGCTAAGGGGGTTAAAAGTCAGCAGCTACAGTATTAGTAGGCTCCATCTTTTAATTTTTAAGAACACAAGTGAAGTTTCTCCTTAAATGTTAAAGGACATGCTAATAGTTAAGTGTTTAGAGCTGAGAGGGGGGTAAGAGCTCATTTAAGCAGTTACTTTAGATGCAAAGTGTTATTGTATTTGAGAGTTAGGTGCTAACAGTGTCAGGTGTCTCAGCAAAGGGATATGGTCTCAATTAGCAAAACATTAGGGGGTTAGGCTCCTTACACACAGGTGGCCAGGGGGCAGTATAAACAAGCGGTTGATTCACATTTTTTGCCATGCAGTACTGAAATCCTAAACGGGGAAAGCTGTAATGACCTTACCCAAAGCAGGAATGTTCTCATCAAAAATGTAGTACTGCTGGGCTGTTGTCCACTTAGGTCTGAATTGCTTCTGCTGATGTTGAGAAAAGTACCTGGTAATAGTGTAAGTTAATCAAATACCCTAAGTTCTGAATATGTAAAACTCCCTGGCCAACCACTAGGATTAGGTATATTGCCAGCAATGCATGCTGGAGAAACGTTTAAATATTTTGGAGTGACCTTGGAAAACTCTGTTGCCTTCCAGGCTCTGTCTGGAGAGGGTGTGTTGCTGTTTGTTCCTGTCCTCCTAGGCTTGCTGTCTCAGGAGGGTGCTCTGTGCTATAGAGAAGTCCAAGTTTGGGGCCTGAAGCTTGCTGCTGTCCTCCAGGGGAGGTGGGACAGGAAGGTGATTGCACAGATAGGATCATCTGGAGTCAATTGAGTACTGTACGTGATACTTTTTTTATTTGCACTAGCATACAATTTTTTCAGGACAAGCTTTCGCGGTATCTCCCCTTCTTCAAGGTCCAAGCAGTACTCAATTGTCTCTGTCGCAAGTGCACTAATAAGGCTACAATGACCTCAAGCATCACCTGGAGTGAAGACTTTGCTGTTGAAGAGTGCCCTGGAGAGCCTGGGAGAAGTTATCATGAGTAGACATTGCAGGAAGTTCTTGTGGCTCATCCAAGGGGTTGATGTGCTGAACTGAAGCTGCTCTACAGTCTGAATAGTACAGAGCTCTGGTCCCTCTTTAATTGCTTTTCTGTTTTGACTGTGCGTAAAAATTCTGCATTTTTTCCTCCTTTGGGAAACATGTGCCCTATTCCCTTTCTCCCTGAGTTTATTTGGTCATATACTGTAATAGACTCTTTTGAACTGTCTTAAAATGGCTGGTGCCCAAAAAATTCCACCACACAAGCCAAAAATCCAACTGTGAGGTGAAATATCAGCCCACCAAGCCCCTTGGAGGTCCCTAGCTGCCTGCCAAAACTGAGGTGGTGCTACATACCAAGAGGCTTGTCCATTGGTTGGATTTTTTTAGAGATTATAACAGTTCAATTCAGAATTATCTGATTTGGGTATATGAAATGTTACTCAATTCTTTGGTTGATCCTGTGATTGACTCACCGTTTATCTTGACAAATACCTCCTGACTCCTCTTCTTTATACTGTAGGTTGCAGTTGCCACTTCACAGGAATATTTCCCAGAGTCCTTCACCTGATCGGACTGAACGCCATACTGATTATATGAAGTGAATTCTCGGATATTCCGTCCATCTTTGTAAAAAGCAAATTTCAGTTCTGTCCTTGGTCTGAGAGGGCTGAGACTAGTGTCACATGTCAGAGTCATCTCATCACCTTCTACCACTGCATATGGGGTCACCTTTATCTTAGGAATTCCAAATAGACCTAAAAATAATCACATAGATAAACTGTAATATTAAGGTACCTTTTGTGTTGACTATTGAGTGCAGAATTCACATCACACCTGTACAAAATGGGCTGCAGCAAGTGTGTTATTTTGTAGTTGGTGCTTTGCTGTTTTATTTAACCCTTTCACTGCCACGCACATTTTCTGGTCAGCCTTAATGTTACTACCCACTTTAATGTGACTCCACTAGACCTCTGAAGGTATAATGCGGTTTCTGGCACCCAGCTATCAGTAGCAGCTCCTTTAAATCCTGTTAGTTGTGAGGTGGGGCCTCCATGGATTGGACATTTCTAGCACATTCCACAGATAAAAGAAAAGGAATTGGCAGCACTCCAGGTTGAGTCAAAATCCAGGTTTATTGACTGGACATCCAAATATGACAATCATGACAAGGTAGACGCGTTTCACACACTGACTGTGTGCTTAATCATTACTTAATGATTAAGCACACAGTCAGTGTGTGAAACGAGTCTACCTTGTCACGATTGTCATATTTGGATGTCCAGTCAATAAACCTGGATTTTGACTCAACCTGGAGTGCTGCCAATTCCTTTTCTTTTATCAAGTTTTCACGGAGGCGAGCCGGGGCATGCACCTGTGTGAGTCATCAGGCAATTACACCACCTTGAGCAGTGACTCCTTGTCTGTTCACATTCCACAGATGCTTGATTGAATTGAGATCTGGAGAATCTCCAACCGAATTGTTGTGTTCCTCAAACCATTCTGGAATTCATCAGGCCGGGCCACCTTCTTCCATTGTTCCGTGGTCAAGTACTGATGCTCATGCTCCCATTGTGGCAATTTTGGCAGAGCACATGGGTCAGCATGGGCACCCTGAGTATGCAGTGCCATACATAACAAACTGCGATGCACTATGTGTTCTGACACTTTTCTATTGGAACCAAAATTTACTCAGCAATTTGAGCTACAGTAGCTTTTCTATTGGATCAGACAACACAGGCCAGCCTTTGCTCTAAATGTGCATCAATGGGTCTTGGCCTCCCATTACTTTGTTTGCCAATTTTCCTTCCTTGGACCATCTCTAGTAGGTCCTGACTGCTGTAGACCGGGAACATCCCATAAGAGCTGCAGTTTTGGCCCAGCAGCCAGTACAGTTTGGCCCCTGTTAAAGTTACTCAAATCCTTAAGCTTGTCCAATTTCTTTCTGCTTTCAACATCAACTTCAATATATAGCATCCGCTTTTAGATGTCATTGATACAAGATAATCAATGTTATTTAATTTACCAGTGGTCAGAATGTTATGGCTGATCGATGTAAGTACCACATCTTTACCAGAGCAGCCTTGTAAACTGACTATAGCAGCCGGAAATCTGTTTACTTCTATTCAGCCGACTATTGGTTTTCTAGAGGAAGTCATTCTGTAAAGCTGCCCAATCACTTCCACACATGTTGCAAGGTGCCACTACCCCCCTCCACCCGCTATGTATCCAGGGCTCCACCACCCCACCTTTACAGGTGGGGAGAGAAGAGGACAATCAATGAACCCCCTGTCTGGAAATATGAAAATAATTGCACTGAGAGCAATAACACTAGGGCCCACACTTATGTTAATTGTAAATTAAGGTGTCACTAAACCCACATCATAAAAAAAATAATAATAAATGATGTATTACATGCTGTTCATACTCAACCAGTCACTATGAGATTCGTTTTCTGCATTCTGCAAAAAACCTGGTTGATCCTGCTGCTCTCTATCTCCCCCCTCCTGTCCAGGTCGCCAATTCAGCTAGGGATACGCAGAGCAGTGTTGGCAGATCTGCACATGCTCAGTTTTCAGTGAGTTTCAATGCTGAACATTTCCTCCCTATCACATCTGAGCAGCCCATGTGACTATAGTGTCACACATGTGGGCGTGTACACATTGGTAAATGGCAACCCACTCCCTCCCTCCTCCCCTATGCCCACTAACAAGCTAAACACAATAGGGGCGGGAAATTACATGTAGATTGATGGAGTAATCACCTCCCTGTTATTCTAAGACACAGTCTGGAGGGGGGTGAGACAGCCTGTGACTGGCAGATATCTGTCCACACCATGTTATTGTGAAAAAAATAATAAAGACTTGATTTCAAATATATACTTGTATGGCCATTCAAAACAGTTTATTGATATCAATTATTTATTTTTAATTATTTATTTTATTTTAACTTTGTATTCCAAAGGCTTTTATTTTGTATTAATATTATATTGAACATGTGACCAGTAGCAGAGGATTGGAAGCTCCTCCTGCTTATATTTCCCTGCAGGCATATTAGGAAAAACATACTTAGATGTTTTTTTTTTTTTTTATTAAAATATCTACAGAGCCATAATCCATTTACAGCAATAGAAGGGACAATGTAAATTAAATATTGTGTATTTAGTGCCCCTTTTATAAGACTTTAAAGCATCACCTATGGGCACTTTGGGGTGCTAAAATTTGTTGCCAATTCACAGCGTACGACTTGATATGTTTGGTATCAATTTACTTGACACAACTCTTTCATATTTTTCCATAAAATTGGATAATATATTGTGTTTGAGTGCATTAAAATACATTTACATGGGTTTGATAAACCATTGTTCTTGTGGCATGAAAAAAATCCACCATTGTATTCTCCGGGGTCTCTGGTCCCCAAAAATACATAACGTTTAGGAGTCTAACTAATCTTCAGACATAAAATGTGCATTTAAACGTGTGCAAAAAATGGGAAAAAACAGACAAATATAAACATCCTATGACTTACTTTGTATGGAAATAAAAGCCTCATCTGTAAAAGTCAAATATGTATCCAAAGTTATTTCCTTTGTACATCTATATTTCCCAGTGTTCATCATGTGCACAATGCCTACATGAAATTCAGATGTGTCTCTCCAGTCTTGAATGATAAAGTCATCCTTGTAGAATATTGTATATTTTCCCCAGAAGCCAGAACGATGGTGACACCTCAGAGTCAAATCATCTTCTTCATATACATTGAGAGGAACCTGCAGGATGACCGGGTCTGGAAGAGATACATCACATGAGCAGATGTTGGTTACAGGACAGACATTGTATTGCCTCCACAACCAGGTACATTTGTATCATAGGCAGGGCTGAGACTAGGAGGGGCAGCTGCCCTGGGCTAAGTGACTTTATTTATTAGCGGCTGGAGGGGGGGGGGGGGATAAAAGGCAGTCCCAAGTGATGTAATTGACGAAATATGGACCTTACCAAATCTGATCAGTGACATTACAAGGATCAGACTGAGCTAATTCCTTCTGCTTGATAATGCTTAAATTATTTATTTATTTATTTTTTTGGGCGGTTGATTTGTTTTATATAGAAATAGGGAAGTTAGGGTGAGAAGAGCCCATTGGAAATTAGCTGTGCTATGAACAGATTGATGTAGGAATATAATTGAATATGATATGTTTTGTTTATTGGACTCTGTATTATACTATCTCACCCGGAAACTTTAATAAAAATTATATTTGAAAAAAAAAAAAATTATTTTGTCTGGAATGGGCAGAGAACACATTAAATGAAACATTTCCGAAAAGGATATAGTGAACTGACCTGCAACAACAACATCAAGTCTGGCAACAATGCTTATTTTTCTATTGGCCCAGCAGCTGTAGTTCCCCATATCTTCAGTTTTTGCAGATCTAATGGTAAAATGTTTTCCTGCATGCACCCATTTATCATCTTTGTACCAGATGTAGGTTAGGTCTTCTCTTCCAGTGGACCCCACATCACACGTCATTGTGATAGATTCTCCTGCGAAGATCTTCCTCCAGTTTGGGGTGAAGGTGACCACAGCGCTCACTGCCAATCCTGTAGGGGATTAAAGTGAAATTCTAACTTTATGCTATGGTAATTTCACACAATAAAATGCTCTAGGAGAGTTAGGACTCATTCAGATGAGCGAGGCCGACCTCCAATCTGGGCTACTGTCTGCCGTGTATGAATCCTCTTAGACTTGCATTCAGGCAGCCCATAGAAGTGGATGCACACGCAGCAGCTGCATGGACACAGTTTCATGTCAAACTTTGACAGAAGCGGGTATGTGGATTCAAATGTGGCTTAGATTGGAGGAGGGGTCTGATTAGCCACCTGAATGAGCCCTTATATAACAGGGACCTATTTTTTGTTCAGGCCAACTGAACTTTGGTGAACCTGTCTTACGTGTGCTAAATGCATTCCAGATGCATCAAAACAAAAGGTGTGCAAAGTTTTACAGTTTGTTAAAATGCCTGTCCACTGCCAGCGTGCTACAGAGAAAGACTCATACTCTGAAGAATAGGGGTAAAGGGGGTGCCACCGGGGCCGTGAAGAGTGATTCACTTTAGATTTTGTTTATTAACTACTTCACTACAGTGGCAAATTGAAGCAGCGGCCTTGTCGCATTCAACCACGGTTAGAAGTCCTGAAATTGTGCATAGTTCATCTAGTTGGAGTATCCCACTCATCCCTTCTCCTATCCCAGTTCTCAATAAAAACAACAAAACCAAATCCCCTGGACTGTTTTCTGACTGAGCCAAACACTTAGAGTACCTGGAATTGCTAAGTTGTTGCTTTGGGTAACCCAAGGGAATCCGCATCCAGCAGCTCCCATAGGAGTAGTGCTACAGCTATTGCAGACTGGTAAGTACTGAATTGGTTGGTTTGTATGTAGCCTTGGAATTGGTCTAGGCAAGAGTGCCTTAGTCACTCATTCCAGCTGGCATTATAAGATGCCCCAAAGCTAAAAAATGACTCACAGCCAGCCCAATTACTTAATGTTGGGTGTAAAAAATTAGACATGGGCAAATAATGGAAAATCCTCTGTGCTTGTAGAATAGAGGACCCAACAGTTTTAATAATACATTCTAAAGGACTGTTCCCTACAATGCAGATTGGAAGGGTCCCTTGAAATTCAGCCACCCAGTAAGGATGTAGTGTAGTATTTTCCTGTAAAGGGCTAGGGCTTACAAATATTTTCATTGGCCAGTTGGCTGCTAAATATTGAAATCATAAGGTACAAACGTTAAATTAATTTAAAAAATTTCACTCAATCAGGAGTATGCAGTATTTTCAGTGTAAATACTGTGAATTGGGAAATGTACCTGCTGGAATTCAATGATTTTGCTATTTCTATAATTTTACTATAGTGATCAATTGATTGACAGATCTTAAATAAAGACTCACCTGTGTGTCCCAGGATTGTGGCTGTAAAATAAGACAAAAAAGTCACATGTCTGAAATATAAACTGTAATCTAGGCATAAATATTGTGTTGTTTCTAAAAAAAGAACTTTTCAATATATATATATATATACAGTGCCTTGCGAAAGTATTCGGCCCCTTGAACTTTGCAACCTTTTGTTACATTTCAGGCTTCAAACATAAAGATATAAAACTGTGATTTTTTTGTGAAGAATCAACAACAAGTGGGACACAATCATGAATTGGAACGAAATTTATTGGATATTTCAAACTTTTTTAACAAATAAAAAACTGAAAAATTGGGCGTGCAAAATTATTCAGCCCCCTTAAGTTAATACTTTGTAGCGCCACCTTTTGCTGCGATTTTTTCACACACCTTCATTTATCCCCTCTTGCTTTTCAATTGCCTTTTGCTGCGATTACAGCTGTAAGTCGCTTGGGGTATGTCTTTATCAGTTTTGCACATCGAGAGACTGTAATTTTTGCCCATTCCTCCTTGCAAAACAGCTCGAGCTCAGTGAGGTTGGATGGAGAGCGTTTGTGAACAGCAGTTTTCAGTTCTTTCCACAGATTCTCGATTGGATTCAGGTCTGGACTTTGACTTGGCCATTCTAACACCTGGATATGTTTATTTGTGAACCATTCCATTGTAGATTTTGCTTTATGTTTTGGATCATTGTCTTGTTGGAATCTCAACAATCTCAGGTCTTTTGCAGACTCCATCAGGTTTTCTTGCAGAATGGTACTGTATTTGGCTCCATCCATCTTCCCATCAATTTTAACCATCTTCCCTGTTCCTGCTGAAGAAAAGCAGGACCAAACCATGATGCTGCCACCACCATGTTTGACAGTGGGGATGGTGTGTTCAGGGTGATGAGCTGTGTTGCTTTTACGCCAAACATAAAGTTTTGCATCGTTGCCAAAAAGTTATATTTCGGTTTCATCTGACCAGAACACCTTCTTCCACATGTTTGGTGTCTCCCAGGTGGCTTGTGGCAAACTTTAAACGACACTTTTTATGGATATCTTTAAGAAATGGCTTTCTTCTTGCCACTCTTCCATAAAGGCCAGATTTGTGCAGTATACAACTGATTGTTGTCCTATGGACAGAGTCTCCCACCTCAGCTGTAGATCTCTGCAGTTCATCCAGAGTGATCATGGGCCTCTTGGCTGCATCTCTGATCAGTCTTCTCCTTGTATGAGCTGAAAGTTTAGAGGGACGGCCAGGTCTTCGTAGATTTGCAGTGGTCTGATACTCCTTCCATTTCAATATTATCGCTTGCACAGTGCTCCTTGGGATGTTTAAAGCTTGGGAAATCTTTTTGTATCCAAATCCGGCTTTAAACTTCTCCATAACAGTATCTCGGATCTGCCTGGTGTGTTCTTTGTTCTTCATGATGCTCTCTGCGCTTTAAACGGACCTCTGAGACTATCACAGTGCAGGTGCATTTATATGGAGACTTGATTACACACAGGTGGATTCTATTTATCATCATTAGTCATTTAGGTCAACATTGGATCATTCAGAGATCCTCACAGTACTTTTGGAGAGAGTTTGCTGCACTGAAAGTAAAGGGGCTGAATAATTTTGCACACCCCAATTTTTCAGTTTTTTATTTGTTAACGAAGTTTGAAATATCCGATAAATTTCGTTCCACTTCATGATTGTGTCCCACTTGTTGTTGATTCTTCACAAAAAATTACAGTTTTATATCTTTATGTTTGAAGCCTGAAATGTGGCAAAAGGTTGAAAAGTTCAAGGGGGCCGAATACTTTCGCAATGCACTGCATATATACAGTATACTGTAAAACTTTGGTTTGAGAGTAACTTGGTTTGAGAGCGTTTTGCAAGACAAGCAACATTTTTTTTATAAACTTTGACTTGATAAACAAGCGATGTCTTTATACGCAAGTAGCATCATGTTACAACTGAGTATAAAAGAGAAGAGAGGCGCCTCTAAGTGTAGCAATATGGTTACATTTAATGAAGGTTCAACATTTAGAAACTCACATGGTTGATGATTAAAACAGGCACATCTAAGGATGCAGGCATCCGGGGTAAAGCTGTCCACATAGACCATCCTCCGCACCGCCATCTACGTCATCCCTTCCACTCTACACTCCACGAGCGCTTCAAGCCTCGCTTTCAGATCACTCTACTGCAGGGTAGTCTTCCCGGTCACGACTGCAGACTGACAGTGGTGAGAGGCGACGGTGCGGAGGATGGTCTATGTGGACAGCTTTACCCCGGATGCCTCGGATGCCTGCATACTTAGATGTGCCTGTTGAAATCATAAACCATGTGAGTTGCTAAATGTTGAACCTTCATTAAATGTAACCATATTGCTACACTTAGAGGTGCCTCTCTTCTCTTTTATACTCTGTAGTTCCTGCTGGATTTTGCTTCTAATCCCCTTGTGGGGGCGCCATTTGTAAATGGACATTTTATGGTTACACAACCTATCACATTGCTATAATCTTTTTATATGGACTATAAACTGAGGACTTATAAATGGTTGTAGAACGAATCATCTAAGTTTCTATTATTTCTTATGGGGAAATTTGCTTTGATATACGAGTGCTTTGGATTACAAGCACATATCCGGAACAAATTATGCTCACAATCCAAGGTTTTACTGTAAATATATATATATATATGATGTATTTAAAATTGTGAGTGATTATGAATTGAAGAATCAGTTTCTAGTTGTATATTGGTATTGTAAGTTTGCAAAGTGATTTGTCAGCAGCTGGTTTTATCATTCTTTCAAACTTTCAAACAAATTAAAGGAGCGGTGATACAGCAAAACCGCCAAACTCATTAAAGTCTGCTTCAACCAGCTGCTGATGGATTGCTGTACAAAACTCACACAAACAATATACAACTATAAACTTGTCAGCTAGGTGTAGTTTGGTGTGAGAGGCAATATATTGTAGAAACGTTCAGCAAGTATAAACAGGCCTGGCGGGGAGGCACACCCATCCTCAGCCTGTAGCAGCAGTAAAACAGGGATCTGAAGACCCAAAGATGCTAAAAACATCTGCCATGAGGAGAGGAATGTGGCATAGCTGGTCAACACTCAAAGCTTCCTGGAAGAGGTAGAAGCTATCCCTGTGCTATCCCTACTCCTCCTGGAACCTTTCCCTATCTCTAATCACTGTCCCTGACAGATGAGGAACCTGTCCCTACGCTAGCCACTCACATAAAGTGTGTCAAGCCTTGGAACCAGAGTCTTAAATAGACTCTGCCTCATCCAAGATGGCCACAAAAGTCACATGGGGTGCCAGCATCCAATCAGATAGCTGCCCCTCCTGTGACCGAGGAAATCATAGAGGAACCAAGTACCTCTCAACAGTTGCGGTCAAGCGCCACCCTCAGTTGAGAATAGGGATGAGCTGAACGTTCGAGTCGAACGTAAGTTTGACATCAACATTGGGTGTTTGTGAGTTCTCTGAACACACAAACAAATGTGGCGCTCAGCTGGAAGTTCACCCGCCGATGAGCGCCCTATAATGCTCTGCGCGATTGCAGTGCATTAAGTGCTTGAGATTAGCCAAAGCATGCACCTGACCTGTATGGTTCAGCCAATCACAGCACAATGTCCTGTCAGAGCCATGATTGGCCAAAGGCAGGGAGCCTTTAGCCAACCATGGCTCAGGGGCTAAGTCCACGTCCCACTCTATACAGTATAAGGCTGCTGCTTATACGGCAGCCGTGTGTAGTGTGTTAGTGGAGATTAGGCAGGTAGTTAGTGGATTGTGCTTTCATATTTAATGCAGTCAGTGCAGTGTAGTATAGGGCTGATTCTTGTGTAACACAGTGTAGTGCAGTCAGTGTAGTGCTGTGCTGTGATTCTTGTGTAACACAGTGTAGTGGGGCCACTGAAGTGTTGGCGTATACAACACGTCTGTGTCCCCCCATAGATCCCTTTTTTGTTTTTCATTGACATTTTTTTTTTTTTCTTTTTAATTTTTTTGTAGAATCAGGTCCGGTTTCTGCAATATTAGTACTCCCCCTTCTGTATCACAGGTGCTATTCCTTCTGCTTTAGCAGTGTTTTTTTTTTGTTACGCAGCAGCGCTAATTTTATTTAGGGCATAATTACTGTCCCCCCTTTTGTGTCGCAGGTGCTGTTCCTTCTGCGTCAACAGTGTTTTTTTTTATGGTGGCCCAGCAGTACAAATTTTTTTAGGGCATAATTGCTGTCCCCCCTTTTGTGTCACAGGTGCTATTCCTTCTGCGTCAGCAGTGTTGTTTTTTCCTGGTGCAGCAGCACTAATTTTCTTTAGGGCATAATTGCTGTCCTCCCTTTTGTGTCGCAGGTGCTATTCCTTCTGCATCAGCAGTGGGGTTTTCTTGTGGTGCAGCAGCACTAATTTTATTTAGAGAATATTTGCTGTCCCCCCTTTTGTGTCGCAGGTGCTATTCCTTCTGTGTTAGCAGTGAGTTATTTTTGTGGCGCAGCAGCACTCATTTTATTTCCGGCATAATTGCTGTCCCCCCTTTTGTGTCGCAGGTGCTATTCCTTCTGTGTTAGCAGTGAGTTATTTTTGTGGCGCAGCAGCACTCATTTTATTTCGGGCATAATTGCTGTCCACCCTTTTGTGTCGCAGGAGCTATTCCTTCTGCGTCAGATCAGCAGTGGGGTTTTTCATGGCGCAGCAGCACTAATTTTATTTAGGGCATAATTGCTGTTCTCCCTTTTGTGTCGCAGGTGCTAATACTTCTGCGTCAGCAGTGCGTTTTTTTTTGTGGTGTAGCAGCATTAATTTTATTCAGGGCATAATTGCTGTCCCCCCTTTTGCATCATAGGTGCTATTCCTTCTGCATCAGCAGGGGATTTCTTTTTTTTGGCTTTATTACTTTTTTTATTTAAAAAAATATTTAAGAAAATGGTTTATAGTGCACCAAGTACAAAAGTATTGCACCCAAGCACCATATTCCCTTCCCACACTCTATAATAAAAAGTTATAAAAACCCCTCCAAAAATTACCATCATGTCCAAAAGGCAAACAAGGAGAGGCAGATGCTCACAGGCTACTAAAAGAGGGCCACAGTGAAAAGTGGTGGTCGCAGACATGGTGCATCCTCTGCAGGCGGGGCATGCTTGTCCTTTTTTTTTTTTCAGTGCTGGCTGTGTTATTGAGGCACAACATGCAGAAGAGTTGGTGGAGTGGATAACTAAGCCGTCCTCATCCTCCTCATCCTCTGTCACCCAGGCTCATACTAGTACTGCTGAATTGTCCTCTGAACCAGCAGTGCTCCCTAAGTGTCCAAGGGGCTACGCAAGCCGTCAGGCTAAAAGATGCCATGCAGTGCTTCAGTTGGTCTGTCTAGGTGACATGAGCCACACCGGGGCAGAGATTCTGTCAGCTCTCCAGGGGCAGGCTCAGAGGTGGTTGATGCCACGGCAGCTTAAATTAGGAATGGTTGTATGCGACAATGGCACCAACCTTCTCTCCGCCCTCCGACAGGGACACTTGACACATATTCCATTCTTGGCACATGTTCTGAATTTGGTGGTACAGCGTTTCTTGAACAGATACCCGGGCTTACAAGATCTCCTGAGGCAGGCCAGAAAAGTCTGTGGCCATTTCCGGCTGTCATACAATGCCAGTACTAAGCTGGCTGACATTCAACGGGAATTCAACCTGCCCACCAACTGCCTCATTTGTGTCAAGCCCACCAGGTGGAACTCAACATTGGCAATGCTGCAGCAGCTGCACATGCAGCAGAGGGCCATCAATGAGTACCTGTGTGAGTATGGCACAAGGACAGGCTCAGGGGAGCTTGGCTTCTTTTCACCACACCAATGGCTGCTGATAAAGGATGCATGCACTGTCCTGTCACCTTTTGAGGAGTCCACAAGGATGGTGAGGCGGGATGATGCATGTATCAGTGACACAATCCCTCTAGTCTTCTTGCTGGAGCACACACTTCGTGGAATCATGGACAGGGCATTTGAGACAGAACAACGGGAGGAAAAGGAGGACTTCCTTTCTTCACAAGGCCCCCTTTATGCAGATAAAATTCCTGAGGGGCCACAAAACACACAGGAGGAAGAGGAGAAGGAGTAGGATTGCGGCAGCATGGATGTAGAGGATAACATACATCAGTCTTCAAGGGATGGTTTTCATTCCCCAGAAACCTCAGGAGTTGTACGTGGCTGGGGAAAGGCTGCTCCTGACAATGTCATCCTTAGTGATCCAGAGGACCCAGAATCTCATGCCTCCTCAAACTTACACTGCATGGGCTCCCTGATGCTGCAAAGCCTGCGAATGGACCCAAGGATTCGTGGTATCAAGGAGAGGGATCATTACTGGTTGGCGACCCTTCTTGATGCACGTTACAAGGGTAAAGTTGCAGAGCTCATCCTGCCTTCACAAAGGGAGCAGAGGATGAAACATCTTAAGGACGCCCTGAAGAAAAATTTGTGTAACACCTTTCCAGACAGTGGGAGGTTACCATTTCCTGGACAACAGGTTTCTGAGGCTTTGTTCGGTCAAAGGAGGAGAGATGTAGAAGGTGGCCATGCTTTTAAACAATTCTTTAGTCCTCAGCACCCAGGGCTGTTAGGTTTAAGCAACCATCAGCAGTGTCTCTGCAGTATATGGTGCAGGATTATCTAGAGCAGACTTGGAGACCTTTCCAACTGGGCATCCACTGGGTTACTGGGTTTTAAAGATGCCACCTGGCCAAAACGTTCTCAATATGCAATTGAGCTACTGGCCTGTCCTGCTTCCAGCGTGCTGTCCGAATGGACATTCAGGGCTGCTGGAGATTTTGTGACGGATAAAAGAATGCCTCTGTCCACAGACTCCGTTGACCGTCTGACATTTATAAAAATGAATCAGTCCTGGATCCACAGCAGCTATTAAGCCCCTGATGCTGATGTAACTGATTGAGTTTGCTAGGGATCTGGGATCCCTTGAAGACTGCTTTAGCTGTCTATCCTATTCCTGAATCTTGATTTTGCTAGCTTCCAACAATGTTTTTGTTTTACGGCACCAGCAACACCCAAGGACCAATTTTTCTGCACCTGTATCACAGACGCATGTCATTTCAATAATCGTTTCTAACTTTTAACAGCAGGGCCCGTTACTGCACCCAGCAAGAGTAACTGTGAGGGGTTACAGTGTTCAGGCACCATCAACATCCAAGGACCAATTTTTCTGCACATGTAATTTCAATTTTTCTTTCTAATTTTGAACAGCAGGGCCTGTTCCTGCGCCCAGCAAGAGTAACTTTAAAGGGTTACCGTGTTCAGGCACCACTAGGGATGGGTAAACGGTTTGGGCCGAGCATAAGTTTGGCCTAAACATCACCCATTCAGGTACTCGCCTAACACCTGAACTTTCTAAGCACTTAGCGGGATGTTAGCCCGCTGAGTGCAAAATCAGTATTTCAGAACAGGGGTCAGGCTCGAAGATCAGTTGCTATATCAGTGGAAGCTCACACAGGAACTAGCAGGATAGGAACACAGGCAAGTCACCCTGGCAGATGACGCAGGTTCACCTGAAGTGCGGAATCTAAGTACTAACCAGTGTTCACCAGAGCTCCTGATGGTGGAGATGGATTTTGCTGCGTGTTAGCACCAGGTCACGGTCCTCAGGATCGTCCCACCAGGAGGTGAGCTAACCAGGGTCCAGTAGTAGATAAAGCAGGTAAGGATCCAGCAGAAGCGTAGTCGAGGAACAAGCCAAAGATCGGTAATGAATAGTTGCGAAGGGGGGCGTGGCTTGGCGCGCAGCGTGGATGGCTGCTTGATCCCTGAGCTCCGGACCCGAAGCGGCATTGCACCCGTTCTACAACAGCATCTAAGCTGAATTTTCCTACATTATGGGCAGGATCGGTAAGGCGAACCCCCCGGCCAAATCCGTGAAGTCCATCAAGGCTAATCAAGGCAAGATCATCGCCGACATTTTCAAGGCACAGGCGGCGCTCTCCAGGAGGCACACTACTGGACACAAAATGGCGCGGAGGCCGTCCTCAGAGGATGAAGAAGAGATTGACAATGACTCCATAGCTGCATCTGAGGAAAATGTAAGTGCTGCATCCCCTAGAGACAGACAACTGACACTGAACGACATGATGGCTATTGCAGCCGACATTAAAGGTTCCCTTGGAGCTGCCATTACTGATCTAAAGGCAGACGTTGTGAGACTAACCGACCAGATGGCGGGGGTGGAAAGGGCTGGTAGATACAGAGATAAGGCGATTAAAAGACTTGAGGAGGTGACATGTACCCATGCTGGACATCTAATCTCTATGAATCGTCACTTAGAAGATTTAGATAATCGTGGCAGAAGAAATAACATTAGGGTCCGCGGCCTACCCGAATCTGTGGAGGGGGGAGACATCAGATCAGCACTCTCATCCATATTTAACAACTTGTTGGAAAGACCTCCTGAGTCTCCTATAGAAATGGACAGAGCACATAGGGCACTCAGACAAAAGGCTCCTGATTCTATGCCCCCGAGGGATGTCATTTGTTGCCTCACTAGCCATACTCTCAAGGAGGAGATTTTAGCCAAGGCAAGGCAGAATGACCAGATCCTTTTTAATGAGGTCCCAATTCTACTCTTTCAGAAAATGTCACCAATTACCTTGAAAAACAGGCGAGCGGTGAGACCTCTGTTAGAAGCTCTGAAGGAAAGGAATATTCCGTATAAGTGGAAATACCCCTTTGCCTTACAAGCCACATTTAGAGGGAAAAATTTCCTTTTGCGGACGCCGGATGATCTACCTTCCTTTTGCACAAATGTACATTTAGATCAAATCAGCCTGCCAGAATGGTATGCAGAGTTTTTGCTGCCTTCTTCTCCTGTTAACCATCACGCCTATGAAAGCTCGCCCTCGACGTCTGCTCACAAATCTCCGCACTCCAAAGGGGGCAACAAGACAAAGTTCAAAAATCAGCAGTTACCCTTTGCCTCTCCTCCTAAGACTCCGAGACTGAGAGATTCAAAATAGCGTATAAGGTCTATTTGTCCCTGATTTTTCTTCATTTTTTGGACTATGCCATTCTTTCGGTTTTTATTTTTGTTCTTGATCCCTATGATGGATATTTGCTTTTTTGGCATTTGACTGTGGTTGATTTTGGTCGCTGATGCTTTTCAGGAAGCTATGTGCCTCCATCATAATGATGAGTGTTTAGTCTCAAGTTCTTGAACTGACAAGCTAAAAGATCTAGCCTGTTTGCCTCTGGCACTACAGTTTCATGCTTCAGAAAATCTGATACGTTCTAGGTGACAATACCTTTCTTTCGCCACCAGAGGTTGCCTATGTTCAAGAAGAAAGTTATGATCCTACGGTTGAAGGATTCCTCTTGCTCATTATGTTTAAGCATTGAAACAAAGTCTGACTACTTGAACAGGGATTGTTGCTATGGGCAATTGGCTTCACTACTCAACCTGATTCAATATATTGTCTGTGTCTTGCTGTTTTTGTTTTATTTTCAGGTTCTGTTTGATGTGCTCACTCTAACCCTGCACTTCCAGAAAGTTGCCCCTGTAAGCTCTTCTCTCCTGATCAGGATCTAGACACTCAGAGAAAGATTCCACATCGACGGATCCTTTAAGGTACTGTGACAATATGGTTTAAGAGCACACACACAGACATGCAGACTTAGGATGTTGCCAGGTCATGAGAGTGCCTGGAAGAAAGATCCTTTCTTGCTCTGAAGCTACACCATCCATAACTCGAAATCTAAAATGACTGTGCTAATATTTGGAGGAATCCTCTTGAGATATGGACACTCATCACCTCTTTGACACATTTGGAGCTTCACCATCTCATTTTTAGACCAAACATGCCTGGGTTTGCAAGGTTTATTTTAAACCCTGCCGGTTATTTTGTTTGAAAGTTGTAGAACTGTTTTCTGCTTTTTCAATTTTTTCTTTTCATCACATAAGCCGCTTCATATGGGTCGGGGTGTTACCTTGTCCCACAGGAACTTTAGACGTTAGCCGTTGCGTTGTGCTCCTTCTAGCGCTCCTACTAGGCTTTTATACTGTTGTGTTGTAGCCTTGTGTTGCTACCAATTATCACATTTAATTCAACTGTCTAGCCTAATTTTTGGTTGACAGAGGGATTAGTTCTCTAGTCGACTGGTCATAATTTGTCTTTTTGTATTCTCCTTTTCTTTTCTTTACCTTCTCTCTCTCTTTCCCCACCCAAATCCCCACCCCATCCCCACCAATTGTGTAACTACAAGATGGCTTTTGCCCACCTTGGCAAAGAGCCCCTGATGGTCTCCTTCAACGCCAACGGTCTCAACATTCCGGAGAAAAGAAGGAAATTATTGGGAGAACTGAGAAAGAGCAAAGCTCATATTGCCTTTATTCAAGAGACACATTTCAAAGCAGACCACATACCCAAATTTACAGACAGACACTTTACCGAAATTTACTCCGCCTCAAATCCACTGGCGAAAACCAAGGGAGTGGCCATTCTGCTTAGCAAAAATTCATCATTTGTTGTTGACAGGGAACTGGCGGACCCCGAGGGGAGATTCATCTTCCTGGCGGGATCCATGAATGGACGCCCCCTGACATTGGCAAATGTATATTTCCCTAATAGGGCCCAAGTTACCTTTTGCACAAAAATGATTAATGAGCTTAAAAGTTTTGCGTCTGGTTGTATCATTCTTGGAGGAGACTTTAATGTACCATTGGAACCTCTGAGGGATACATCCTCGGGCAAAACCAGCATTGCATACGGAAAACTCAAAAAAATCAAGGAACTGTTGAGATCCTTGAATCTTGTAGATACTTGGCGTGCACTACACCCGTTAGATAAAGACTACACCCACTACTCTGCTCCGCATAACAAATATGCCAGAATAGATATGATTCTGATCTCTCAGAGGGATCTACCTGATTTAGTGGAGGCAAAGATAGGTCATATTGTCTTATCAGATCATGCACCTATTTCAATCACCTTTAACACTGACACAAAATGTAAATCTGATTTTAATTGGAGACTGAATCCTTCGCTTCTTATCGATCCAGAAATCAAAAGGGATATTGAGGGATCCATCTCTAATTATTTTAGAGAGAACTCCTCACCTGAGATATCACATCTGACAATTTGGGAAGCACACAAAAGCGTCATCAGAGGAGAATTTATTAAATTTGGTGCAAGGAAAAAAAAAGAGAAGGAGAGGTTGCTGGACGAATTGGTCTCCAAGATTGCTAAATTAGAAGCACAACACACAATTTCTACAGCTGGCTCCTTATTGGAGGAACTGACTGAAACCAGGAAGACACTAAGGGACATACTAAATAACAAAACTAAAAGAGCGATTTACTTTAACAAAGCAATATACTACGAACACGGAGATAAGAGCAGCAAATTTCTCGCGAGGGCTCTTAAAGACATTCAGGCGGCATCACATATCCCTTTTATGAGAAACAGACACAACAACAAGATTCACGACCCCAGATTTATTGCGGAATCATTCCGCTCATATTATGAAAGTCTATATAATCTGCCCCAACAAACTCGCCCAGCTAATCTCTCAGGTTCTAGAGGACAACTAATCTCCCAATATATAAAAGACAGCGGACTTCCATGCCTCTCACAATTGGATATTGCCCAATTAGAGAAGGACATATCACCGGAGGAGGTCCAACAAGCGATTATCTCTTTAAAATGTGGCAAGAGCCCTGGACCCGATGGTCTAACGTCACAGTTCTACAAATTACTGCATCCATTACTGATTAGACCCTTGACCATGGCACTGAATGACCTTTCCAAAAAGACTCGTCCCTCACCTGAATTCCTGACTGCCCACATAAAGGTTATTCCCAAAAAAGACAAGGACCCGACTCTATGCGCTAGCTACAGGCCTATCTCGTTACTTAATTTAGATGTTAAACTCATGGCTAAAATCCTGGCAAATAGACTTAGGCCCCTTTTGCATAATATTATCGGGCCAGAACAGGTAGGCTTTATGCCGGGACGGGAAGCAAGAGACAACATTATCAAATCTTTAAACTTACTTCATGCTGCAAAGACTAATAAGATACAAGGTTTGATGTTGTCTACTGACACCGAGAAAGCTTTCGACAGAGTGGCGTGGGATTATCTCCTCGCCACCTGTCGTAACCTTGGTTTTGGGGACAACATGATGGGTTGGATCAGATCACTTTACACGAATCCTCTCGCAAAAGTTAAGGTTAATAATGTTTTTTCTACGCCCATACACTTGCAAAATGGGACGAGACAGGGTTGCCCTCTTTCACCAATCCTATTCATCCTAGCCTTAGAGCCTCTGATCAGACACATTAACGCAGACTCAGCAATCCATGGATTTCAGGTCAGGGACAGAGAGTTTAAGGTTTCGGCTTATGCCGATGACCTTTTGTTCTATATCTCCCAGCCCCACATTTCTATCCCCAATCTGAACCTACAATTCCAAAAATTCAGATTCTTTTCAAACTTTAAAGTTGATCACTCGAAGTCAGAAGCATTGGACGTATCACTATCAGAAAATATTAAGTCACTTACTCGTGCCAACTGTCCCTACAAATGGGTACCTAAATCTCTAAAATACCTGGGAATTCAATTAACACCCAAAATTGACGCGATCTTTGAGCCTAATTTTACCCCGTTATTAGCAAACATAGGCAAAGATCTCAAGAGCTGGAATACCAAGAATTTGTCTTGGTTTGGGAGAGCGGCTATCTTGAAGATGGTAATTCTCCCCCGCCTACTCTATCTTTTCCACGCTCTACCGGTCAAAATCCCTATTAGCTTTTTTCGTAAATTAAACACCATCCAGAGACAATTCCTATGGGCGTTGAAGAGACCTAGAATTAAACTCCAGATTTTACAGCGATCTAAACCCAGCGGTGGTATAGGCTTACCAAACTTTTCTAAATACCACCAAGCCTCTCACATTACAAGAGTTGTAGACTGGCACTGTCACTTGTTACAGAAGGATTGGGTTGCCCTAGAAAGAGAGTGCTCTAGCTTCCCTACACATAATTTACTTTGGACGAGTCCGGGGAACTACCCGTCAGAAATCAAACAGCACCCCTTGATATCCACCACCTTAGACATAGTTAATCGAGTGGCAACTAAACATCACTTGATAACCAAATTTGGGACAATGACACCCATTTCAAACAATCCTGTCTTCGCTCCAGGCTTGGATTTCAGGAATATGCTCAGAGATGGGGACCATTCACGGGCGCAATTACGAGTTATTGACTGAGTGAATGGTACCAGGTTACTCTCTCTCGACGAATTTAATAATTTGCAACCCAAAGGATTTTATCTTTCCTTTTGGAACTATTTGCAACTTCATAATTTTTTTCGAAATTCAAAATACAAACTGCAATTGAGCACTCCCCTGACGGTTCTTGAAGAGACCTGCCTTAGACAAACGCCCTACATCAAAACTACCTCGCAGGCTTATCAATGGCTGTCCCAGCCCACGGGGACTTTACCTGACAAATACAAATCAGTGTGGGAAAAGGATTTAAATCGCACCATTACTGACAAACAATGGGAAAAAGCATGTGTCTTCACACATAAGTGCTCCTTAAGCACGAAAGTGCAAGAAACTTCTTTTAAAATCCTGACACAATGGTATATTACCCCGGTGCAACTTAGGGTGTGGTCCACGCAGGTCTCAGATAGATGCTGGAGATGCTTGAAAGAGAGAGGATCGTTTTTGCACCTGTGGTGGTCCTGTCCTGTCATCCAAACATTCTGGAGTGAGATCATACATCTCATAAAATATATCACCAACACCACCTTGTCCCTAGATGCTGCTTGCTGTCTTTTACACTTGCACAAGTTATCCTATAGGAAATACAAACATTCTCTTGCCAGACATTTACTCAATGCTGCAAAAGCAGTTATCCCTTTACACTGGAATGCCCAGTCCAGACCTTCTACAAAGGAATGGATCGATAAAGTTAATTCTTTCTATGAGATGGAAGAGATCCTTGCTATTAAGAAAGAAAACGACTCAGCTTTTCACAGAACTTGGCGGCCCTGGTGTGAATTTACACTTTCTGACATTTTTACCAGATTTTCTGACCATTAGATTCAAATTTTACCTTGACCTGACGGTTCATTGCAACCTGGATCCCACATAATTTGACAACATGATTAATGAGCTTGTATGCGTACTCATTAGGATTTCATACACCTCCCCCTATCATTACCCTACCCCCATCCCACCCCACCTTTTCTCTGTTTCTCTTTCTCTTTACTCTCTCATCACCCTTTTCTTCTTCTTCTACGGCATACTAGCCGTTGCTGCGGGCTTCGCCCGTTGCCTTTAAATGCTTGTTGTACTAATGTTTTCAGGGAATAGGTCACAGTACTTGGCTATTTTATATTTTACTATTTCTTGTTGCTCTTTTGTGACCTCCATTCCTTTGTTCTCTTTTTTTGTATATGACATTTTCATGTTTTAATGCGCTTCAATTTGTTTTATTATCTTTGAAGCTTATGTATGTACTTGAATTTCCTGCAATAAAGCTTTATATTGGAAAAAAAAAAGAATAGTTGCAGGTAGGGATCAAGCAGAAGCGTAGTTGAGGAGCTAGCCAAATGTCGGTAATGAATGGTGGCGAAGATACGGACAGCAGCAGGAGAGACAAACGAGATATTGGCTGGTGAAGGCACAATATTCTGGCAACCAGGAAGTGTGGAGAGATAGCTTAAATCAGGAGGTTCATGTGGCCCAAAGGGCCTGGTATGGACTGGGGGGAGGGGAACCTACGCCATTTTTCCATTTTTTTATCTGTACTGCCGAGAGCTGAAAATACATTACAGCCACAAGCAAGTTTAAATGACATTTTTCCTTTAGAAATATCAGTATTGCTGCAGCAGGCTCCATACATCATACAGATGCACCACTTTACAGGCACATTAAGGGGTCCCCCTAGGCATGATATTTAAAGGCATTTTTCAATTTTATTTTTTCACTTTAAGCCTCATTACACTCACTGTTCCTGTAAAAACTATTGTTTTAAAAAAAAAATATTTTTGCATTGATGCATGTCCCCCAGGGCACTACCCGGGTCCCCATACACTTTTTATGGCAACAACTTGCTTATTTCTTATTTATTTATTTATTTATTTATTTCTTACTTATATGATTTTTCATATTCCTATCCCATAGACTTTAATAGAGTTCGAATGTTAGTTAGAACTTTTCCCTGTTTGAGATGTTCTGCTGGGAACTGAACCGGGGGGTGTTTGGCCCATCACTAGAATACAGACTGCCCCTGTCATCAAACTGATTCTTGAGTTCATTAACATTGTTACAATATATCATTCTTTCAGGCCCTGATTAAGGGAATACGGACCCCAAAATGCATTCGTTTTCCAAACATTTTATCAATGGACTAAACTTGTATATGGACTTTATTACCATGTGGCCCTTCAGTTCTTAATCACTCATTTTTACCACAATATGGATGCCCTAAAGTGTGTCGAAGCTGCCAACCCAATATTCAGATTCTTTATACCTATGCTTTACTGCAATACTTGGTGATAATGAAAACAAGGAAACAAAGCAATCACACAGAGAAGCTTAAATGTCTTCATGAAGCACTTTTGTTTTGGTTTATTAAACTTTAATTTTTAAATTTAATTTATATTTTTCTTATTGTTTTAACATAACCACTTTCGCTCAGGAAGGTTTACCCCCCTTCATGACAAGGCCATTTTTTGCAATACGGCACTGCGTTACTTTAACTGACAATTGCGCGGTCGTGCGACGCTGTACCCAAATAAAATTTGTGTCATTTTTTCCCACGAATATAGCTTTCTTTTGGCGGTATTTGATCACCTCTGTATTTTTTATTTTTTGCGCTATAAACAAAAATGCTGACAATTTTGAAAAAAACAATATTTTTCCTTTCTGCTATAAAACATAACAATTGAAAATTGTAAACAAAAAAATAAAATTTCTTCACCAGTTTAGACTAAAAATATGCACTGTCACTGTATTAATGACACTTGCTGGGAAGGGGGTTAACATCAGGGGCAATCAAAAAATGTTTTTTGATTCAAAATGTTAACTGTGTGCCTATCCAGTGTTTTTGTACAGCGTGGGAGGATCTTTTACTATGGGAAGGCAAGGATCTATGTCCATGCTTTACAGGAATACAGAATCAATGCCTTCCCTACTGACAGAATGGCAATCTCCCTTGTTTACATAGGCAGACTGTCGCTCTGCCTGTGTATCAAATGATCTGCGGGGGCCAGCGGACATCGAGTCCATGGTACCCACTGTGCATAATCCCAGTGGAAGCAGGCCGCCGGTGGCGCGCATTTGTGCCCGATATCCGGAAATGCTTGATCACATATATGTACCTGATCTACCACACAGCTGCTGCCCTGTAGCAGAAAAGTGCTATGGGGTGGACATCAAGTGGTAAACCTAATTGCTATCACAAGGGGCTGACAATCCCCCCTATGTGTTAGCGCACTGCAGGTGATAGGCACTATTTAAGGAGACACCAGTTATCTATTAGACCCCTCATGTTACCTCTACATTCCTTCAAAGATTTAGGTGTCACAAAGGACAGAGAATGAGAGCTCTAAACCCATCAGTGATCAGAGCTCTCCATGTCTGGGTTCGTTCTAGCTAGGGAAGATCAGCAAATGGAAGTTTGCTCGGCTGCCTCTGTCTGCTAACACCCACCATGGACATCCTGGGCACCCAAGATAGGCAGGTGAGACGGGCATAGATGGCGGGGTTACAGCACACATCTTGACAAAAAAAGCTGATAGCTGGGTGGAAAAATGTAGACAAACTCCCTACTGATAAAACAGCTTGGAGCTTGTGTGCATGCCAGCATTGTTGCCAATGTATGACATATGCCCAGTGCTGGTGAAAAAGTTGAAGGCATCTCCGGCACTACCAAAAAACAAAAAACACTGCGGCAGGCTGCAATCTCGTACCTCTTTCCTAGTCAACATTAAGATAACATTAACATGTTGAGGGCATGTGGCCTGGCATGGTTCCGGGGGGTGGGGGGTGTCTGCTTGTCCCCCTTTCCTGACCTGCCAGGCTGCATGCCTGGATAAGGGTTTGGTATGGATTTGGGGGGTTCCCCTCCAAATCGAAAACCAGACCCGACTGGGGGAGGGGGGGGGGACCCCGTGCTGTTTCTATTTTTTTTTTTTTTTTTCAATAGCCAGGTGCCTGCAATTGTAACCGTGATTTATTTTAAATGGGATTTGACTTGGTTTTTTTCTTTAGAAATATCATTTTTGCTGCAGCATGTTTTTTGCATGCTACAGATGCGCCACTTTACAGGCACATTAAGGGGACCCCCAGCACTATATTTAAAGGAATTTTTCATTTTTATTGTTGTACTTAAAAGCACTTAAAAAAAAAAAAAGAAATTATGATACATGTTCCCCAGGCTAATACCCAGACCCCCATACCCCTTCTATGGCCAACTACTTCAAAATAAGCCTTCAAAATTGGCACTTTTGATTTTTCCTGTTCAGCTTCTATAGACTTCAATGAGGTTTGCCGTTTGGGTTAGAACATTTCCCCTGTTTGGGAGTTCTGCTGCCAACCGAACAGGGGGGTGTTCGGCCCATCTCTAATTGCAAGCAGTGAGGACACTTTCATCACAGTGCTTTTTACTAGAAAGGTTTTTGTTTGCCTTTCAGAAACCAATCAAATTCAGACCTACACTGGAAAAGGACATATAGTAAGTGAATGCTTGAATTTAATTGTTTGCTTGTTGTCTTTTCTGATTGTTCCAAAGCAACTAGCATTAATAATACAGTTTAAAAAGAGTGTAGTCAGCTGTATTACCCCAAGGGGGGTAGGGGGGGGTGGTTGTTTTACTACTTGGAGCCTCCAACAATGACATCTCCCTAGTAGAGTTTTTGGCTCAGTTTCCACTTTGATATCGCACTCCTCATGCAAAGAGGGAGCCGGACACCATAGTTAAGGTAGCAGTAGGTGGACAGATCTGGAAATGCAAGTGTTTTATGTTATCGACCAACTGACAATGAAAGCAAAGCTATCTATTTTTTTGCAGCTGTGTTAAAAAAAAAGTTACTAGATACTTGTTTGTTGAATAAGAAACTAGAATAAGCAACAGCATTTAGGATATGGAAATAGATAGGTACGTAAATAGGTAGATAATTAAATGCTGATACTAATCAAAGCAGATACTTACAGATGAAGACTATCAGAGCTGTGGACTGGGCCATCATTGCAGTTATCTGGTTCAGTATTGGGGAGTGTAGAAAGAACAAGGACTTTAAGATGTTTTTGGTTTTCAGGGACGTTCAGGTAGCTCATGTTAATTTCACCCACAAAAAAGATTAACAAAACTGGTAACATAGCTAAAAATAAAACACAGGAAATAACCATGTGAGGTGTTCTCTCATTATAGCAGAATTCTGGTAAAAAAAAAAAAAAAAGTTGACCATTGCAGCGGGTTTCCTCTAAACTACCTTAGTATTAGTTAAATGTGAGTTTTTGTGTAGGGGGGGGGGATGAAAAAAAAAGCAGTTATACTTACCTTATTGCTTGCTCTTGCAGGCTTCCTTCTAACTGCACAACAGAGCCCCCCAAGCAGCTTCTGTTGGGTCTCAGGCACTGCGACTCTGACCATCATCACAAAAAATGAAAAACCAGCAGTCCTAGGGACACAGATGGTCCATCCATAACCGGAAGTTTCGCAGAAAGAAGAAAGTGTCGGCTCCCAGGGGAACTCAGAAAAAAATAAATATACCCCTGGCAGTGCAAGATCCCCTGCAAAAGTCAGTTTTTATTGTATCTGGAGTGTAACTTTAAAGCTGAACTTTGAAGAAAATCCAAAACCTCCCATGCAGTGGGGCTACTTCTACATTGCAAGGGATAAATGTTTGTGTTTACCTAGGGTACCATTCAAAAGCACTTTCACTTACCTTATCCCTCACTTCTGCAGGCTACTGCCTCTCCATCCAACTGGTCCTTCACCGGACTTCTGTTGGACATTCCATCGGTTGCAAGCTTGCAGACTTCATCAGGACCAGCAGTCATGCATTGTATGTGAGTATGCCGAGGGCCCACCCACAACCTTAAATGCCAGACAGTAGAGGTTGCTTTAGGAGTAAGGGATAAGGAAAGTACAGTATAACTGTTTTTTCTGTTCCCACTAGACAAAAAAGAGCATTGAACCCTTGCAGGAAGTTTGGTTTCTCCTGCCAGCTTGTCTTGTACTGATGTATGAGATAATGGGGGAAAAAACCTAGGGATGGCAGTTATACCACAAAAAAAAAAAATTGTGTAATACACTCATCAGAATTGCAGCAAAATAAGTGTAAAATATAATGTAGCAGGTTTTCCAGGCCTGTGGCCTGATGTGGGTTTGCCATCGGTACCGGTTACCCCTCCAGCCCTTGTGAGCTGTGGCCCTGGGTGTGAACACTGAAACATTGACAACTCCGACATCTTTGTTTTGTTGTTTTATTGTATTTAAGGGAATGGGAGAAGGGAATGAGTGGGATAATCCTTTAGGCTCAACTAGATACAATTGTGGAACTTTTCTGGCAAAAATGCCTGTTAGCGCTGTCTTGACGCCAGCTGACGCTAGCCAACGCTTCCTGACGCTTCCTGATGCTTGAACACTGTGTAATTACTGAAACTGTGCTGGATCCTTGACTTTAGTCCAGAAGATCCAGGACTGTAGAATTGCTTGACCTGTAACACTGCTATAGCTATAGCTAAAACGTTTGCGCTACTGGTTTCTTTAATGTGACACCTGTTATTTGAGGTACACATGAGATTTCTTTATTATAACATATTATACGTATAAGTAGCAGTAGTTAGGCAGGTTTCAGTGGATTTTCCGGAGCGCAAGGGCTTACCATATTTTTGCTATATACAGTGGGTACGGAAAGTATTCAGACCCCCTTAAATTTTTCACTCTTTGTTATATTGCAGCCATTTGCTAAAATCATTTAAGTTCATTCTTCTTACTCATGAATGTACACATAGCACCCCATACTGACAGAAAAACACAGAATTGTTGACATTGTTGCAGATTTATTAAAAAAGAAAAACTGAAATATCACATGGTCCTATGTATTCAGACCCTTTGCTGTGACACTCATATATTTAACTCAGGTGCTTTCCATTTCTTCTGATCATCCTTGAGATGGTTCTACACCTTCATTTGAGTCCAGCTGTGTTTGATTATACTGATTGAACTTGATTAGGAAAGCCACACACCTGTCTATATAAGACCTTCCAGACCACAATGCATGTCAGAGCAAATGAGAATCATGACGTCAAAGGAACTGCCTGAAGAGCTCAGAGACAGAATTGTGGCAAGGCACAGATCTGGCCAAGGTTACAAAAAGATTTCTGCTGCACTTAAGGTTCCTTAGAGCACAGTGGCCTCCATAATCCTCAAATGGAAGACGTTTGGGACGACCAGAACCCTTCCTAGAGCTGGCCGTCCGGCCAAACTGAGCTATCGGGGGAGAAGAGCCTTGGTGAGAGAGGTAAAGAAGAACCCAAAGATCACTGTGGCTGAGCTCCAGAGATGCAGTCAGGAGATGGGAGAAAGTTGTAGAAAGTCAACCATCACTGCAGCCCTCCACCAGTCGGGGCTTTATGGCAGAGTGGCCCGACGGAAGCCTCTCCTCAGTGTAAGACACATGAAAGCCCGCATGGAGTTTGCTAAAAAACACCTGAAGGACTCCAAGATGGTGAGAAATAAGATTCTCTGGTCTGATGAGACCAAAATAGAACTTTTTGGCCTTAATTCTAAGCGGTATGTGTGGAGAAAACCAGGCACTGCTCATCACCTGTCCAATACAGTCCCAACAGTGAAGTATGGTGGTGGCAGCATCATGCTGTGGGGGTGTTTTTCAGCTGCAGGGACAGGACGACTGGTTGCAATCGAGGGAAAGATGAATGCGGCCAAGTACAGGGATATCCTGGACAAAAACCTTCTCCAGAGTGCTCTGGACCTCAGACTGGGCCGAAGGTTTACCTTCCAATAAGACAATGACCCTAAGCACACAGCTAAAATAATGAAGGAGTGGCTTCACAACAACTCCGTGACTGTTCTTGAATGGCCCAGCCAGAGCCCTGACTTAAACCCAATTGAGCATCTCTGGAGAGACCTAAAAATGGCTGTCCACCAATGTTTACCATCCAACCTGACAGAACTGGAGAGGATCTGCAAGGAGGAATGGCAGAGGATCCCCAAATCCAGGTGTGAAAGACTTGTTGCATCTTTCCCAAAAAGACTCCTGGCTGTATTAGATCAAAAGGGGGCTTCTACTAAATACTGAGCAAAGGGTCTGAATACTTAGGACCATGTGATATTTCAGTTTTTCTTTTTTAATAAATCTGCAACAATGTCAACAATTCTGTGTTTTTCTGTCAGTATGGGGTGCTATGTGTACATTCATGAGGAAGAAGAATGAACCTAAATGATTTTAGCAAATGGCTGCAATATAACAAAGAGTGAAAAATTTAAGGGGGTCTGAATACTTTCAGTACCCACTGTATATATATATATATATATATATATATATATATATATATATTATACTGTAAACTTGGTGGTGATAGAGTTTTTGGGTTCCTGTTTGTTTATCATAATCTTGTTCTAGATTGCAATTTATTTTATTATGCATCATCTGTACCTTTGGGATACCATCGAGCCACTTAGGATGGTGTCCACTTTTGGCCGGAATGTATCTATTCCAGTCGGTATCCTTAAAATGTGTACGTGTGTAAAGGTTCACCCCTTGCACAAAAATCTCTAAATCTAGGAAATTTACCAATTTGTTAATGTAGGAACCCGAAAATGTGATACCATATCTATTGACATTCATAGTTTCCAAAAATTATTTTAATGTTTCCTCTGTACCCTCCCATACAATGAATATATCGTCAATGTATCTTTTAAACATCTTTAGCTTTTTCTTGGGATTCCTAAAAATTTCTTCCTCCTCCCAGGAGGAGGAGGAAGAGGATGAAGGATCAACTGTGGGGGCGTACTTAGCCCCCATGGTAACCTCCTTTGTCTGTGTATTCCTGTTTTTTTTTTTGCTTGTTTTACCTTGTACAAAAGTGAGTGCAATACTGTGTTTTTAGTTTTATTTTAATAAATGGAATTATGCTATATATTCCTCCTCTCTTCTGGCATTATACTATACATGAAGAGAATCTGCACCCACAAAGAAGGAGCTCCGTTGGAGGACTACTAATCCCAGCATCTCAGCTGTTTTGCAAAGCACACATGACTTCTGTTATAGGAGTCTATGGCAGCTGGTGAGTGAGTGGGCATCCCGGAGGGGAGCACAGAGTTCGATTTAATCCTTGCTTACTATAAAGGAAACAATTTTAAGTTCTGCCTGCGCCCTGTTGGGGATAATTTGTTCTTACATCCTGTTCCATTTGACATAATTAAGGCACACAGGAAGTAAGGAGAAATCTCTTAAATGGGGACAAAAGTGATAATAAAAATTTGACAGAACTTCTTTTTTTTTTTTATTATTATAATTTCTGTTAAGTTTCACATCAGTTTTACAAACAACAAGAAAAACTTTTCTTATATTACAAAATCACCTCCCCTAGCATTCCCCAACCTCTTATATCATTCTAGTTCAACATTGTGGTCGCACCTAACCCTTCTATATTCCTCTAACATACCCCTATCTTACTCACTCCCCTGATCTATCCATATTTCTACATAATCTCAGTTTTTTTTAACGTTTATCCACTTTCTCCATTTATTTGAGAAACTGTCAGCTTGTTCTTCATCTCTGCTACACAAACTTTTCACTTCATACATATATTCAACTCTACTACACCATTCCCTTACAGTAGGGGCTTCTTTTTCAAGCCATCTTTTAGGAATTGTCCCCTTCGCAGCATTAAGTAAATTGGGAACTATCAAGTTTCTATAAAGCTTTAGTTGATCTATTTGTTTTATGAAATAGGCATGTCCAGGGATCATCCATAATATTCTCACCTGTAATTTGGTTAATGAGTTGTTGTATCCTTAACCAGTACACCCGGATCTTGGGACATTCCCACCATACATGAATCATAGTGCCCGTCTACTGACAACCCCTCCAACACAGATTTGACTTTTGTGGTTGACAGCAGTGTGCTATTACTGGTGTTGTATACATCTCCAAAGGCACTTATAGTTCATCTCAATGGTGTTTACATCTCTGGCGGTGCAGTATATGGCTCTCAGCCCAGTTTTCTCCTCATGTTCTTCCAAACGAATTCCTATATCTCTTTCCCAATTATCTATAAATGTGAGTTCCCTTGTCCCCACCAGATCAGGTTACATCCTGTATATCTGGGAAAAACCATGACTAGTTTTTGCTAACGGGTTACTGAGTTTTTCCATAAAGTTTAACTCTTTTTCTGACCTGATGGGTTGAGACAAGGATCCTACTAAATGTTTTAATTGCATATAGTTGCACTCATTTAGTGTCAACTTTCCCATAGTGTTAAGCTCATGAAGTGGCCTAATCTTTCCGTTTTGTATTATTTATTTTAATCCCAAGTCCCCCAACTTAATACCAAACTGTTTCTCAAACCCAGGTAAAAACAAATTTTTGCCTTCTAGTGGTAATATAACGGAGGGTTGTATTCCCATTTGGCCTGCCTATAAAACGCGTCCCATGTCCTGAATACAACTCTCGTTATCTCATGTGTATCCTCGTGTATTTCATTATTCTTTGGTGGAATCCAGATACTCTTTTCTAATTCTGTTCGACTTAACATGATTTATGATTTAACCCATCTTTTTTCTGAAATTTTTTTTGTCCATTCTATCATCTGTGATAACACTGCTGCTGTGTAGTATATTTTAATGTTAGGTGCCACCAGTCCCCCTAACTTCTTATCGCTACTAAGAGCCGCATACTGCACCCTATGTTTTTTCCCCCAGCCATATATACTTCAATAACATTGTTTTTATTATTTTAAAATATTCCGGTGGGATAGCAATGGGTAGCATCTGAAATCTATATAATATTTTGGGCAATATTATCTTTTTGAGGCTATTTATTCTGCCCAACCATGAGATTGGGAAGGTCGATATTTTACTGATATTTAACTTTATCTCCTCTAACAAAAGTAAATTATTGGCTAGATATACGTTTTCAGGTGATGGCGTTATGTTTATTCCTAGGTATTTTAGTTTTGATTTTGCCCATGTAAAAGGGAATTCCTTCTGTAAAGCCTGCTCTTCTTTTTCATTCAGTCCAATATTTAAAATTTCTGACTTTACTGGGTTTATCCTAAAGTTTGACAGTTCCCCAAATCTCCTCAATTCCTTGATGATATTTGGGAGGTTTATTGTAGGATTACTAACATAAAACCACACATCATCCGCATATGCTGCAATTTTATGCTCATCCTGTCCAATCTTCACCCATTTACGTCTACGTTATTGCTAATAGATGCTAGCAAAGGTTCCAATGACAGAACAAACAAAAGGGGCGAGAGAGGGCAACCCTGTCTTGTCCCATTAGACATCTTAAACCAAGATGATACGTTACCATTTACTTTTACGGAGGCTGATGAATTTTTATATAGAGCTCCTATCCACTGGTTCATCTTAGGTCCAACGCCCAAATCCTTTATTGTTTTGGCCATGAAGTCCCAGTCCACCCTGTCAAATGCTTTTTCAGCATCAATTGACAGCAAGAGGGCTGGGACACCATGGTCTTTAAACTTATGTAGTAACAATTGAGTTCTAATTCTGTTGTCTTTACTTTCTCTTCATGGAATCCTATCTGGTCTGCATGGATCCATTCTGCCATCAAGTATTTCAGTCTGGTCGCTAAGACCTTTGCATATAACTTTGTATCTGTGTTTAACAGTGCTATTGGCCTGTAGCTCGAGCACAGAGTTTCATCTTTCCCATCTTTAGGGATTACTGTCATATGTGCCTGCAGTGATTCTGTTCTCATCTCCCCCTTTTCACCTATCTCATTTATATTGGAGCAAAGTTTCGGGACCAGTATTTCCTTAAATCTCTTACAATAGCTGGTAGTATATCCTTCTGGGCCAGGGCTTTTTCCAATTAGTTTATTTTTTAAGGCCTCTTTTACTTCCTCTTGATAGATTTGAGTCCTGTATATATTCTATAATCTTTTGTTTTCTAAGTTGTTCTACCTCAGGTGTGTCTTTTTGAAGAACAGAATATGGAGTATTGTAATGATTTTGAAAAGCACTAGCTTGTCTCTTCCTCAAGCAGATCTCTCAATTCATCTCTTTTTAACACCAAAGCTTTTTGTGTTTCATCTTAGGCTCTCTTTATTTTTCTATTCCAGCTCGTCTATCTCTGATATTAATCTGTTTATATGAGTAGTTCTTTCCTTTTTTTTTTCCTGGAGCCTGCAGAGATAAATATTCCTCTAATATATACTTTATGAGCTTCCCAGATTGTGGCTATGGAAACATCAGGGGTTTAATTTACTAAGAAATGCTGGTCCAATTCTTCCTCTACTCTCCTTTTCCCTTCCGCGTCCTGAAGTAGTTCTTCAAATAATCTCCATGAGTTCACTTTCCCTGGAAGTTTTATTTCCATAACAATTGGGGCATGATCAGAAATAGTCAATGTCCCTAATGATGTACTAACAACAGCTTCTATCAACCTATGCTCTATAATTATACAATCCAATCTTGAGTAAATTGAGTGCACGGAGGAGTAGAATGAATAGTCTCTCTCTGCCAGATGTTGGATTCTCCAAGCATTCACCAATTGACATTAATGGAGCTTGTTCTTAATCTTCCTAAGCTGAAGTCCTCCCTTCACTCGTGCACTCGATGTACAGTCTAAAAATGTATCCATGCAGAAATTAAGTTACAGTTTTTAAAAAGGTACAGTTTACCTAATATTTTCCTTAAATATCTTTTTGGGTTTTTATTTGGACAATATATGTTTGCTAGGGTGCAATATATGCCCTGCAGTTGTCCCTTCAGAAAAATGTATCAGCCGTCTGGGTCGACCATTCTGTCCTCAAGGGAGAACCTTACATCTCTAGCAAAACCAATCGCCACCCCCTTGGCTCTTTTAAATAGGTGAGTCTCCATAGTACCAGGCCGGGAAGTATTTTGAACATATTTTCACGTTTGTATCCTGTCTGTGCAATAACACTCTTCCAATATCTTATATCTTTTAGTTGGTGTGTTTAACCCTCTAACATTATGTTATTTTTTTCAGATGGATCATTCAATCTCTCTGTCTCCTCTCACCTCTCCATGTTTGTTGTCCACTTGTCTTCCACCCGGACAAGCCGAGTGAGGGAGAAGGGGGTCCGTTTTACAATGCTTCCACTTCCATCCACAATTTATTTCAAATGGGATAGTGACCTCTATCGATAAGACCACAAGTCCTACACAGCTAGATTTTCCGATCTCCCCTCCCAATACCCCAACCCTTTCCCTGTCCTTCCCCCCCATCCCATGTCCCACGCCACTCTGTATGCCTGTGAGCCAGATTATGAGTCAGACTTGCTAGTGTCACAGACCCCTCTATTGACCCTCAATCGTGCCGTCTGGCTGTTTGGCTGACTGGGACAGAACCCGTCAGGCGCATGACAGCTGTGGTCTATAGAGACTTACCAAGAAGGAGTGATTCACTTTGCCACTGCCCGGTTGTTCTATTGTGGTCGTTGTTCGCGGCTCCATGCTCCCCGATTCTTGGACCCAGGATACCCGAGCTGCTGCTGCCCCTGGTTTCGGATGCAGGAGAGCGCAGCTGTTGTGGGCTGAGGGTGCTGCTGGAGATGACTGGGAGATGAGTCGTGTTGTGATCCCCTGCCTTAGAGCCATACTGGTCGCTTCAAGTTATTGAAGCTGTTGAAGCTATTAAAGCATAAACATTTACAAACATCTACAAACCTGACCAAGCATTGTTTAAGTGGTCCTTACTCTTCAACCCTGATCCTTGATCCTTGACCCTTAGTCCTTCACTGGTCCTCTGCTGAATGGTGAGATCTCTTTTTATTGCTACTTCAATGTTACCTTTGCTTCTTGGAACTTTTGCCAGACTGTTTTAACAATTTCCACACTGCGATTTTTTTTGTTTTGTGTGTCTCTCTGATCTCTGATCTTTGATCGTCTATTGAACTTTTAACCTGAAATATCATCTAATAAGCTGAAATACCCACCTCTCTTCCAACTGATTTCCACCTGATTTAGATTATTCAAGTTTGGTTCTCTTTAAAAAGGGGGTCACATCAAAGTATCTAAAACATGTAAGGGGAAAAAAAAAAGAGAAAACCCAAACAAAAACATATAAAAAGTGGAAAAATGTATGATCCAAGAAGAGAGCTTGGAAAAAAGTATATCAGTGAAATCACAAGGAGCGCTAGGAACGCAATTGAAACAGACATAGTTAAGAACTGACAAAAAAAGGCTGTCACTGGGCCTGGATTCTGGAGAACAGATTAGTCCAATACAGACACTAGAAGTGGTTGCCGGTATAGATCAAATTGAAGAAAAAACATTGAAAGATCGAATACTCACAAAGGGGGAAATGACTATAATGCTTACGGCATTAGAAAAGTCTTTAAAAATAGAGTTAACAACAATCCACAAAGACCTGGCTCACTTACTACAGCGTGTTGAGATAAGATGGCTACATGAAGACAATAACAGACCCAAAAGGTGATGTGAAGGAATTAAAGAGAGAATATAGAGATCTCGCCTATAAAATGCAGGACCAGGAGAATAGGAGTATGCGGAAGTATTTGAGAGTACGAGGCCTTACAGAATAACATGGCGAGGATTTACACGATAAAATGAGAGATCTTCAACCTGTTATCAGAAGGAAGAGAAATAGATCAAAAGAGGATTGAGAGAGTACACCGGCTTAGAAGACCAAAAAATATTCCAACAGAAACCTCTACAGACGTTATTATAAGATTTCAGAGCCATTCTGACAAAGCACAGATTTGGACTTATCTGAAAGGAAAACCGCCCATTTGTTACGTTACGATGTGAAATTATGAAAGTGTGAAATTACAGATCTTCTTGGATTTATCTCAAGCGACATTAAGGAGAAGGAGGCTATTGAGAACTCTTGTGGAATCCCTGCAAAATCAAGGAATACAATATAATTGGGGTTTTCCCGCAGGTTTGATCAGGAAAAGAGACGAGCGATTAGCTAGACTAAAATTCCCAGAGTGATGGCAGTCTAATATATGGTGGTCAGCGGATGTTTAACTGTCGGAGGGTCTACCCCCCCCCCCAACTGGACACAGTGTGTACCCATTTGGGGTGTTGAGGGGGGTTGGGGGTGGCCCGATTAGAGAACGGCCATCTTATAAGTATTAATGCTATTCGTATATTTGGATTGCTTAATGCTGTAAAGGCTTATCTTCATGGGTATGAAGTTAGATTGCATAACTGCACCTATGTGCTACTGGCCATAATATCAATGTTTTATGAGTTTGCTTTCCTCTGTTATTATAATTTCCTTTCCCTGTTTGTTACTATTTGAAAAAATCTTAATAAAAACTATTTAACAAGAAAAAAAAAAAAAAAATTCCCAGAGTAAACCCAAAAGTGTGGTGGAAAATTGGACATTCTCATTCTAAGAATACACGGTTGGAACGAAGAGAGTGACTCAGAGGAGACGACCAGAAAAGAACAATGGTGATTAGTTTCAAAAAAGAAAAATTACATTTTTTCTTTCTTTTAAGGGAGACCTGGGGGAGAAAGAAATGTAGGGCTCTGGGGTGGTGGGGGACGGGGAGGTCGAGGTTGGGGAAAAGGAGAGTTTAGAAGACTGAAATTTTTTTCTTTTTGGTTTGGTCGCTTAGTTGGTTCCAGAACCTGTCCATCTATTGGGAGGGTCACCTCGCGAATGGGCAAGTTGAACAACACCACGAGTTGGAAGGGTTTAGGGAGGGAGGATCCCCTTACAAGATAACCCTTACAAACTGTTTCTTGGACTAAACAAGTTTCAGAAGGTTTTTGGACTTAAAACCTTAAGGGCTCTTTCACACGGTCCGCCTCCGTAGGCGGATCCGTGCTGCTCAGCGGGGATCGATCCGCGATCCCCGCTGAGCCGGCGGATGACAGCTCCGTCTCCGCTTGCAGTGCGGAGAGGGAGGTGTCACAGTCCCCGCTGCTCTCTATGGGGGATCGGATGAGAGCGGACCGCCTATCCGCTCTCATTCGATCCGATCCGATACCTGAACGGATGGAAAAATAGGGTTTCCATCCGTCCAGATTTCACAGACAGGATCGGATGCGGAGGGCAGCGGGTGTCAGCGGAGGTGTCTCCGCTGACATCCGCTGCCCCATAGAGCTACATGGAGGATCCGCTTAGATCCGCCTAAAAAACTGACAGGCGGATCTGATCGGACCGCCCGTGTGAAAGAGCCCTAAGTGCATATCAAATCAACAATACAGTTTGTATTGACAAAAGTTTTATTGGTGTATAATAATATATATATAAATATATATATAGATCTTAGTGGCCACACAGTTTCCTGTACCAAGTATAAAACAAAATTATTCTCTATGTACAGATCTGTTATATTTTTATACTTATAAGCATTGACGAGAAAGAAATGTAATGAAGGTAAAAAAGAATATGTGGTCTACCACTATCTGAACATTTTTTCACACTAGTCTGTGGCCTACACTGCCACATACGGGGTAAGCAATGGCTGAAGATAAATTACAGTTTTGCCTTTTTAAAATGTATTTTTGCCTATATAGACCCTACATTGTCATATATTACTATAGATTGTTAGGAACAGAAACAGTTACAAAACTATTGAAAAAATGTTATAAGTATACCCGCACTATGGTGCTATATAAAGTGCCTAATGTACAAACCCAAAATGTGAATGTTTTAAAGCTGCTGCTAATGTGTAAGGTGTGATACCTCAATTGTTAGTTTCAAAACTATACTTCGTAAAGTGGAACTCCAGCCAGAAATAACAAGATAAAAATATTTTCCTGCAATGTTCACCTTCAGTTCAAAGATTTCCTCCACGGTACTTTTTTTTTTTGGTAATAAATGTCCTCAGTTGGAGGGCCAGCATCAATCTACCATCTTCCCCCTTCCCAGCCCACAACTTGTGACTTGATAATGAAAGAATAAGCAGAATAGTGATAGGCCCCTTTCACACAGGGAGTCCGTTCAGATCCGACTGTCCGTTTTTCAGGCGGATCTGAACGGATGTCCCATGCATCTCTATGGGGCATCGGATGTCAGCGGAGACATGTCCGTTGACATCCAATCCGTCAAAACCAGACGGTCGGAAACCCTATTTTCCATCTGTCTGGCGGATCGGATCGGATGATAATGGACAGACAGTCCGTTCTCATCCGATTCCCTCATAGAGATGCATGGGGACCTGACAGCTCTGTCTCCGCACACAGAGCGGAGACAGAGCTGCCATCCTCCTTCTCAGCTGGGCATCGGCGGATCAATCCCCTGCTTAGACAAATGGAGTCCTCCTGATGGACTCCCTGTGTGAAAGGGGCCATAAGCTTATCTCTCTGTCCCTTAGCTTTTTCCTCATGCTTCATGTCAGCATGTGAACTGATTGGTTCCCTTGCTGCTTCTACCTCTCACACATCATCCCTACTGTACAGGGGATGCAAGAGGATGATCACATTCAGGTACTTCCACTGCTTGAATTTAATAAAATCTTTTTTATAATGTATTTCTGACAATGGAGCAGTTTATAGTTTATATCTTTTACATCTGCCTAGAAATCAACTTTAGGATGCGAAAGAATCATGGCTTCTATCTCCATCTTCTTTCCTATAACCTCCTGTTATTGACAACATATGATTGGTGTCAAAGAGTCATTGAGATGACAGTTGGTGCTCATCCACTCTTTCATCGGCATCTTTGTCATCCTTAGTCTTGGCCGACCTCCCACTCTTTACGTTACAGTAGAAAATAAAGACCCCTAAAAGTAATAAGATCCCAGATGCCAACAGTCGTATTATGTTTTGTAACGTGTAATCCGTATCCTTGGCACCTGAAAGAATTAAAAAGGAACATGTAAAATATCTATCACAATCAACAAAAAATTGTGGTAAGGAAAACCTTAAAAGTAATTTTTATATTGTAGCATGGTAGATCAGTGGTCAGCACTATTACATTTCAGCTTTAAAGTAGAACTATAGGAAAAACTTTTAATTTTTATTTTTTATTTTGGATAGAGCAAGGGAGAGTTAGAACCCCTGTCAAATTTTTTCTTCACCATCTATGTCCCATTGCAGAGATTTCCCTTCACTAGGGATGATCGAACGGTTCAGGTCGACCATCGGTTCGACCCGAACATTGGGTGTTCGAAATTCGGCTGAATTCCGAACTTTTTGTGGTAAAAGTTCGGAATTTGGTCACCAGAACCGCCCAAAATGCAATGGGACAGGAACTGGGCTTTAAAAGCCCGTGATTGGCCCAGAAACGTCAGTAAAAGCCAATTGAGGGGGCAGGAGTCTGCTAGGAATGTGATTGGAGTGACAACGGGGGCCAGAGGCCAATCAGGAGTGAATACGCCCCCCAGTATATAACATAGCCCCGCCAAACCTCTAGCACTGTAATACAGAGGCTGTGGAAGAGACTGGAAGCATTTGTGTTTCTCCTGCTTCTTGTAAAGCTCCAGTGTCATTTTGCAATTATCTTCTGCTGTATTAAGCTGTTCTTTTAGTGTGAGGAAAGGGATATGCAGTGTAGTTAGGGTACTATATATCACTATAGTTAGATTCAATAATCTACTTTTTGTAGGCATAGTTTTAAGTGTCAGGGTGACCGTAGTGTAGTTTAGGGTGACCTGACTCTTCCATGTCAGGGTGACCATAGTGTAGTTTAGGGTGACCTGACTCTGCCATGTCAGGGTGACCATAGTGTAGTTTAGGGTGACCTGACTCTGCCATGTCAGGGTGACCGTAGTGTAGTTTAGGGTGACCTGACTCTGCCATGTCAGGGTGACCAAACTCTGCAATGTCAGGGTGACTGTAGTGTAGTTTAGGGTGACCTTACTCTGCCATGCCAGGGTAACCGAACTCTGCCATGTCAGGGTGTCCTTAGTGTAGTTTAGGGTGACCTGACTCTGCCATGCCAGGGTGACCGAACTCTGCCATGTCAGGGTGACCCCACTATGCAGATTCTGGGTTAGAGGTATACATATATACATGCATACATACATATATATATATATATATATATATATATATATACTATATATATATATATATATATATATATAGATATATATATATATATATACACACACACACACATATATATATATATATATATATATATATATATATATATATATATATATATATATATATATATATATATCCCTATACAGAAGTTCAGATGTCATGCCTGCCTCCCAACGCCTTCAAAAAACACCCAAAAAACACCTGAAAAACGCCTGAAACAAAGACGCCCAGGTGTGAAAGGAGGGTAACACCGTCCCTGCGCTACTGAGGAGGCATCTAGGATCCCAAGATGGAGCTTTTGCAGCAAGAAGTGGAATGTGGTAGCCAGGGTGACCAGGGTACATTCGGAATACTTGTGCCCTAAACCAAAATAACATCATCTTCATGCAACTAGTGCCTTTATAGATTATTTGATTACGATAGACTGTTGAGTGTTGAGGTCTTTGTCAACAGGCATATAATACTATGCTTTTGATCCCAAGTCAATGGGAATGCAAAATTAGCTGAAGCCGGTCAAAAGGTAATGGCACCTGCTATTACTGGCATAACCATTGTCATGGCTGTGGTGGCAGTGGTTATGGGGCCTGGGAAGAGTGGTTCCCAATGAGAGGAGGAAACATGGCAGGTCCAGCTAGGATAAATCCTTCTGGGGAAAATTTTTTTCCTATTTTTGCTTGAACACCACTTCCCTGTTTTCAAAATTTGCAATGGCCTTTGAACCAGTGGAGGCATGTCAATTGAGGGCGCAAGGGAGCTGCCCCCCCTACCTGTGCATCCGACCCCCCATTCTACATGGAGGGCATCGGATGCATGGATTCAATGGGTTTTTTTTTTAAGCACCTGATTAGAGCCAGAGGCTCTAATAGGCTTCAAAAAAGGGTGGGCTCAGGGCGCAGAGCACTGCGCCCTGAGCCCACCCAGTTGTGTGACAAATAGCGAATGAATATTCACTATTGCCACACTGATTCTTCTCCCGGCCAATCAGGAAACGGGTCCTGAGACCTGTTTCCCGATTTGCCGAAAGGAGAAGGCATGCTATTGGCTAAAAAGGGGGGAGGAGATGGCCGCCGAGAAGGGACATGAAGGAGCCTGTGGGGAAGCCGCCGGCGGAACAAGGTAAGTAAACTGGCGGAGGGAGATGTGGTAGTGCAGGCTGGAGTGATATGGGGGGGGGACCGCCGCGGCCCGGGTCTGCCGCCGCCCCCCAACTGATGGAGCACCAGCCGCCACTGCTTTGAACACTAATCGTAACGTTTCTCTGAATTCTAATGGGAAGTGGATGATCCTTCTACGTAAGTTCTAATGTAAAGTGGACCATTCCTCTGAACTCCAATGGAAAGTGGATTCCTCTGAATGCTAGTTGTAAAGTGGACAATTCATTTGAACTTTAATTTAAAGTGGATGATCCCTCTGAAATCGAATGTAAAATGGTCTGTTCAATTGACCTCTAAGGTGAAGTGGACCTTTTATCTGAACTTTAATGTACAGAGAACGACTTCCCTGATCTTTAATGTGAAATGGAGTAGTCATGCTGAATGCTAATGTCTGATAGCTAATGTAAAATATGTGGGGAGACAAAATGTGGGGAGAATAGGGGAGTAGTACTGAACAATGTATCATCCACTTTTTCCCCAGAATTCGCAAGACGGTAACAAAAATGGTCAGATTTAAATCTCATGTCTATGCATGGCATGCAGGGAAGGTGACCCATTTGACAAATCACAGTCCAGCTTAAAGTGCAATAAATGCAGCTCTACCCCCTGCAGGAATCACTTGTTTATTGTTGGTTCCTTACACTGGCACACCTGGGTAAATGTTAGTGTAATTGCAGAAGAAAGAGGACACAGGCTCTAGTGAACACAGAAGTTATCTTTACTGTGGACTTGCTTAAAGAGGAAAATAAACCATAGTAACAATATTATTGAATTGCATACAAATATGTATGGGTGAAGCAAAAGGAATAAAGGCTATCAAAGAAACCTCAACGATCAACTCTGTCTGCTTCAGGGGGCTCCTTTAAGTGAAATAACCCTGAGAGCAGAGGTAAACACACAAGAGCAACAAAATATATGGTGGATATCAACTCAGTGAATTAACCTCCAATTCTACTTGAATTGGGCTGTATGAGTCCAGGCAGGAGGAGGACAGAGCAATGACATTGCTTTCTATGTCAGTTCTCTGAGAGAGAACTTCTCTCCTTTCTTCACCCCAGCATCACAGTCCCAGATGACCAGCTTAAACACTGTAACCAATTCAGTTGCACTGAATTATTCCACAACTTAAGCCCGCTCATATAATGACTAGAGTCCCAAGTGTAGACAGGGCCCTTCAAACTTTAGATGACTTTTTGGTGGTTTGGTAGATAGAAGAGACTCCGATAGTGTGGGTAATCTTCAGTTAAATCAGGCAGGTACTATCACTGTCAAACAGAGTGTATCAGCATCACATATTTTCCTCATCAAGTGTGGCAAAACAACAACAGCAGTTCAATGTTCTGGGTTAGGGAGGACTGGGCAAGTGCCCTCTCACCAATCCTGCAGTTAAGGCCCAAACCAAACAACCTGGAACAGGCAGACACTTCTGGTAACCAGACTGATCACCTCACCCTGGATGTGCTTCACACAGCGGATGCAGGTGCACCTGGATAAGCACCTGGGATCCCCCTCTCTCAGGCTGGATGTCTGGAACACAGTGGTGAGCTGACTGGGAAGATCGCACCTCTCTCTTGCATCCAGTCTCCTCTCCTTCCTCCTGGTGAACTGACTTGCTTAGCCAACAAGATGGATGCCTCTTCCCCTCCCTTTGCCAGAGAATCCTGAGGTGTGTAGTTACATAGTTACATAGTTACATAGTTACATAGTAGGTGAGGTTGAATAAAGACAATAGTCCATCCAGTTCAACCTGTGTAGGTGTGTGTGGCTGTAATCATCTCACATACCCCTGAATGTTCTGATCCTTGAGATGTAAGTCTAAGAGTCTTTTGAAAGCCACCATACTACCCGCAGAAACCACCTCTTGTGGTAGAGAATTCCACAATCTTGTAGCCCTAACAGTAAAGAACCCCCCACGTTGCCTGAGGTTAAAACGCTTCTCCTCTAATCGCATTGTATGCCCTCGAGTCCTCATGCAATCCCTTCGAATGAACAGCTTTTTTTCTAAGCTGGGATCCCCATTAAGATATTTATAAATTGCTATCATGTCCCCCCTCAGACGTCTCTTCTCCAGGGAGAATAAATCGAGCGATTGTAGACGCTCTTCATAGTCAAGGTCCTCCAATCCCCTAATTAGTTTAGTTGCCCTTCTCTGGACTCTCTCCAGCTCCAACACATCCCTCCTGAGGACTGGCGACCAGAACTGGACAGAATACTCCAGATGCGGTCGGACCAGAGTTTTATAAAGTGGAAGGATTATAGTCTTATCTCTGGAATACATCCCTTTCTTTATGCATGCCAATATTCTGCTGGCTTTGGCAGCTGCCGCTTGACATTGCATGCTGTTGCCTAATCTATCATCAACCAAGACTCCCAGATCCTTCTCCATTTTTGATTCCCCCAAGGGTTCCCCTCCTAACGTGTATTGTGCTTTTATGTTTTTAGTCCCCAAGTGCAAAACCTTACACTTCTCCACGTTAAACCTCATTTGCCATGTCGTTGCCCACTCTGTAATTTTGTCCAGGTCATTCTGTAGGATATCTGCTTCATGCTGTGCAGTTATTGCTCTGGCCAATTTTGTGTCATCTGCTAAAACTGATATAGAACTACCGATCCCGACCTCAATGTTGTTTATGAATAAATTGAACAAGGTTGGTCCCAGGACTGAGCCCTGGGGCACCCCGCTTACTACCTCAGACCAGTCTGAGTATGCGCTGTTTATTACCACTCTTTGGACACGCCCTTTAAGCCAATTCCGTATCCAAGAGCAAACCCTGCTGTCGATACCTGCAGATCTTATTTTATAAATTAAGCGCTTGTGGGGAACTGTATCAAACGCCTTAGCGAAATCCAAGTACACCACATCCACTGGTCTCCCCCTATCTAGCTCACAGCTCACCTCCTCGTAGAATGTTAGGAGATTGGTTTGACAAGAACGCCCATTTGTAAACCCGTGCTGATTACTGCTGATGATGTTGTTGTCTTTAGCAAACTCTACGATATAGTCCCTTATCATCCCCTGTCCTGTTCTGTCCTCATATAAGTCTATGGAGCCAGGAGGAACCCAGGACCCACTGCACCAGCGTAGGGTTTGACAATGGGTCCAAGGATTTTATCCCGATTCCTAATGGCAGTCAGGGTGCCATTGTCTTTAGCCTGTAGAGGTCTGTGCGTCCCTCCATGGACATGCCTTCCCAGACCATCCAGACCCTTTCACATCTGTCCTGTCACATGTGCCCAAGGTGAACCTGCTCTCATCTGTAAAAAGCACAGGGTGCCAGTGGCGGACATGCCAGTTCTGGTGTTCAATGGAAAATGCCAAGGGAGCCCCACGGTGCTGGGCAGTGAGCACTAGAGGACGTTTGGCCCTGAGGCCACCCTCATGAAGTCTGTTTCTGATTGTTTGGTCAGAGACGTTCACACCAGTGCCTGCTGGAGGTCATTTTGTAGGGCTATGGCGGTGCTCTACCTGTTCCTCCATGCACAAAGGAACAAATTCCAGTCCTGCTGATGGGTTAAGGACCTTCTATGGCCCTGTGCACCTCTCCTGGAGTAACTGACTGTCTCCTGGAATCTCCTCCATGCTCTTGAGACTGTGCTGGGAGACACAGCAAACCTTTGGCAATTACACATATTGATGTGCCATCCTGGACTGCTTTCAGTAGTGACACTGACCCCAGCCAAATTCAAAACTAGTGAAAAACAGTCAGAAAAAATGAGTAGGGAAAACAATTTCAGTGACCTCCACCTGTAAAACCATTCCTGTTTTGGGGGTTGTCTCATTGTTGCCCATCCAGTGCACCTGTTGTTAATTTCATGAACACCAAAGCAGCTGAAACTGATTAACAACCCCCTCTGCTACTTCCCCCATCCATCCTTGTCTCTTTGCTTTATTTTGTCGCGAAATCATATTGAAAAACAACCCCTAGCATTTCCAGCTGAGGCCACCTTGAGCAAGGAACGATAATTCATGTAGCATTTACTCCCTGGAATCTATCCGCCCTTAGCTCAGGCATGCATGCAGGGGAATGTGCTTAGTGAGAAAATCCCTCAAATCCCTCCTCCCCTCCTGAAGACTCCTGGGTTACCTAAAAAGTCTTAAAGCGGAGTTCCGGCCTCAAATACCTTTTTTAAGTAAAAATACCCCTATAATACTAATCCATCTTTACAGAACCGCTATTCTCATACTTACAAGGTGTACAGTATTGGATTTTACCAAAATTAGAGCATATACCCAGAGGCCACATGTGCCTAATAAAGTTTATTTTTGTTTAATTTGCATAACGGTGTCCTTAGTTGACTCTTTCCCTGGGGGGATTCTTGTTCTCTCCATACCCTGTTTTTTACAGTATTGGATTTTAGTCAAAATCTTACTTTTAAAAACGCTGTCTGGGAGGGGCCATCTTGGATGTGGGCATCTGAAGCCACAGTGTAATCTGCTGTGTCCTTCTTCCTGACTCCAGGGGGTGTTCTGGGAGTTATTCCTGATTCCAGCCTCCTAGGAGTGATGACAAACAGCTCCCAGGATGCAATGCAAAGGCGGAAGTGATGTCAGTGGCTGTGGTCACAGAGGGGGGAGGAGGAAGTACAATCAAAATGCACACCCAATGAAAATGCCCAATTGGTGATCAGCATAGCGAGCACACCAGGAATCTCTAAAGTTGCAAAATAGGCTGGAACTCCATTTTAACTTAATGTTGACCCTCCCGAAGACTCCTGAGATGCATGACATAATTTGCCTAGGCAAGAAACCAGGAAGTAACTGAAGAAATGTAAAAAAAAAAAAAAAAAAAAGTTTAAAGCAAGTAAATATTATATACTTTCTAGGGTTGAGCGGACACCTAGATGTCCGTGTTCGACGGGTTCGGCCGAACTTTAAAAAAAAGTCCGGGTCCGTGTCCCGGACTTTTACCGAACTTTTCCCGGACACTGAACCCCATTGAAGTCAATGGGGACCCGAACTTTAAGGCACTAAAATGGCTCTAAAACACCAAAGGAAAGGGCTAGAGTGCTGCAAATGGCAGCAAAACGTAATTAAGAGCATGGCAAGTGCTCTGCAAACAAATGTGGATAGGGAAATAACTTAAAACAACAAAAAAAACAGAAAAATAAAACAATGTTCTTTTTCATCTCTGAAGGACGAGGTCCATATGGAGTAGGAGGGAGGTTGAGGTGGTGGTGGATGTGGCGGTGACATAGGCATGCGCACAGGGTGTGCCGGGTGTGCCTGGGCACACCCTAATCACCTAGGGCACATAGCATTGCCAGTGAGGAGATGGGAAAGATCTCCCTCGGACCTGCTCTGCTCTATTTCTCTTTGCCTACAGGTACATGGCCCCGATACATTACTCTCCCTGCTGGCAAACACATGCATGTGTATTTCAACTTTGGGGTGCACACCTTAATGCAATAGGCTGCGCACACCTATGGGCGGTGTAGGTGGAAGCGGCGGTGGAGGAGGACCAGGGCCGGATTAAGAGCATCATGGGCTTGGTGCTGAGGATTTTGAAGGGCCTTAAGGGCCGTGCCTTGCCATGCACCCAGAGGAGGAAGGGTGCAGCCATGCATGCCTAATTCAACATGGGATGCTGTCTCTGAAGCCCATAAACACATCAATGCATCGGCAACTGTCCCTCCTTGTCCGGCCTTCGCGCTGTGTGGGGAGGTTCTGAGGGTGCTGCCTGGGGAAGCGAGCATAGAAGCCAGACTTCTGTGTTTACAAGTGACAGAAGAGCGGTAACAGTGAATATGGCCAACCCAGGGCCTATATAAAAGGTAGGGGCCTGGAGCTGCAGCTCCAATAGCCCCTACGTTAATCTGGCCCTGAGGAGGAGGACGAGGTAGCCAACACTGCTTCTTTTCACAAATTTTAAATGAGGGTACACCCCAAAAGAGTGAGAAAGAGCAAAAATGGAACAATGGGTGGGTAAGGTCGGTATCCATTGCTATTCTGCATAAGGTACGGAAAAGTCCCGTGGGATCCATGCCTGGTTCATTTTAATGAACGTGAGCTTGTCCACATTGTCTCTGGACAGGCGGCTGCGCTTGTCTGTTATAACGCCCCCAGCCGTGCTAAATACCCGTTCAGATAATACACTGGCTGCAGGGCACGCCAGCACCTCCAAGGCGTAAAGGGCAAGCTCAGGCCATGTGCCCAATTTGGAGACCCAGAAGTTGAAGGGGGCAGACCCGTCATTCACTACATGTAGGCGTGTGCACACATACTGCTCCACCATGTTGGTAAAATGCTGCCTCCTGCTAAGACGTTCCATCTGAGCTGCTGGTGCTGCTGTTTGTTGTGGCGTGCTGACAAAGCTTTTCCACATTTCGGCCATGCTAACCCTGCCTTCTGAGGTGCTGGCGGTGCCCTGGTTGCGTTGGCGACCTCCTCCTCCTCCTCCTCTGCCTTGTGCTTCCACTGCGGCCCCGCTGTCAGATGGGAATGCCAGCAGCATGGCGTCTACCAGCGTGCGCTTGTACTCGCGCATCTTGCGATCGCGCTCCAGTGAGTGAATTAAGGACGGTACGTTGTCCTTGTAACGGGGATCCAGCAGCGTGGCCACCCAGTAATCAGCACAAGTTAGAATGTGGGCAACTCGGCGGTCGTTGTGGAGACACTGCAGCATGTAATCGCTCATGTGTGCCAGGCTGCCCAGAGGCAACGAAAGGCTGTCCTCTGTGGGAGGTGTATCGTCCGTGTCCTCTGTATCCCCCCAGCCACGCACCAGTGATGGCCATGAGCTGGCCTGGGTGCCACCCTGCTGTGAACATGGTTCCATCTCCTCCTCCAGCTCCTCCTCCTCCTCATCCTCCTCATCCTCCAGAACTGTGCCCCTGCTGGACAATTGTGTCCCTGGCGTTTGTGTGTGCAGGAACCCACCCTCGGAGCCCCTTGCGAATGACTGCCCTGAAAGCCTTGGAAATGTTACCTCTTCATCCTCCTCCTCCTCCTCATCCTGTGCCACATCCTCTTCCATCATCGCCCGAATTGTTTTTTCAAGGAGGCATAGAAGTGGGATAGTTAAGCTGAGAACGGCGTCATTGCCACTGGCCATGTTGGTGGAGTACTCAAAACAGCGCAACAAGGCACACAGGTCTCGCATGGAGGCCCAGTTATTGGTGGTGAAGTGGTGCTGTTCCGCAGAGCGACTCACGCGTGCGTGCTGCAGCTGAAACTCCACTATGGCCTGCTGCTGCTCGCACAGTCTTTCCAGCATGTGCAAGGTGGAGTTCCACCTTGTGGGCACGTCACATATGAGGCGGTGAGCGGGAAGGCCGAAGTTACGCTGCAGCGCTGCCAGGCGAGCAGCAGCAGGGTGAGAACGCCGAAAGTGCGCACAAATGGCCCGCACTTTCTGCAGCAGCTCTGACATATCGGGGTAGTTTTTAAGGAACCTCTGCACCACCAAATTCAGCACATGCGCCAGGCAAGGGATGTGCGTCAAACCGGCTAGGCCCAGAGCTGCTATGAGATTTCGCCCAGGCCGTGCTTGAGGCTCGCTGGCAGCAACCACTCATTTGTCTGCTGTTCCATGCTCCTCCACAACTCCTGCGCGGTGTGTGGTTTGTCCCCCAAACAGGCAAGTTGTAAAACTGCCTGCTGTCGTTTACCCCTGGCCGTGCTGAAGTTGGTGGTGAAGGTGTTACGCTGTCCAGATGAGGAGGCGGTAGAGGATGAGGAAGCGGAGTAGGAGGAGTTAGGAACAGGAGGCAAACTGAAGCGCCCTGCAATCCTCGGTGGTGGAAGGACATGCGCCAAATTGCTATCCGCCTCAGGCCCATCCGCCACTGCATTTACCCAGTGTGCCGTTAGGGAGATATAACGCCCCTGACCGTGCTTACTGGTCCACGTATCGGTAGTTAGGTGGACCTTGGCACAGATGGCGTTGCGCAGTGCACACCTGATTTTTTCCCCCACTTGGTTGTGCAGGGAAGGGATGGCTTGCCTGGAAAAGTAGTGGCAGCTGGGCACGACGTACTGTGGGACAGCCACCGACATAAGCTTTTTAAAACTGGGCGTCTCCACCAGACGGAATGACAGCATTTCAAAGGCCAATAATTTTGAAATGCTGGCATTCAGGGCCAGGGATCGCAGGTGGGTAGGGGGGTACTTCCTCTTCCTCTCAAGTGTTTGGGAGATGGAAAGCTGAACGATTCCACGGGACATTGTGGAGATGGTTGTTGGTGACCCAGGTGGTGGTGTTGCTGACAGATCGTCTGTTTGCGGGGTGGCAGGTGCCGGTATCACTACAGATGTGGCTGGAGCGGCCGAGACTGCAGCAGAAGAGGAAGCAGGATGAGCCAGAGACGTTTCTTGGTTTTGAAGGTGTGTACTCCACTGCAGCTCGTGCTTTGCACTTAGATGCCTGATCATGCAGGATGTGCTCAGGTTGAGAAGGTTTATGCCTCGCTTCAAGCTCTGATTGCACAGGGTGCAAACCACTCGTGTCCTGTCATCAGCACATTTTCTAAAGAACTTCCACGCTAGAGAACTCCTTTGAGCTGACTTTGGTGCGCTCGTTCCCTTGCTGCGTTGGGCAGTAGCGGGCGTAGTGTCTAGGGCACGGCCGCTCCGCTTCTGCACCCTGCTCCCTCTTCTGCTGTGCTGGTGGCTCTGTGCGACCACCGCCTCTTCCTCCAAACTACTCAGGTCACCTGCATGACGTTCATTCCATGTGGGGTCGAGGACCTCATCGTCCTCCACATCATCTTCCACCCAGTCTTCACCCCTGCCCTCCTTGTCGGTCTCCACAATGCTGAACGCCGCAGCAGTTGGCACCTGCGTTTCGTCATCATCGGAGACGTGCTGCGATGATCCTTGCATGTACTCATCTTGAGAAATAAGTGGTTGGGCATCGCTGCACTCAATCTCTTCCACTTCTGGGGCAGGGCTAGGTGGATGGCCCTGGGAAACCCTGCTGACAGAGTCATCAAAAAGAAGAAGAGACTGCTGTATGGCTTGGGGCTCAGACTGCTTGCCTGATTTGCAAGGGGGTGAGGTGAAAGACGGTTGGACATCGGCTGCAGGTGCCAACTGTGACCTTTCTGCAGTAGACTGGGTGGGAGACAATGTGAAGGAACTGGAGGCACTGTCAGCAGCAAACCAATCTACTATCGCCTCCACTTGTTCTGGCCTCATCACTTCTAGGGGCGTATGATGCCCTACCAAATACTGATGCAGGTTCTGTCGCCTACTCACACTTGAGGAAGGTGTTTCACTTGTGTGTGTAGCTGGCACAGATCGACCACGTCCTCTCCTTGCAACAGGAGCTCTACCAGCAGCACCACGACCCAGGCCACGGCCCTTATTTGACGGTCTCCTCATATTTCTGTAATTTAAGATCTTGCCCTAGAAAGGTTTTTATTGAATAGCGGAATAGGAAATATGATCCAAAAAAGTGTATGTATCTCGCACGTACAAAACCACACTAGGCCCCAATTACTATTGTTTCTACCCCTAAAAGGATGGATGAGGAGTAGGAGGAGTATGGAACAGACAGCACCCTCAAATCTTCAGAAGTATGAGATGAACCCCAAAAACTTGGAAAGGTGGATCTCACACGTACCGACACAGACTATCACGCAATTTAATTGATCCCCAAAGGTTTTAATTGAATAGCGGAATAGAAAATATGATCAAAAAGAAAGTGTATGTATCTCACACGTACACCACCACACTAGGCCCCAATTACTATTGTTTGTACCCCTAAAAGGATGGTTGAGCAGTAGGAGGAGGAGTATGGAACAGGCAGCACCCTCAAATCTTCAGAAGTATGAGATGAACCCCAAAAACTTGGAAAGGTGGATCTCACACGTACCGACACAGACTATCACGCAATTTAATTGATCCCCAAAGGTTTTAATTGAATAGCGGAATAGAAAATATGATCAAAAAGAAAGTGTATGTATCTCACACGTACACCACCACACTAGGCCCCAATTACTTTTGTTTGTACCCCTAAAAGGATGGTTGAGGAGTAGGAGGAGGAGTATGGAACAGGCAGCACCCTCAAATCTTCAGAAGTATGAGATGAACCCCAAAAACTTGGAAAGGTGGATCTCACACGTACCGACACAGACTATCACGCAATTTAATTGATCCCCAAAGGTTTTAATTGAATAGCTGAATAGAAAATATGATCAAAAAGAAAGTGTATGTATCTCACACGTACACCACCACACTAGGCCCCAATTACTATTGTTTGTACCCCTAAAAGGATGGTTGAGCAGTAGGAGGAGGAGTATGGAACAGGCAGCACCCTCAAATCTTCAGAAGTATGAGATGAACCCCAAAAACTTGGAAAGGTGGATCTCACACGTACCGACACAGACTATCACGCAATTTAATTGATCCCCAAAGGTTTTAATTGAATAGCGGAATAGAAAATATGATCAAAAAGAAAGTGTATGTATCTCACACGTACACCACCACACTAGGCCCCATAACTATTGTTTGTACCCCTAAAAGGATGGTTGAGCAGTAGGAGGAGGAGTATGGAACAGGCAGCACCCTCAAATCTTCAGAAGTATGAGATGAACCCCAAAAACTTGGAAAGGTGGATCTCACACGTACCGACACAGACTATCACGCAATTTAATTGATCCCCAAAGGATTTAATTGAATAGCGGAATAGAAAATATGATCAAAAATAAAGTGTATGTATCTCACACGTACACCACCACACTAGGCCCCAATTACTATTGTTTGTACCCCTAAAAGGATGGTTGAGGAGTAGGAGGAGGAGTATGGAACAGGCAGCACCCTCAAATCTTCAGAAGTATGAGATGAACCCCAAAAACTTGGAAAGGTGGATCTCACACGTACCGACACAGACTATCACGCAATTTAATTGATCCCCAAAGGTTTTAATTGAATAGCGGAATAGAAAATATGATCAAAAAGAAAGTGTATGTATCTCACACGTACACCACCACACTAGGCCCCAATTACTATTGTTTGTACCCCTAAAAGGATGGTTGAGGAGTAGGAGGAGGAGTATGGAACAGGCAGCACCCTCAAATCTTCAGAAGTATGAGATGAACCCCAAAAACTTGGAAAGGTGGATCTCACACGTACCGACACAGACTATCACGCAATTTAATTGATCCCCAAAGGTTTTAATTGAATAGCGGAATAGAAAATATGATCAAAAAGAAAGTGTATGTATCTCACACGTACACCACCACACTAGGCCCCAATTACTATTGTTTGTACCCCTAAAAGGATGGTTGAGCAGTAGGAGGAGGAGTATGGAACAGGCAGCACCCTCAAATCTTCAGAAGTATGAGATGAACCCCAAAAACTTGGAAAGGTGGATCTCACACGTACCGACACAGACTATCACGCAATTTAATTGATCCCCAAAGGTTTTAATTGAATAGCGGAATAGAAAATATGATCAAAAAGAAAGTGTATGTATCTCACACGTACACCACCACACTAGGCCCCATAACTATTGTTTGTACCCCTAAAAGGATGGTTGAGCAGTAGGAGGAGGAGTATGGAACAGGCAGCACCCTCAAATCTTCAGAAGTATGAGATGAACCCCAAAAACTTGGAAAGGTGGATCTCACACGTACCGACACAGACTATCACGCAATTTAATTGATCCCCAAAGGATTTAATTGAATAGCGGAATAGAAAATATGATCAAAAAGAAAGTGTATGTATCTCACACGTACACCACCACACTAGGCCCCAATTACTATTGTTTGTACCCCTAAAAGGATGGTTGAGGAGTAGGAGGAGGAGTATGGAACAGGCAGCACCCTCAAATCTTCAGAAGTATGAGATGAACCCCAAAAACTTGGAAAGGTGGATCTCACACGTACCGACACAGACTATCACGCAATTTAATTGATCCCCAAAGGTTTTAATTGAATAGCAGAATAGAAAATATGATCAAAAAGAAAGTGTATGTATCTCACACGTACACCACCACACTAGGCCCCAATTACTATTGTTTGTACCCCTAAAAGGATGGTTGAGGAGTAGGAGGAGGAGTATGGAACAGGCAGCACCCTCAAATCTTCAGAAGTATGAGATTGTGTTCACAGTACCCCACAAAGATTGTGTTCACTGCACCCCACAAAGATTGTGTTCACTGCACCTCAAAAAGGATTTTGTTCACTGCACCCCACAAAGATTGTGTTCACTGCACCCTAAAAGGATTTTGTTCACTGCACCCCAAAAAGATTGTGTTCACTGTACCCCCCAAAGATTGTGTTCACTGCACCCCACAAAGATTCTGTTCCCTGTACCCCACAAAGATTGTGTTCACTGCACCCCACAAAGGATTTTGTTCACTGCACCCCAAAAAGATTGTGTTCACTGCACCCCAAAAAGGATGTTGTTCACTGCACCCCAAAAAGGATTTTGTTCACTGCACCCCAAAAAGATTGTGTTCACTGCACCCCACAAAGATTGTGTTCACTGCACCCCACAAAGGATTTTGTTCACTGCACCCCAAAAAGATTGTGTTCACTGTACCCCCCAAAGATTGTGTTCACTGCACCCCACAAAGGATTTTGTTCACTGCACCCCAAAAAGATTGTGTTCACTGTACCCCCCAAAGATTGTGTTCACTGCACCCCACAAAGATTCTGTTCACTGTACCCCACAAAGATTGTGTTCACTGCACCCCACAAAGGATTTTGTTCACTGCACCCCAAAAAGATTGTGTTCACTGCACCCCAAAAAGGATGTTGTTCACTGCACCCCAAAAATGATTTTGTTCACTGCACCCCAAAAAGATTGTGTTCACTGCACCCCACAAAGATTGTGTTCACTGCACCCCACAAAGGATTTTGTTCACTGCACCCCAAAAAGATTGTGTTCACTGTACCCCCCAAAGATTGTGTTCACTGCACCCCACAAAGGATTTTGTTCACTACACCCCAAAAAGATTGTGTTCACTGTACCCCCCAAAGATTGTGTTCACTGCACCCCACAAAGATTCTGTTCACTGTACCCCACAAAGATTGTGTTCACTGCACCCCACAAAGGATTTTGTTCACTGCACCCCAAAAAGATTGTGTTCACTGCACCCCAAAAAGGATTTTGTTCACTGCACCCCAAAAAGGATGTTGTTCACTGCACCCCAAAAAGGATTTTGTTCACTGCACCCCAAAAAGATTGTGTTCACTGCACCCCACAAAGATTGTGTTCACTGCACCCCACAAAGGATTTTGTTCACTGCACCCCAAAAAGATTGTGTTCACTGCACTCCAAAAAGGATTTTGTTCACTGCACCCCAAAAAGGATGTTGTTCACTGCACCCCAAAAAGGATTTTGTTCACTGCACCCCAAAAAGATTGTGTTCACTGCACCCCACAAAGATTGTGTTCACTGCACCCCAAAAAGGATGTTGTTCACTGCACCCCAAAAAGATTGTGTTCACTGCACCCCACAAAGATTGTGTTCACTGCACCCCACAAAGGATTTTGTTCACTGCACCCCAAAAAGATTGTGTTCACTGCACCCCAAAAAGGATGTTGTTCACTGCACCCCAAAAAGGATTTTGTTCACTGCACCCCAAAAAGATGTTGTTCACTGCACCCCAAAAAGGACGTTGTTCACTGCACCCCAAAAAGATTGTGTTCACTGCACCCCAAAAAGATTGTGTTCACTGCAGCTCACACACAGAAAAATGGATGTGGATCACTGACACCTGCCTATCTCCTATCCCACACCACACAGCAATATCGATTGTAGTTTGTAGAACACCGTTTCCCTAAAATTCAGCAGCAGCAGCCTCTCCCTAACAGGATTGAGAAGAGATCGTAGATCAGGATTGAGTGCAGAGTCACCCCACCCCCCACACAGCAATATCGATTGTACTTTGTAGAAGACACTGACCCTATAATTCAGCAGACTCTGTCCCTAAAATGCCTACAACTCGCCCTGCCTAAACACTCCGACCTGTCCCTCAATTCTATCCGGACACAAATGGTTTTTTCCTGCCTGTCTTTCCCTAATCAGCAGCCAGCACGTTGATGTGTGCTCTGTCCCTGATCTAAGCAGCAGAATGAAGACGCTGCGGCTGCCTGGAACTTATAAAGACTTGGTCACATGCTTCAGACGGCCAATCACAGCTACTGAGACATTTGCAGGCATGGCTGGGACACCAGTTAAACGATTGTTGATTGGCTGTTGAAAGCCCGCCATGAAAAGAGCGCCAAAGCATGCAAAACCGGAAATAAAACGACCGAACACGGATTTTTACCCGAACATACAGTAAAGTGTCCGTGTCCGTGGTTCGGGTACAAAAAATCCAATTATTCGGTACGAACACGAATAATACAGTCCGTGTTCGCTCAACACTAATACTTTCCTATCTATTTACTAAGGCTAGCAGCATGAGTATTAAAAATTAATCAATGTTGATTGGGAGAGTAAAGTTCCCTCTACAGAACTGTCCGAAAGTGGCTGGTACCCAATTTCTTCACACCCCAAAATAAGTCAATGATCCAACCCTGAGGTAAAATGTCAGCCCACAGAGCCACTTGGGGAGCCCAAACTTCCCCCAGTAGGATGAGAGGATGCTATATCCCAAGAAGTTAATACACCTGTTATTTTTTCGGGACTATTACAGCCCAGACCGGGTATCATTACTTCGTAAATTTGAAGTTAGATGATGGCTCATTCATTTACTATTAAATGCTGAGTCCTCTGATTTGGATTTATGAAATATAACTCATTTCTTTGGTTGGTCCTGTGGTTGACTCACCGTTTATCTCGACCGATATCTCCTGACTCCTCTTCTTTACACTGTTGATTGCAGTTGCCACTTCACAGGAATAATTCCCCGAGTCTTTCACCTGAGCGGACTGAACTCCATGCTGATTGAATGAAGTGAATTCTAGGACATTCCGTCCATCTTTGTGAAAAGCAAATTTCAGTTCTGTCCTCGGTCTAAGCGGGCTGAGACTAGTGTTACACGTCAGGGTTATCTCATCACCTTCTACCACTGGATCCGGGGTCATTTTTATCTCTGGAATTTCAAAAAGTTCTAAAAAATATAAAATAAAATAAATAAATCACATATTTAACCACTTAAGCCCCGAAAGATTTTACCCCCTTCCTGACCAGGGCCTATTTTGCGATTCGGCACTGCGTGACTTTAACGGACAATTGCGCGGTCGTGCAACGCTGTACCTAAACGAATTTGGCGTCCTTTTTTTCCCACAAACAGAGCTTTCTTTTGATGGCATTTGATCACCTGTGCGATTTTTTGATCATGCGCTATAAACAAAAAAAGAGCGTAAATTTTGCAAAATTAACAATATTTTTCACATTTTTTTATATGAAATTCCCCCCCAAAAAATGTAAAAATCAAAATTTTTTAACATTTTAGGCCAATTTTTTTTTTACCATATGTTTGGTGAAAAAAATCGCAAAAAGCGTATTTTGATTGGTTTACGCAAAAGTTATTGCGTTTACTAACAAAGGGAAAGATTTTTGTCATTTTTGTTGTTTTTTTTTTTTAACGCGTAATGGCGACGATCTGCGATTTTTTTTTGTGGGACTGCAACCTTGGGGCGGACAGATCGGACCCTTGACTGACATTTTTTACACTTTTGGGGTTACCAGTGACATTACTACAGTAATCAGTGCTATACATATGCACTGTTACTGTAAAAATGACACTGGCAGTGAAGGAGTTAACTGTATTGGAGAGGGAGGGGTTAAGTGTGTCCTAGGGGCGTGTTTCTAACTGTGATTGGCTGTGGCTTGAGGTGTAGGAACAGTGATCAACGGTCCTACATAGTAGAACCGTATGATCACCATTCTTACACAAGGGAGACTGACAGGCGGCTTTGTTTACACTAGCCGCCTGCCTTTCTCCCTCTCTAACGGACGATCGTGAGTGACCGGCGGACATCGGGTCCGCCAGGCACACGCGCGGGGGGGGGGTCCGTGACCGAGCGGGAGCGCGCATCCGGCGGCGCGCGTTTGCTCCCAAAACCCTCACAGGCTAGCGACGTAGCCCTACGTCGCTTTCCCTGTGAGGGGCTGACTGCCGACGTAAATAGTCTTGCGGCAGTCGGCAAGTGGTTAAACTGTGATAGTAATTTATCTATCGATCATTACTAAGTGCAGAATTCAGGTCACATTTGTACAAAATGGACTGCTGCCAGTGTATTATTTTGTACTTAGCTTCTTCTTTTAGTTCAATGTGTTTATTGGTTTTAACAGAATAAACAAGGAGTAAACATATGAGTATACAACATTGGTGCCGTGCAAGACTACCAGAACATGGAGTAATAAACTGATATATAAACAGAGAACATTGCCAGGTCATAGAAGATAGAGAATATATCACAAGAACGTCATAGATAGCATGGACGGGTCTGGCCCACTTATAGTGACTAGCGGGGTTATCCCTCCAGGCAATTCAGGGATCTCTGCTCTCTCCCTGGACACCCCCTTGGGTTAGCACCTTCTTTAGTTAACCCTATTACGGCCACAGATTCTACTACATCCGTGACAGATTCTACTACATCCATGACAGCAGGGCCGCTGATAGGGGGGGACCACCAGCCCTCTTGTAGGGGGCCCAAACACACTGGGGGGCCCACACCGAGAGGGGGATTTGTGATGGACAACAAATACAGAAATCTTCCTCTAGCACCTGAATCTGTTCTGTCCCTCTCCCAGCTATCAGCTTTTATCTGCTGAGAAAGAGACAGTTGTCCCTCACTAATCCCCCTCCCTGTGTGGTCCCCCTCCCAGCACTGGCTCTAATGTTATCTCTGCTCAGGAGTAAATGGTAACTTTGTTTCTCCCCCTCTGTCTCTCTGATCACTGAGCTCCAACTGCCCAGCCTGTATATTTTTCTCATCTCATCTTCATTTTTATTTAACATAGTTTTTTTTTTTAGATTTAGCAGGAATTATGTGAGTTATTTTATATTTGTGTCTGCCAATAGTGATTTTGTTGTAATTTTAGCTAAATATATCTTTAATATTTTCTTGGGGGGGGGCCCTGCCAGGTAGTCTGTACGGGGCCCCGCGATTTCTAACAGCAGCCCTGCGTGACAGTACAGTCTTCAGAAATGACTATAGCCACTGGGAGCTTACTTCTGTTCTGCCGTCTGTTGGTTTGCAAGCAGAAGTGATTCTGTAAAACTGCCAGATTGCTTCCCCGTATGCTGCAAGGGGCCACTAACCTCTTTTGTGACAGCAATAAAGTAAAAAAAGACGTTTAAAATAAAAAATAAAAATTAGAGTTATACTTTGTAAGGGGAGTGTAGTGGCGATGAGGAAAAAGGGGCGTATGCGTGGTGGAGAATCTTAAGTTGCTGCTCCCTCCAGAATGCATTACATACAAAGGAGCACGTAGTGTTGAATCCTGCTATTATTAGAGGCTTGACTCCAGGGTGTGTCAATGCTTA